>NW_017732410.1:64271-94812 GCF_001890085.2 Hipposideros armiger | reverse complement strand
CCCAAACTCCTTCCCCGCTCCTCCCCTGTACTGCACCAGCACTTGATAACCTGGCAGTTCCCCTTCTGACTTTTCCCCAGACTCTCCCACAGGCAGACTGCCACCTGCATTCCAAACCAACTGCTTTAATTTACATAATTCCAATCGCTTTCATGGCCAGCTTCCTGTTTTTGTAAACTGTACAATTTTTTTCATTTCAGGAGAAGCAAGACCCTGGGCTCACAATCACCTTCTACCAACCTAGTCCCCCTGCCTCAAAGGACACAGGGAAGCATCGATCGGATGGTTTCCCTTCTTGTTTTAGAAACAGAAGCTTAAAAAACACCCAGTGGTTTCCACTCCGGAGAGTTTCATGCAAGCTTTGGACTTGACCGGTTGCTGGCTTCCTGCTGGCAGAAAGAAGTTTCAGGCTGAGTCACAGGAGAGCCAGGCCCAGCTTTGACTCATTAGTGTTGCTAATGACACCCCTGCCACCACCAACAACGACTGTCAACACTGCTCTGCTGGGGCCTCTGTGGGAGCCTGACCCTAGGAGAGCAAGAAACTGAGGCCACTTTCCTGGTTTTCTCTTCCACAGGGTGTAGCAGTAAGCAGCAGTGAGTACAGGCCAGGCAAGGCAGGCCTTGAGATAAGGAGGCCAGACAGCCAAGTCGGGTGGTTTCCAGGATGCCCAGGAAGGCCTCGCTGCTTCTAAATAACTTCCCACCCTCCCTTCCCACAGGGCCTGCAGACTCCTCACTCTGAGCTTTTTTAGTGAAAGATACAAATATAGCTGAAACAGGCCACTCACGCCCTAATACGATTAATGTGATGAACTCACTTTGGAAAACCCTAATCACTTGACAGAAGCAAATGGAAGCGATGCAGGAATGATAACCCAAAGACAACCAGGCCAGAAAAGGGAGGCAGGGAAGGGACACCCATGTCAACTGCTTCTCAGCTTTCCCCAGGACCAGGCTGGGCTGCAGGGTCAGCCACGGGGAAATCCCTCGCCCCCTTCCCCATGACTCTAGTGTGGGGGTTTCTCCTGATTCCAGGATTCTCTCGAGGGGCCTCAACAGACTGCAACCCACACAGGAGCTGCATTGTAAATGTGTGGATGAAATAAGGGGATGCCAAACCCTGCCATAACCACAACAAACAGGAAAGTTTACAGTCTTCATCCAGCTAAGTCTATCACATGCATTGTCTTGTTTCATCTTCCCAGCAACCTGGGAGATACAGCTTCGCCTGGTTCTAGAGATGGAGGGTGAAGATGACGTCACAAGTAAATGTGATCCCGCTTTTCTGACTCAAAGTATCATAAATACATCACGGTATCATTAATTCCTAGATTCATTAAAAATCAAGATAGTCACAAAACATCAAATTCACCATTTTAAAGTATAAATGTGGGTTTTAGTGGACTCGCCGTGTTGTGTGATCACCACGACGACGACCTAATTCCATGTGCCGGTAGCACTGAAATGGGCAGATGGGAAAGGCCTCCCCACATCACCCCTGCCCCACAGCTGAATGGGCCAGTCAGGTCCTCCTCCTCGGATGGATGGTAGAGAGGAGGCCGTCAGCAGAAGCCTGCGGAAGCAGAAGTTCTGAGGTACCAAGAACAAGGGAAGGTAGCTGCCCAGGAAAGGTCATGTTGGCGTATTAGATCAGAGATCAGCAAACGCCGGCAGCCGGGGGGGACAAGGGGCTGAGTCACTGGAATTACATGAGATCTCGAATCAGTTTTCACTTCCTAGGCCATATGTTCCATTCCACACGACAAGAGTGCATTCTCCTGCTTAGCTGTTACCTCTCCCCATGGATATCTCACGTCTTAACCTTGACTAAATGCAAACTGAGAGTCTCCACTTTTCTCCTCTAAGTCGGCTCCCTGCTCCCTCCGCCTCCATCGTTGGCCTGAAAACTATTCACTGGCCTTCTTTCATTTTCTTTAACTCGCTCTGCTCCACCGGGCGCCAGGGAATTTGCGGATGCTGAGGCCTCCACTGGGAATGCTTCTCCCCTTACCACTTCCCTGAGCCCCTTTTCTCCCCAGAATTCAAATGCTCTTCACCTAGAATGCCCACCCCTCCAGGGATCTCAGCTCAGTAGCACTGCCTTGGGGAGGACCCCTTGGAGCAGCAATGCCTCTTCTGTACTCTCATGGCTGCACAACTTCGATGTAACACCTGCCATTGCTGTAACAGTACACAGCTAGTGTGATCCCCTCATTAATGTCTATAGCTAGCTGGACTCAAACTTCACAGGGCAGTGACCTCATCTATTTTGGCTCACCTTTGCATCTCCAGCACGTAGAACAAAGCCTGACACCTAGTAGGGCAATAAATAGTTGATGAACAAATGAATTCAATATTGTTTCGTTTTGTTTAGGGATTGATCAATTGAGGTATAATTGACATATAACATTTGATTAGTTTCAGGGGTACAACATAATGATTCGGTATTTGTATATATTGCAAAATGATCACCATCATAAATCTAGTTAACATCTGTCATCACACATAATTACCAAAAAAAAATGTTTTTTCTTGTGATGATTAGGACACAATCCCTAAGAGTTCTCTAGGATAAAGTGGCTGCAAAAAGAACCTCGAAAGAACCACTATAAACTATAGAGTTAAACTATAGAAACCAGGATTTACCGACACCAGGATTTACCACATTGCTTCAGCCACAAGCAACGGTTTGGCAAGAATGTGGATTCAAAAATAGGGATTGTCAGGCGGTGGACTTGATAAACCAGTTGCTACTTTTGGTCGACTCTGTCATCCTCCCCTTTCTGCTTTCAAACTGTACGCTGAAGGAGGATCCACGTACATGACACTGACTACTATCAGACACATATTCTCTCAGCCTGTGGGTGTGAGCGCATTGGAAGGACACAGGGATAAAATGGGGGGAGGGGCTTGACACGCTAAGGAGACGTAAGTGGAATTAGTTCATTCTAATTACTCGGGCTAGACAGCTTTTCAAGGTGCTTTTTTAAAATCCTGTATGAAAATGATATGAGATCTAATTTTTCAAGGTCCTTTTAGTCAATTTTATCAGTAAGGGATGTGAAATACCAACATTGCTATTAAAATATTCAGAAATTCTATTAGCACCGCTTTTGACCCAACATCTGTAACAAGGCATGTTTGGAAATCAACCCTGGAGGCTTCTGAGAGACTGAAAGACATTATTACTTATTTTGCAGTTAATTTGAAGAATGACATCTGATTTTACATTGTCCTTTCTCATCAGATCAATGCATTCAAGATGATTGAATGTTAAAACGCTGCGGCACTGCAGCTAATTTACATAGCGTGTTGGTTCTGCGCAATGATAAGCACAGAGTAGGGTTAAGGAAGGAACTCTGACTGGTGTGGAGAGGAGGGTATGGCAGCTCATCCAGGTGTACACGAGGAGAAAGGAATTGCATCCTCTCCCTCCTCACGCGCCTCACCTCCAACCTCCACTCACAGCCTTAGTCCCACCCTCGTTACTGGGCTTCCAAGAGGGAATGGGATCAACCTGGATTCTCCCCAATACATGACAAGAGCAAATCTCCCCATTTACAATATTTTTACTATAACGGAAACAAATTCCTTGTGATACACCTTGCAACTCATCTGGGCACCCGGATGAGAAACTAAGTAAGGAGTTGATTGCTTTCCTGGAACAAAAAGATGCACTGGTTTCCAGCCCTTGTTTCCACATTATCACTCCCTGCTAACCAAGAGGATAATCTGACTTCCTTTCATCCTCTTTGTGGTTCTAGCTCCCTTCACACAATAGCTGTGTTCCTGAAAACCTGTGTGCGTTCTGTTTTTTTGGAAACAATACCAGGTTTGAAAAGCATGAAGGGAGCTGCCTGTTTAAAGGAATTCCACACTCAGCAAATATCAAAAGGATGGCTACAAAGACTTAGTGGCAACAATGAGAAACGCTTATGACTCACTGTCAAGAGGAAAAAGTCACAATCAAAATTGCGTGTACACTAAAATTAAAATGTCTAAATAACAGATATACACAAGATAAAATTTTGGAAGGGGATTTATAAAAAATGATAATAGTTACATTAGGGAGTTGGAATATGGGTTCTTCCTCATTCTACTTTCCAAACTTTCTGGAAAGATGTTTTTAAGACTAAAAATGTAAATTAAAAGAATTCTGGGATACATCTTATTTAAAAAGTTGAACAATAATTCAATTGTGCGATCAATCTGGATCTTTCTGTGATGAACTTCATTTAAATTGGGCAAATCTGATTTTTCAAAGGTTTTAAATCCATTAAAATAAATGTTAAATTTAACAATTAGAACCCTAAAGTCAATCAAAATTAGGATGTGAAGAAGAAAACTACTGATGAACTAGAAAAGGACTCACTTGCTCTGAACACAATTCCTGAAGCAGGTTTTGTGCACAGGACAGGCTGCGACAGGAACCTGTCTCTCACCTTTGTGCTTTGTTCTGTACTGGGAACCATCCCTCTTCTCTCTGCCCCTGCCCAGATGTTTACTTTTCATTATTTTTGCCAACAACAATCATACCCCTTCCTTGAGCCCTTGGGGCAGACTGAAACTACATTCAGAGAAGCCTACAGTTCTCCCTACTCACCCCCAAAATACATACATAAATGCACACACACACACACACACACACACACACACACACACACACACTAACCTTTCACCTCTCAGGGCCCCACATAGGTTTCCTTGACCTGCTGATTGACTAAGGATAACTTTAAAGGCCAAAAAATGGCTTGTATGCTTCCTTCATGCTCTGAAAATATAAAACTCTCGCATGTCAGTTACACAAATCAGTCCCCTACCCAACAATCTCTTCCATTACCCACCATATCACATTTATATGCAAAGACTTACTAAATAACTTTCAACAAACTGACCCCTTTAAAAAAATAAAAAGAAGAAAGCTTTTATTTCTAGCCTTAAAATACCCTTGTCGACTGGTGACAAATAAAACACACTTTATGGGGGCAACAGGTTAGCTCAGGTGGTTAGAGCGCAGTGCTCATAACACCAAGGTTGCCGGTTTGATTCCCACATGAGCCAAGGAGCTGCACCCTCCATAACTAGATTGAAACAACTACTTGACTGGGAGCTGATGAGTCCTGAAAAACACACTGTTTCCCAATAAAATTTCTAAAAGAAAAAAAAAAAAGAAAGAAAAATAAAACACACCTTATGGGATGAATTAAAGGCTCTGGGGGTGAAGGCCCTCTCTCACCAGGGAAGTCACTGACTAACTCCTATCTATAAGTTGATTGGCTAGCTCACTCTCCTCCATTCTGATACTGTTGGACATTACAATAAAATGGCCAAAGTCATTCAGTGTTGCCATCAACAAATGTCATCTGCTTTTCCCTTATACTTGCCTAAAGGATTCTGCCATAAACTCAGAAATAAAATCAAAACTTTTGGAAGTAACCTCTAAAGGAGATGCAATAAACACTGTAGCAGGTACCCTTAACTACTGATATTCCAGTGATTACACTCCTGAGGGCGGACTTCCCAGTCGGAACTGACTTCATTTCCACATACACCTGTTTGGTCTGTATCAGGGGATGTGGTTGAGATTTCCAGAACTACTAACACAAAAACAGATGGCTTCATGAAAGTAGGCTGCTGAGCCCAAGATCGGCAAAGTAAAAGTTAATTTCCTGGGATTAAGTGAACTGATTTAACTGTGTGGCTAATGTTCTATTTTGCGTAGTATATGAGGAAATATCCTTTTCCTTCTTCTTTATCTCTAACCACCAGCTTAACAGGATATATTTGTATAAACTGGAATAAAACATTCTTTACATGGTATGTTATTCCAACATCCATTCTTAGAATTCAGGGGGAAAAAAACCTTGTGAAAGTTCTCAGTATATATTTTGAAGTAGGAAACTGAAAGAAAAACTTAAAAATAGTGATTCTGTAGAATATATTAACAGACTTTATCTACAAGCTACCCAAGATAATAGTAATAATGGTTAAATATTATTCACAGTGTTTCACTAAGTTCCTCTAGTTTTCATGATCATGTAGTTATTAACTTAGGCTCAATAAAAATCACCCTCTTTCCCATAAGATTAAACTGGATAAAAATTTGCCACAATAAGCAAGACACAAACCATTAGGTATGACAAGTTACTACTAGGACCAAGGACTATGTTTTATCTATTAAAGGGAGATGCCTACAAACAATGTGGTGGTGACTGTTTAGCAACCAGCTCTCCAAAGGAAAAAGAAGCACTGCTGTGTGGCATTTGCCAATTTCTGTGGTGTAAATACTCCCATCATAGCCAGTTTCAACACGACATCACTGAACATGCAGTTGGGAAGAGACACGCAATAAATACCCCATTGTATATATAGTATTTCCACCACGAAGATATAATCGATGTGAATAACCTCAGGGACATATCTAAAAATAAAATGTCACCCAGTAATTAGGAAGTGATGGCTTTTGAGTATTTACTGCCACTAATTTAAATGTAATTTATTTAATTGTAAGTTATAAAGTTTCCTATCTAGGAACAGCTGTGTTTAACAAGCAGCTGACAAAGTTCCTGCAAATTTAACAATCAGCTCTTGTTGACCAGTAAGAGCCAGTTCCAGCATACCACTCCCAGATAATTGTCCTGGAACTATCCTATGGCTTACAGAATATCAGCTTTACAGGTAATAAAGAGTTTCCTAGCAGGTCAGGAAATTGGCAAACTTGAGAGTCTCCAAGAAAGGATATACTTACAGGCCACGGCAGGCAGACCTCATTGGAGCAAACTGGATGGTCCTTGTTCTTTACCTCAGCAGCTGAAAAGGCAATAAAATAATTCTGATACATTAAAGTAAATTATAGCTGCAGAGGATTTACAAGTGAACTCTTAAACCAGAATGGCTCTGGTTATAGTAATATGTAACAAGGATGTCCTCGTATATTAACATCGCTTATACAAGATGTAAATAAAACCGGTTAAATAAAACAAAATACCAAATGAGTTACACTGAATCAGAAAATCTCAAGACAATTTATGAGGTCAAATCTGCATGTTAGAGTGAGACTTGACAACAAGGAGAGATTGTGGGAACACAGCACCCTGCTAAGCTGCTGTTACGGGACTTACCTCCCACCTGAACAGTGGTGCTGGCTGGGATTGTGATCACTTTGAACCCAGATTTAAAAAAAAAAAAAACAGGGCTTAATTTCAGTCCCCAAAATATGAAAACCTTGAACCTTTCCTGAAGGTCACTGACTCCCTAACAAAAAAGTCTCTATCCCTAAGTTTTGCAACGCTGATGTCTGAAGATATGTGTCAACCTTTGTAAATATTAAACTCATGCAAGAAAATTACTGTTTTTCTTCATAAACATATTGATGGTAAACTCAGAGATTCGGTAATTTTTTCCCTTTAAATACATGTTGCATTTTTTATTTGATGAGCCTGTCTTTCTAAAGCCTGAACTCCCTTGCAAACCTCTCTATAAGTAAAATTTTTTCCTTTCTAAATGTTTTTTCTCTGAGTCTTTCTTTGAGAGTAATTTGCTTATTTGTCCTTATTTTTTTTGGCCCAACATACCTATCTAGTTTTTCTGCTCCTGTCATGGCCATGTGGTCCTGTTGGACCTCCTCACAGATAACAACTACAGTATAAACTCTGGGCAAAATATAAAAATAACTCTCTGAAGACATTGGAAAGCAACCAAAAAATGGTAGATACTGGTAGAGTCAACATTTGGATGAAGGAAAATCACTGAGTGAATTTCCCATTTTTGATGGCATTTATCCTGAGGGAAGGCCTCAAATTGCATTATGCATGGCAGCTAAACGTCAGAAAGAAAACCCAAAGTCTTACTGGGTTGAAAAACCAGAGGACAGAGTTTGAGGGAAACACAGATGCTGGAAAGCAAAGAGGGAAGTCCTAAAAAGTAGACAGCCCGAAAGGAAGAGGCCCAAACTGTGTGTATGAATTCCGCCCAAATCTGTGGCTGATTCCAGAACTACACAAGTGTGAGGCAGACTGGAAGCAGCCCAGCTAAGACTAAAAGAATTGAGCAGAAATTTGAGCTGTCATTCATAGCAAGGAAGACAAAGTTTATAGTTTGAATTCAGCCAAGTTAACTGCCTACTATTAAAAAAAGAAAACATACTCTTCAGGGAAATGTAGCTGAATTGAAAAATCTCTACAACATATCATTCACAATGTCCAGGATACAGCTCAAAATTATTGAACATTCAAAGAAACAGGAAGACATCACCTATACTCAAGAAAAAAAATCAAATCAATAAAGATCAACCCTGAAATGATTAATACATTGGAATTAGCAGACAGAGTTATAAAACAATTATTTTAACTAAGCTCAAGTCATCAAGGAAACTATGCCTGTAATTAATGAAAAAATAGAAACTATCAGCAGGTAACTAGAAATTATAAAAAAGAACTAAATAGAAATTCTAGAACTGAAAAATATATATCTGAAATGTTAAAAATCACAGAATGAAGATGACAGAAGAAAGAGTCAGTGAACTTGAAGACTGATTAATAGATTAATTATCTACTCTGAAGAGCAGAGGAAAAAAAGATTTAAAAATTAACAAAGCTTCAAGAAACTGTGGGACATTATCAAAAGATTTAACATATGTACAATTGGATTCCCAAAAGGAGAAGAGAATAAGATGAAGCAGACAAAATATTAGTGGTAATAATGGCCAAACATTTCTCAAAATTGCTATGTTCCTCTCTGGACTGCAAGACCAATGAAAGCAAGGGATTCTGAGTTATAATTTTCTTTAGTCATCCACGTAGCAACTAACAATGTTAGGCTGCATAGTAGATTCTCAAAGAATACATATTTATACATTCAGTATCCACAATAATTATTTGCTGAGTGCCTACTGTGTGTAAAGCACAATGAAAGATGCTAGAAACATTAAGATGCTGTAATTACAGCCACTGTGCTTAAGGAAGAAACAAGAATTTGTAAAACATAAGGGGAAAAAAATCCCACTGTTTCTTTCTGAGGAGTGAATGGGTTTCCAGTGGCCTCTGTCTTTTCATTCTTTGCCAGGTAATTCATTGTGATTTGATTTTACTTGCTTATAATGATCCCTGCTAAAAGGAGAATGCAACATTGTGAATCCAGTAGGAGCAGGGACCTCACATCAGCAGGCCATGGTTAGAGGTATATCTTTTTTAGAGCCCCTTCAAACAGTCCTTTTCTTCCCTAACTTTGTCCATTTAGGACAAAAGGGGGAGCCTTTACTATACAATTTTCACTCCTTTGGCTTGAAGTTGCCTTCAGCTTGTAGTCAGATTAGACACCTACCGATGATTAAACATGACATATTTTGATACTTCAGTAAAATATGGGGGGAAACAGCTCAGAAAGATCACTTCTCCACTTTGGGAAGAACACACAGAGGTGTGCATACCTCTCTAAGACCTAGAGAATAGGAGGTCAAAAAGATCGTGTGTGTGTGTGTGTGTGTGTGCGCGTGTGTGCGTGTGTGCGTGTGTGTGTGTGTGTGTGTGTGTGTGTGTAGGAGAGGCAGAGAGTCAGAAAGAAAGAAACACAGAGACAGAGAGAGAGAGACATGCACACATACACAGAGAGAGACAGACAGATAGGCTCTTAACATTCCTTTCTTTGGGTGAAAGAAGCACTTCCCTCAGTCTGTTTTACAAACTATTCACTAACAGTTAGTGATTCTGAGAACCAGCCTGACCACAAATAAACTCAGCAAAGCACCCCAACAGAGATGCACTGGCCTGATGTGCTCGTTTCAAGTATTACTGTGGATGTGAGGACACGGTTTGAAGGCACAAAGCCCAAAACTAGATTTCTATCATCATAAACTTAGTGAATCCCCTCAAAATGAGCTGCTGGAAATGTCTTGTTTCTGTTATAAAGTAGAATTCCTCCATTAAGATATAAGCAGCAATTAGATTTTAGAATGTTTGTAGGAGTCTCTGAGTCCGAGAAGTGGCATTTAGGAGTTTGGTTATGAATGTGTCACTGGCTTTTCAAGTGACTTTACTCGGTATTTTAGTTTCTCTGGTGCCCATTTAAGTCAGTCAGTTGGGGATAATACTCTTTGATATTCATTTCACAGCAGCGCGGCATCTGTCATAATCATAATAGCTGTCATTTATTGAGTTACTACTATGCACCAGGCACTGCGATAAGCACTCTAGCTGCATTCTTTCTTTTTTTTTTTTTTTAAGATTTTATTAAGGAATTGGGAGAGGGGAACAGACAAATTGCTGTCCTTTTGTTCTTCAGTCTAGTTGTGGAGGGCGTGGATTCAGTGGCTCATGTTGGCATTATCATTGCACTCTTCCAGGCTAAGGCAGTCAGTCGCAGGCCCTTGGATGGCCGCTCACAGCAACTCACAGCAGCCCAGCTCCAGGTTGAGCTGTTGTTCACCATCTTAGCTGTAGAGGGCGCAGTGTCACTGGCCCTCATGTGGGATCCCAGCCGGGGACCTGCTGCTCAGAGCAGGTGTCCCAAGCCAACTCCTAACCAACGCACCACTCGGCTGGTCCATAGCTGCATTATTTCTAATCCTAACCGTCATCCGGAAGGTGTGTGTTATTCAATTTATGGATGGTGATACTGAATCTCAGAGAGGTTTAGCAACTTTAAAAAAGTTTCACCGGGGCCTCCCAGTTGGGACCCCTGTTTCAAGAGCTGTAACTTTCTGCTCTAATAAAATTATCCTCTGCTCCAAAAAAAAAAAAAAAAGTCTCATCAACTGGTAGTATGCCAGGATTCTATCAGATGTCTCTCACTGCGTTATGCTAGCTTGCTTTTATTCATTAAGCATAGTTGATATATAAAGAACACTCTAGGTGTATATATATACTCAGGAAAAAAAAGAAGAAAGCTAAGGAACTGCATTCAAGGAGTGTAAGTCTAGATGAAAGATGAGATACGGCCTAAATCAACCAAAGACTATAAACAAAGCACAGAGTAAAAGTTATAGGCTGCACTTAAGGACGGTGCATAAAACACAAAGTGAGAGAGCATGTGAGGTGCTTGGGGTATCCCCTGGAAACCACAGGAGACTCTTTTTTTTTTTTGAATAAATTTTATTGGGGAACAGTGTGTTTTTCCAGAACCCATCAGCTCCAAGTAAAGTAGTTGTTTCAATCTAGTTGTGGAGGGCACAGCTCCTTGGCCCATGTGGGGATCGAACCGGGAACTTTGGTGTTATGAGCACTGTGTTCTAACCGACTGAGCCACCCGGCCGCCCAAGACTCTTAAGTTTTCATGTTGCATGCACTATAACCTGTATAGTAAGCCAAGATTCCAACACACACACACACACACACACACACACACACACACATCATAAGACAAAAAAGGTGTGCATCCCCTAACACATGATTGCTGATGTCCCTTCAAAATAAGGCTCTAACATTTGCAAATCAGAAACATTAGGAAAATGCTGTTTCACAAGCTGACGATTGTTGATGGCTACACGGGAGCTCACTGTCCCAGTCTCTCTCTATTTTTCCAGGCTTAAAATTTTCCATAATTAAAGTTTTTAAAAAAAAAAGAAAGAGGGAAAGAGAAAGAAAAAGAAAATGGCGGTCTGCCTGGGGTGGAAAAAGAGTGATGCCTCAAAACAAAGAAGAGATTCTGATACAATAAATGAATTATGAAGGAGTTTCTGGGATTTCAAGAAGAGAAAACTCAGGGAAGAAAGAGAAAGATCCTCTTGCTAAAACCTGAGGGCGTTCTTACAAAAAGTAAGGGATTCTGAATGACCAAGAAAAGCCAGCATCTTAGAAGGTACACCAGCATGTCTCGATATGGAGCAGCTGACAGTGACTATGTAAGGAGCTCATGGAAAAAGGGTGGGTTTGTAACAGAGAGCTACTTCCAATGAACTTAACTGTGTCCCAGAACAAAGTTAGAAAATATTAATAGAATATATCTATGTCTATATATCTATATCTATATCTATATATATCTATATCTATATCTATATATATATATATATATAATATATCTACACTGATGCTTCAAGGAGTCAGTCTATTTAAGCATTTATCAGGGTATCCACACAGGTATTGATATTGTCCTAATGGGCGCTGCTGTTTGGCATGAAATGGTCAACTGTAGCTGTTACCGTTGTTCTTTTATTCAGTTATGACTTGTAAGCAGTGATTCTCAATCCTCTTCAAGTTAAGACACTGTACCACTGCTTATTTGATTTTATGAGTCTTGTTCCCTTTTTTCCCCATTAAGGGGAAGCACTTCTCTGATACCAAGCCAAAAACCTTATTTTTAAAAAAAGAAAGAAAAAAAGAGAAACTACAGACCAATGCCATCATGCGTCTTTATTGCCCCTCCTCACCCCTACCCCCACATTTAAACAAAAGCTAAGAAACACTAATATGTGCTTATGAAATTCCAGCTCCGCTCCACCCCCACCCTGAGAAAGACTTAAAATTCCATAATTCTAAGAAGATAGCACAAACAGATCTATTTTACTGCGTGCCCACCAGAGATTCAAGCTGTTATTTCTGTTCTTTAGTAATAGCTACGTACCCCGACGCCACAGTATATATGAGAACAAGAAAACACGTGGAAATCGCTGAGGGTCACTGTATCGGTTACAGTGAGGTTTGCTGTGTGTAATAGAAAACCCTGTGGTGTACACACATGGGCTGATTTTCTCCATTTACTGAAGCCCAGGAGTCAGCGGTCAGGAACTGCTTTGGCAGCTCTGTGACGTCACCAGGGTCTCAGCCTTCTTCTGTCTCAAACATGCAGCTTCCTCCTCAAGGTCACATGATAGGTCTGCATGGATCTTTGATCTGAACAGTAGGAGTGAGGAAGAGGCCAAGGCAAAGGGAGGTACCCTGACTGTCGTGGCAGGTAACAGTGGTGCTACCCAGAGGAGGGAGAGGTGGGTCAGCAGGTCAGGTGCCTGGCCATTTGGAGTCAGAAAGAAGGCGAACACTGGAACCAGTCATGGGATAGCACTCGAGCTGTCTTATATCCTCGAGGGCGCTCCCTAAAAGAGTTGATCACCAGGGCTGAAACATGTCCTCTGGGTGTAAAGACCAATAATTGAGTGTGGTGCTAAGATTTGCTTTCCTTGAAGAGCTGCCGTGAAAGAGCTCCACTCCCGTGTCCTGATCCCACCCTTCTGGGCCTCCATTACAAGTGCAGGCAGGGCCTCCCCTCCCAATGGACGGAATCTGGCACCGGCAGACTCCACTGGGACTCTGCCCTTAAATGCCTTCTATCTTCCTCTGAGGCCACCCAGCTGCCCAGGGTTTCTGGGCTACCAGTGGTGAATGGGTGAATGGGCCCAGTCAAGCAAGAGGAGTGTCTGCTGTCCCTGACACATATTTGAAGGGTGGTTACACTCAACAAATCCATAAAAGTAGGTATGTTATCACTGGGGGGTCATGGGAAAGCAGTGGGAGGTCTGTCCAATAGTGGAAAGAAAAGTTGCTATCAGACAGTAAGAGGCATAGAGAAGGTAGTCAAGAGGTGGCTGCTTTCATCAGACCCAGCTCTTCTACCGGCCAGCCGCAGGCCACATCCACCCGCAGCCCTGCTCTCTGATGTTAAAACCCGGGGGGGGGGGCATTTGCCTCGCATCCCACGTGGCCTCAGCATGCCTTGTGAAACTTGGCTCTTGGCAGCCTCACACCTGTGAGGCACAGGGAGCTTGAACCAGTGGTTGGCTCTCCGACTGGAGCCCGTCCACTGAGCATGACTTTGGGAAGTGGGCAGCCCACCCAACAGCAATGCTGCTGCCCTCACTACCAGGACCACCAAGGAAGTTGGGAACTTTTCCTGGCTTCAGTCACATGGCTCCCCAGGACCAGCTTCTACTGTGCTGCTGGGCGACTCCGCCACCGTCAGCGACCAAGATCAAAGTGAGTCCAGTGTACTCCACTCCCTCCAAACACACGGAAGCACTAGAAGTCTCTGGACACAAAACCAGGAGAGGGTAGAGCCCTGGAGAGTTATAGCCTAGGCTTCGGGGCCTCCTACCTGAGTGGGCTACTTCAGCTGCAGTGATTAAAGTCATACATTCTTTTTGTTTCAAACAGAATTCAGAGAGAACTAAAGGGTATAAAGTACAATGAGTCTACTTCCAGCCCACACCTAGCTGCACTCCCTAAGTATCACACTATACAGTTTCTGGTGTATCTTTATAGCCATTTTCTACCCAAGTGTATTCTGTCGAGCGCATTTGCAAGAATTTTATTAATAAATAAATCATTTAATGATAATAACTAATATACAGAGCACATCTTATTTACGTTGAAATTGGAAGTGGAAAAACTAAATAAAGCAACGAAAAATGACAAAAGTGGAGGTTCAATCCTCCCAGAGTGCAGTTTTTGAAGTGACCACCAGGTGTCAGAGTTATCAAATAGTATTCCCCAAATTACCACTGGAAAGTTACAAGAAGGGAAAAGTGCCTGGCTGGAAATGAGATGGCGAGATGCCTCCCTAAACAGGATTATGTGGACCTTTGGCCCAATATTTTGTCTACTTAGCATTGGGAGGAGGGCGTAAAGAGAGCTGCAGAAAAAAATATTAAATTCTCCGATCACAGATTCCTGTTCAGTTGAGTACCCTTTGATCTTTAGAGAAGCTCTGTTTAGCACCAGTAAATTTCACATGGAAAATGTAAAAATGGCTGGGCAGTCAGTCCTCCCATAGCTGTGAGCTCCTTTTGGAAGCCAGGGCCATCTCTGCTCTCCTCAGTCGGGAAATCAGGAGGAGGGGTGAACACAAGAGGATACACACAAGAAGAGGGTTCGGCCATTGCCACCCTTGTTGTTGAAAGGATCACCCAGTTCTGCATGAGGAGCTAGCTCTTCCTAATTAACCTTTAACTTCCTAGTCTCTTATTCACTTCCACTTTGAGTTCCTCCCATGGACTTCCTTTACCAGGCCTGACCTGGCTGTTGATTAGAGCTGCTGACCTAGAAAACATTCACCCTCCATGAGGGCAGGAGGTGGGGCCTCTGACATCACACGGTCAGGCTGTGGCCCAGGGGTAGTTACACTGCTCCTCCTCCAGAGGCTAAGCACGGGGCTGGCTTACTGGCCCCACACACCCAGCTCTCATGAGCCCACTTACTGCAGAGGACTTCAGGGCACGCCCATGGTAAGCCTCATCCTGTGTCTTCTTGGATCACCAACATGTGTCCTGGCAGAAAGGGGGATGTTGAAGCAATTACAACACAGGCTGACTTGTGCAAGGAAGGGGCAATGACCTTGGCTCCAGAATGAGCAAACCTCATCCCTGGGAGGGCACAGCTAAAGAGGGTCAAAAAGAAAGGAGAATTCTTGCCCCAAGTCCCAGTTGGCACTTGTCTAGGCTGTTCCTGGGACTACATCCCATTTCTGGCCGTGGGTCCCGGGAAGGGTTCACACAGGGTTCAGATCCACGACATACTGGGGCTTTTCATGGGTGGAACTTTACTGTGCATGACGATGCCAAGGCTGTGGAAGGGGATAGAGGGTGGTGTAAGGGGAGGGGAGGAGGTAAGGAAAGATTTCAACACTTCATGGACAAGGTTACTGATACTACTCGAGTCTCATAATGTCCACGAATTCTGACAGGCAGATTAAGGCGACCTTTTTATGTGATTTGAATGACCTCATCTGCTAAACTGGTACATCCTACACAGGCCACATGAATCAACAGTAATTATTTAAGTCACTATACACCTTAAATGCTATATACATAATTTAAAATGATACACCCGTGGAGCTATACACATAATAAAAATGCCAGTTATTAAAACATAGGTAGTATTCATATTCAAATATGACCACGTATTATGTTTGATGTTTCAAACATAACATACAAGCCAAATGCTTCATTTAAAACTAAAAAGGGATAAAACAATGTTTATATTGGGATCTACATTAATTTACCATGACTGGTATAATAACTGTTGCTTTGATGTGGCCTACATTGGTATAGCAATTGAGATTTTTTTTCCCCCATTATCCTATTACATATGACATCCATAAGAGGTACAGAACACGGAGAATCTCTAATAACCTAACCATTGTTTCAAAGGAAATGCTCTCCCCGAGGAAGGTCAAATGGAGCCAAGGGTAAGGGCCACAGAGCTCCACCCCAGGCTGCTCTGGTTTACCCTGGTGTCTCTTTAGAGAAATATAAAGTCCTCCCATAGCTGTGAGCTACTTTTGGAGCCCAGGTTAATGATGGGCCTCCCCTCTGGGCACTGAAGTCACTGTTTGGTGACTCCTGTAAAATCCTGGACCCACTAGGTTCCAAGTAAGTCAGAGAACCTCCCAAACCCCTAAGAAGTCTTGCTATCCATCACAAGTTCTACTTTATTAGGCCACTCAGATGACAAGGGTTCCCCAAGTCCAAGACGGATTTCTGGTCAGGGTGTATCTTGAGATCCCTAGGGTTCTAGGTCCCCTGGAAAAGGAGTGACCAATGGGGTTGCAGGCTGGGAAGGAAAAGGACTCAGCACCCCACCTCCACTGTATCTAATACCCGGTTGCCACCCGCTCCCTCCAGTTTAATCATGTTTTGGGTAGGTGAGTCAGAGAGGAGGTGGGCGGTTATGTTTGGTTTTGCCGTGTGTCTGGTATCCTAATGACAATGACCCCTCCTTCTACTCAATCCTTCTTCTAGAGACTCCACCTTCAAGCCCTGCACTCAGCCTGATTCAGAGTCTGGTCTCCTCACCAGTACCCAAGGCTGTTTCCCTTCTATAAAGCAAGAAAGAAATCATTGATGTGGACACACAAAAACAGATGACTTCCTTAATCAGACGTGAGTTTGGTCCCAGAGTAAGGCCACGCTACAGGCACAGAGGTCACTGACCATAATTATCCCTCCCATAAAGCAGCCTTCCTTACCTGTAGCCAAGCAGCTTCGGAGGCAGTGACAAATAGCTGTGCCTGTTGAAACTCCAGGGGAAACATTCCTCACCAGGTCTCCCAACCCAAGCTTCAGCGGACAGGCACCAAGAAAGTAAACAGACTCAAGCAATAGAAACAAGACAGAACTGGTTCTCCTGCTCCCTAGATGGCTCATGACGCTTCAATTACGTTCAACACAATATAGCCAAATTGTTTTTAAACTTTACAGAGCCTCCTGGCTTTGCCAAAGAAATATTAGTGGCGTCGAAATATTAGAAATATTAGCTGGATAAGTTGAAGCAGAGACCAGAGAAAAATTCAAAAGCAGAAATGAGTCTGTAAATGGTACCATTCATAATCTTCGGTACATAATAAGCATGGCACCTTTTATTCAAGGGACTGTGAGTGTGGTCCATTTTGGATATTGTTTATTTGTAATGTATGTCTCAGAATAATACAATGCATTTCCCTTAAGCAATTTCACTGTTAGTTCAGCAAATGGCAGAGGAACCCTCCATTCTGACCTCCCCAGTAGCTCTGCCATCATGATTACCAGATCATAGTAGAACGGTTCCAGGTAATCCTGACTAAAAAAGTCAACATGAAGAGCTCTTACTGCACAGTCTTCTGGACAATCTTAGTGTCTAAACTAATGGGTCTCACTTTTAATAGCTCTGCTATGGAGCAAAGGCAGAGAAGGGGTCCATTTCTTTTTTTTTTTTAAAGATTTTTATTGGGGGTTTGGGGGATGGGAACAGTGCTGGGGAATTGGGGAAAGGGGAACAGACAAGTTGCTGTCATTTTGTTCTTCAATCTAGTTGTGGAGGACGTTGCTTCACTGGCCCAAGTTGGCACCATGATTGTGCTCTTCCCGGGCGAGGCAGATCAGTCGCCGGCTTCTGGACGGCCGCTCACTGCGGCTGCTGGCCACTCATGCTGGCTGCTGGCTACACACGGTAGCCCATGGCAACCCACTGCCACAGGGGCTGCAGCCTATGCCCTCGCCAGCAACTCACGGCAGCCCAGCTCCAGATTGAGCTGTTGTTCAGCATCTTAGCTGTGGAGGGCAGTGTCACTGGCCCTCATATGTGGGATCTGAACCGGGGCCCTCTGGCGTCCCAAGCCAGTTCTTAACCATCGCGCCACTCGGCCGGCCCGGGGTCCATTTCTTCTATTTGTTCCACTTGCCTTCTCAGCTCCATGCTAGGAAAATCTCCTTTCAAAATTTGTCAAGGGCATAATGCAACCTCATGGTGAAAAGACATATCCAAAATTCTTCTGATTATGGTATTACAGTTTTGCAAAAGAGTTACAACTTTCAAGGCCTTACAGGTGCCAAATAGATTTGTTTCCTAATATCATCTGGAGCTGTATCCTTTTGGCCCTGCAACATTTTGCTTTTTAAAATAGCCGTTCTTCTTGAAATATGGCCCACTTTTAATAGAGATGTGGATATGAGAAAGAGCTTACTTTCCTGTTAATTCCACTATCAGAAATACAACAGCACAAGTTGGACTATAAATGGCAGGCCGATAGTCAACCTCACGTTTGGGAGGCAACAGGGAGTAGTGGAGACTGTGGTGAACTGGAAAATGCATACCCCATATAAAGGTACAGACCAATGTTAACACTGACAATTAGTCTTGTACAAGTGTGAACTCAAGTCTTTTGGGAGAAACCAGAAATCCAGATTCCTATGTATAATTTCCCAATTTTTATATAAGGACTCTTAACTTTAAAAAAAACAAAACAAAACAAAAAAACAGTCCTCAGGTCGTTACTTTGCTACCTCCCTTCAGCAAATGAAGGCAATATGACTAGGACGAGTATAAGTACCCTGAAAGTCAGGATCCCAAGACTGCTACACCTGGCTCTGTCACCAACCCACTGGGTCCCTGGGTAGGACACCTAACGGTCCTGGGCCTCAGTTATGTTGACTGAAAAGTTTGGACATCCAAAATTCCTTTCAGTCCTAAATTATTATATGGCATCGTTAAATAAGTTTTCTAGGTGGTCAATTACCATAAGAATAACCAGAAACACTAAAAGGAAAAAAGCACAGTAAATAGATCACTGTGCCATAGCAGGGTCTATTACGGGTCCAGACATGGCCTCGGTGTGGCCAAGACACTTGGTTGATAAAACTACAAGAATGTGAACACTTTCATCAGGCCAGATCTTCTAACAGCCACCCACCCACCCATTGGGGAAAATAAAAATTGTGTATCTCCAGTATATCCTGACTGGGGCAGGGAGCCCCTCTCTATGAAACAGAACTCTCTTGGGTCTTCTGAACTCAAACCCAGGGTTATGAGGGAACAGTTTGAGTCAGAAAACAAAGCTGACCAACAGGCCACCCTGAGCCACGCCTCCTGCTTTGTGAGTTCACGCCCAGCCTACCTGCAGTGAGATCTGTGGTTACCACACCATGGCCTTCTACGGGAGCCAACTGTACTCAGACCAGCTCCTGTTACATAAGCCCAGCCGTGACCCACGTGTGCACAGGAGCACATGGCTCCCCCTGCACAGGAGCACCCCGGATTTCAGATACGGCACCTTTTCTTTTTTTCTGGCAGGCCCGGGAAGAGACTAAAAAAAATATTAAGCTGGAAAATAATGAAGGATGGGTAAGTTCAGGGCTTTTTCCCCACTGTAAAGGTTAAAAATAGGCACGCTTTGGAGCAAACAGAAGTGTTCACATTCTTGTGGTTATATTAACTGTGTGGCTTGGGCAAACCAAAGGCCCAGGGAACAGCAAGCCAAGTGAATTATAACTGGGCAGCTTCTTCATACAGGCCATCCTGACACAGATAGCTTGGCTCCAAGTGAAGTGGGGAGGGGTATTCGGCACCTACATTCCTAAGTGCTTTTGTGCATCATTTTTGAACAACAGGGTCTTTTTATTTTGCCATTAGCCGCTGCCAATAAGTATCCAGTATGTTTTAAAGAATGAGTTACTTTTGACTCCAAAACCAGCTATGATCTATCTCTTAAGAGACATTTTCTTCACTGTGCCCTGGCTTTAGGTAACCAGCGTTTATTCTAAATCAGCTCATTCTTACCCTAAGGTCTTTGTAATCTCTTCCTTCTGCCTGGAATGCTCTTTACCCTGATCTTCACGAGGGCTGTTCATTCAGATCTCAGCCTCCAGGGAGTCCCTCAGAGAGGCCCTCTCTGGTCATGCAATAAAAGTATTTACCCATGACCCTACTTTAACTCTCTGCCTAGCACTTCACACCTGATATATTTCCTGTTTATTTCTTTCTTTATTGCCTGTCTTCCCTCACTGTGGAAATAAGGATTTTGCGTCTTGTTCACTGCGTATTTCACAGCTAGGACAGTGCCTTGAATATACCAAATGCGCAATAAATATGAGATGAAAGAACGGCTGGATGGTTGGGTGAACGGAAGAATCCATCCAGCAAACGTCTGTGAAGTGTCTATGGTGCACTGGGAAGAAAATGAGTAAGAGCCTCCTTCAAGGACTCCATAGTCTGCCAAGGAAGACAGACATTTCTATGGTACAATATGGTAGGAGAAATGCGGAGACATGCTTACAGAAGCGTATCAAGCCTTCTACTCGAGATGAGTACACGGACCCTCTCTCAGGACAGTTCAGAGTTGGCCAGACAGGCAAAGGCGAGAAGAGGGGTAGCAGGGAAAACACCTTGTTGAGAAAACATCACAACAAAGGCAACCCAGGAGGTTCCTGGGGTTGGTGCTACAGGCCAAGGAAGAAGGGAGATGTGGACTCGAAGGAGACCCGGGCCAGTTCTTAAGGAGGAGCCTTGTAGACCAGTCTCTGGACATTAGATTTTAATCCTCAAGCAATGGGATCCATTGAGATGATTTTAAGCAGGAAAGTGGCCTGATGGCTTTATGCTTGATAAAGATGATGTTGGTGGCAGTGAAGGCAACGAATTAGAGAAAAAAGAACAAAGCACTCAGGAGGCTGTTGCCCAGTCCAGGTGAAAAAAAACGTCAAGGATCCCAACTATTAGTGGTGATGGGTAAAGCGAAGACAGATTAGAAAGCTATTCAAAGGGCAGTCAATAGAGCTTAGTGACACACAAAATGTGGGAGGTGAGAGAAAGGATGGGGTTAAAGAAAATCCCAGGTTATGGTTTGTGTTATCAAAATTAATGGTTCTCACGCTGTAGGCCTGGGACACCCTAAATTCACTGTTTGTGATGCACCTGGATCTGAGTCTGCTTGCTTACAAGAACTCATGGACACTTGCCCAAGTGGCTATCTATGGTCCTAGTGCAAATGTTAATTTATCTGCTTAATAAGCCAATTTGTATAGGCATCCATCCGTTGTATGTGCATCAAACCTACAATGTTGATGATTTCTCTGTTCCATAAGGATACACGTGTTATTATTTCAATGCACAGCCATTTTTGGAGGCACACACTGATCCATCACCACAGAAGCATGACTATTGGTCTAAATATAGATGTGCCTGTCACCTCAGAGAAAGAACAGACCAGAAGTCACGATTCCACTTACTCCAAGGAAACTTTAAGGTGAGAAAAATTGAAAATCAAATCATTTTAAAGTTTCTTCAGCCTGTAAATCTGATTGAAAGATTAAATTATGATCACCTTACCTATGTTTCACTTCTCTTGACCTTAACTGCAAATTGAGCCCTCAGCCCCCTCAAAGCAGCCTCCACCCCAACCCCAAGGTATTTCTCACAGTCCTCGGGGGGTATCTCACAGGTGCAGAAAAGCAAGTATACAGTTGGTTATGGGCCAGATGCCCTGTAGGGGTCCCCAGTTTATTCCTTTTCTCCTACTCTAGCCCCCATCTGCTGCTGCCACCTAAAAGGCTATACAATGTTAAGAGCATGGGCTCTGGTGCCTACCAGCTTGGCTTTGAATCCTGACTGTACCATTTGTAGGCTATGTGACCTGGGGCAAGTTATCTAGCCTCTCTGTGCCTTTGTTTCCTCCCTTGTAAAATAAGAATATGACCTAATCCACCTCATGGGGTAGTTGTGATGATTAAGTAAGTTAATATTTATAAAGTACTTAAAATAGTACCTAGCACATAGCAAGCACTCAATAAATGTAAGCTGTGATTCCTACTACCACTGCTCCTGCTGACACTGAGAAAGCTTCTGGTAGTCCAAAGGGAGAATTTAAGCCTGATCCTTTAAAAGAATGAAACATCAGCTGTAGTGTTAAATTACTTTTAAGTAGAAAGCAAGTATAAACTGTAAAAGCATGCTAAATTCAAGATAAAAGAATAGTTCTAATTTGAACTTTTAATTAATCTTTGATGATGAAGTACCTGTTAATCATCTTAACATTAGAACAGGGAGAAGAAAACAATATTTTAAACATGATACCATTTACATTAGTATCAAATACACCCAATACCTAGGAATAAATCTAATAAAAGATGTGCAAGACATACCTAGAAAATCAAGAAACATTAGTAAGAAAAATTAAAGACCTATATAAAGGGAGAAATATGCCATACTCCTAGACACAAAGATTCAATATTATAAAGCTATCTCTTCTCCCCAAATTGAGATACCGATTTTATTCAAACTCAGTCAAAATCTCATCATGTTTTTGTGGAAATTGAAAAGATGATTCTATTTTTTTCTATGAAATGCAAAGGACGAGGAATAGCCAAGACAACCTTGAAGAAGAAAAACAGAGTTGAAAACTTTACTCTACTAGATGGCAAAACAAAAAATTACAGCAACCAAGTCAGTTGGTATTAGTACAAAGGTTTTTGTTGTTGTTGTTTTCCTTTTTTGTTTTTTGGGGGGGTTTATTTTAGATTTTTATTAGGGAATTGGGGGAGGGAACAGCATTGGGGAATTGGGGAAGGGGAACAGACAAATTGTTGTCCTTTTGTTCTTCAGTCTAGTTGTGGAGGATGTGGCTTCACTACTGGCCCATGTTGGTATTGTGATCATCGCGCTCTTCCAGGCAGATCGGTCTCCGGCCATTGGACAGCCACCCATGGTGGCTCACAGCAGCTCACGCCGGCTGCCAGCCACTCACGGTAGCTCATGGCAGCCCACTGCAGCCCCACTGCAGCCTACATTGTCGCTGTCACCGGCAACTCACGGCAGCCCAGCTCCAGGTTGAGCTGTTGCTCACCATCTTAGTTGTAGAGGGCGCAGTATCACTGGCCCTCATGTGGTATCTGAACCAGTGGCCCTGCTGCTCCCAGCTGGTGTCCCAAGCCAACTCTTAACCAATGTGCCATGCGGCTGGCCCATATTAGTACAAAGTTTTATCAACTGAAGAAAAGAGATACACATACGGACCAAGAGTTTAGAGACAGACCCACACATGTACAGTCCTCTAATTTATGATAATGATTATCATGATCAAATCATCACTGCAGGGGCGAGTGGAAAGGATGGTCTTTTCAAAATGGTGCTGGATCACCTGGATATTCACATAGAAAAACAAATGACCCTTAACCCCTATCTCATAACAGTCACAAAACTAAGTTCCAGAAGGAGTGCAGACATAAATTGGAAAGATAAAACATTGAAACTTCCAGGGGATAACTAAGGAGAACATCTTCTTGCCCTTGAGGGCAGGGAATGACTTCTAAAGTAGGACACGAAAAGCACAGACCATAAAGGGAACAATTGATGAACTGGATTTCATTAAGAGTTTCTGCTCATCAAGACACCACACAGTGGGAGAAGAAATTTGCCATCATATATCCAATACAGGACTGGTATCCAGAATATACAAAGAATTCCACAAACCAATAAGAAAAAGGAAGCACAACTTTAAAAGCAAAGGACTTGAAAAGGAACTTCGTAAAAAAAAAAAATCCAAATGGCCCCCAAAAATATATTTTAAAAGGGCTCGACATTATTAGTCATCAGAGAAATGCAAATTAAAACTACGAAAAGGTACTACTGGGGTCCTGGTAATGTTCTATCTCATAACATGGGTGGTAGTTTCACAGGAAAAAATTCAGAGTTGTACACTTAAGGATTTCTACACTCCTCTTTATATATTTTACTTTAATAAAAGTTTGTCCTAAAAAAGAAAGAGGCTTTAGAAATATATCAACCACACAAGCCAACTGTTAAAAACAATTTATGAGACAGTTGGGGGAATTTGAACACTAACTGCATATTTGACGATAATTAAGGGATTATTAGTTTAGGGACCATGATGATATTGTGGCAATGTTTTCAAAACAAGTTCTTATCTTTTAGAGCTACATACTGAAGTATACATACGTGTATTATAAATTAAAGACTATCTTGGATTTGCTTAAAAATAATCAGCAGCGGGAGGGCAGATCAAACAAGAATAAATGAGTTGATGACTATGGTAGCCGGATGGTGGGCACACGGGAATCTCTGACCTGTCCTACCTTTGTGTATGTTTAAAATCTTCCATAACAAAACCTTTTTAAAGCTATAGCAAAACCCAGGTTTACGTTTTTTGGATACTTATGACTCCTCTCTTCAACCCCTCCCCAACCTAATCAAGTGATAATATGTAGTGACGATGGAAACCATGAACATCGAACCCTTAAGAAGTCATCTTGGCCTTTCCTCCATCCATTATGAAGCCGAGTATCTGGAATAGAGGAGAACGTGTACCACATCTGTGCACTGACCAGCACAGGAGACAAAGTGTGCCTCCTCTCAGAGCAGTGGAAAGAAAATAATAATTTCCTAGGGACGTGGATATGGCAGAGCAATCACTTACCCATATTCTTTGGGGTATATGCCAATGTGAGGTCTCGAGCAGCTTGGGTGCCCTCCCTTAAAGAGTAGACTCCCCAGGAACTAACTCCTGTAGCCTCCCTGAACTGACCCTTCTGGTCTTGTCCCTAGACATTAAGCTGGCGCTATCTAGCAGCATCTCAGTTAGCTAGCTTTGGCTTCTTTTGCCAGCTGACCTGGCTGGAACTGCTACTGGAGTAATCAAGTATGAATTCCCATATAAATCAAGTTCTGCCTCTCCCTTATTCCAGGATCCTAGATTCATGTAGACTTACACAATTTTAGAAACCCTCGTTAGACAGATACAAGAGGTTGCAAAAAATAGTCTGGCACGGGCCTCCTGACTTAATATGTCTCCCAGGAGGCCTTCCAAGCCTGCGCTTTCCTAGTTCACAGGGAAACAAAATTCATTCATTCCTCTGGCCCCTCATTCGCCATTTCAAGATGTAACCTGTAATCCCCAGGTTACGTCTGGCTTAGCGTGCTATCCCTTTTAGGCAAAATGCTGCATTTCAGCAAGGAGAAATGAACTGTATCTTTGATAAAGAGCTTTTACGCACTCCCTGTGGTAGCTTCTAGAGGAAGAAAAACCTTTTCCTGTCCCTCATGGGCTCACTTATCTAAATAATACTGATTAGGCTGACGAAACGGTGAGGGCTCCAAAGGTTTCCTATACACTAAAGAGGCAAAGGTCAAAAATAAATGTATAGGACTTGCTCTATTTCTTCTTTTGACTCCTAGGAATTTAAAGAATGGGTGCTTTTCAGATGAATACCAGCCATCTCCCAAAAGTAGTGTGGTGTAAGGGCTGAGCACATAGCTCTCCCACACACCACCTATGTGTGACCTCAAGTTTTCTGTGCTACCATTTGTCACCTGTAAAGTGGGGGTCACAATAATACATCCCTCATTAGGTTGATGATAAGATTAAAGTAGTACAATACATGTAAAGTACTTAAAACAATGCCTGGTAAGTGATAGTTCATAGCATTATTTTATTATTCCAGTAACCCTGCCATGGACATGTGCCATCACTGGAAAGAAAGAGTAAGAATGGAGAGAGTGGACACTTGGAAACGAAATGGAAAGAGCAATGTTACTGAAAGTCTGATGGCTAAACCTCACAAACACATCTATTTCTATATATTTCCGTAGTATTTGTCAATAATTTGGGGATAGAGACAAAGATATTCTGAGATAAGGGGTCAGTGGTATAGCAGGAAAGTAGACATCCTTATATTTCAGAAATGTATATAGAAAGGCTGCTTATACGTGTAGAGACACAAACCCCATTAGTGTTAAAGGAACCAGCAAATGTCAAACTGCCAGTCCTGATTTAGCCGAGCATGGCTCCACAAGCCTCGAAAAGAAGCTAAGAGCCACTGTTGTGCTCTCTCATGGTTAATGACTGGTACTCATGTGCCATTCAACCAAATTTATTTGTTTTTTCTTTCAATTAGGCTATTATAATGTTTTCCATTTGCCTATACATTTACTATTATTTACTAAAGAGCACAATTTTAAAGTAAAAATAATGAACTAAAAAAGTCCAGGAGTCCTTTCAACAGTTTTTTAAGCTTTATGAATAATTACCTACCATAGTCTTTCAAATTTTTTAAAAGCCTAGCCATTAGACCATTATTTCTATATGGGCTGTGTGTGTGTGTGTGTGTGTGTGTGTGTGTGTATTCAGAAAACATATTTTCTCATAATAATTAAAATTGGTTTGATGTTAACAATCACAGTTGTGTTTTACCATTATTATTTATGATTATCGCAAAGCCAGGAGGAGGAACAGCATCTATGAAACTGAGAATAAGGAAGACTGCCCAAAGGGCCTGTTGTCTGCTATGCAGGGACTCTGGGGGCTATTAATTATTTATCTACTTTTCCAAGTTAATAAATAGGAATGTCTTTTGCCCTTTATTCCCCCAATGAATTTAGCCAAACGAGAGATGGGGATGGGTATGTGCAGAGTGCACTGTTGCGAACACAGGAGGTGCATGTAAATGGAAAGTAGGAGAGTTTTAAAAAACCAATGTATTTAATGTCAATTAAATAAGCACATCACTGCTTTATCTGGCATGTTTTCTATTATGATTAAGTTCTCATGAATACTTTGATAGCTTTTAGCATATTTTAAAAAACACGTGTGCTTTAAAAACATAACATTTATTCATACGAAAAAGCAAAATTCAAATAACCCATTGACACTTTAAAAAATCCTTTATATAGTTAGAAAATGCAAACACTGAAGGGAAGGATCAAATGGAAAATATAAGAACCTTTGTCCTCACCACCCCAGTCCTTCCACCCAAAGGTAAACCACTGTTTAGGCTTTTCTATCCTACCAGGAATTTAAAAAAAAAATGTATGCATATGTATTTGTCTGTTTACCAAAATGAATATTATGCATGCAGTTTTATGACATGCATTTTTTACTTGATAACGTATCTTGATCCTATTTCCAAATCAGCACATGGTGATTACCACATTCTGTTTGCTCTTACACACAGTGCTTCAGTGAATATCTTTGCACACATAGCTTAGGGTTACATGAGGTTTTTTTTATTTTGTTTTTAGTGTGACCTACCACCAAATTCAGTGCGGCAAGTACAAGCTACTCCAAACGGTCTATCCGAGCTGTGTGGTGGGAAAAGAACAATCTAATTTCCTTGGTTTATTTCAGTTCCTTCAGGAAATTTCCTGAGACACATGTGATTGAGCTCACATGGGTCTCAGGACCAGCTTGAGATGGCTACTGAGAAAAGGACCATTTTCAGCTGAGAGGAGGCGAATATCTCTACCTGTTCACTTCTGACTGTATAGGCTCCTGTGGCGAGGCAGGAGTCCCGTTTGCACACAAATCCACCTGGCAGCCTCTCCTACCCCACCTTCAGGAGTGTCCTGGGTGCTCATGGCATGAATGGAATGTTTGTAGAAGGGGGTAATAAGCGAGCACTGGAGAGACATGCATGGAACAGCAGGTAAAACTGCCCGATGACCATGCCCTTCACTCTATTGCACGGGTGCTGGAAACTCCCCGCTCATCGGCAGACCAATACGAAGCACAATATTCAGAGATGTCTGCCCAGGGGTGCACAGGAACACAGTTCAGTGGCAGAGTTGGGGTAAAAAAAAAAGACTAGAAGCCACAGCTCAGAAATATTAATAATAAAACCGTCTTATATCTTTGCACTTAGTTGCCTTAAATCCTTTGTAAAATGCTTGAGAATTTAAATTATATTTTGAAACCTTTCAACTTAGTATTTTTCCAAGTATTGGTTATCTCATTTGACCCACACATCAATTCTAATCTATGAGGCAGGTAAGCTGGTGTCATTATCCCCCCTTAAAAGATGAAATGACTGTGGGGCATCCAAGTTAAATGACCTGCCCAAGGTCAACAGGCTAACTAAGTATTCTGACTTCAAGAACTGTGCTCTTTCCTGAACTCTCAAGTCCAGCAGGTCCAGCATGCCAATTTTAGAATCCCAAAGAAAAGCTAAGAACGAAGCTAGAGATGTAAATATAAATATATCCCTCTCTGGGAATACCTAGGATCCTGAAAACTATCTCTTCCTAGGAGAAATTTAATGAACTGAATAACATTGATGTTGTTTAGTATCCGGTTGAGATACCCCACTTAAACCTTGACAGAAGAATAACAGTCTCTATTAGTTTTACAAAGAGTTCTGTGAAAATTTGGTTATATGTTTAATTATAAACACCCACACTTTCTCAGCTTTTTTAAATCTAGTAGCTCCTAAGTTTTACAATTAAGACACTGCCTTGGACAGTACTAATGATTTGTCATCTGTCACTTAGGTTCCTGTCTAACGACTTGAAGAAAGGGTCGTAGCAAGTTAAAAGACATAACAAGCAGCCTTCAAAATTGGAGGCCTATAGAAATGATACTCACAGTGAGGCTAGGAGGCTTGCGTCAGGAAAGGCTACCCTGAGGAGGTCTGTCCGAAATGAGCTGAGACTTGAGAGACTGATTGGAATCAGAAGGGTGAGAGAAGGGTGTGATCAGAGTACACATGGACTTCATAAATTCAGAATTCTAACAAGAGCAGTCTTGGTCACATAAAAACTACAATAGAAAAGCTGGGCTGTACATATTGCGTTTAGACAGCAATAGGGCCCGGTTTCTTTCTCCTTTCATGCTTGTATTTTTGTTAAATGAGGCACGAGCCTTATCGGCAGCTACCACTAAGTGACTGCTTCCTTGATGTAAGCTACAGATTTTATTCAGAAGCCTGTCCCCAATGCTGCTGTATAGGCCAAATAAATTATTATAAACAATTCTGCCAAAATTAAATGTTGGGTAAACAATAACCATAATTTTAACAATAAGGTTGTGTGAAGTTAATATACAAACAGGGACATCTGAAGGTGTTGACTATCTAATAGTAATCCAGGCTCTGTGGGATACTGGTGACAGTGCCCTGTGTGGACCTTTGCTGGAACTCAGGTCTGTTTCAGATGAATAAGAAACACTGAATGTGAGTCACCTTGCAAATTACACTGCCACCTAGAAGCATATTTAAGAGATGAGCGTTACAAAGCTAACTCCCTGTAAGATCCTGCATTGGTTTTCCTCCCCCTTCCTCCAGCCAGAGGGCCCACAGAGCTCAGATTTACGCTAATTTCTCATAAGCATTTTTTATTATTTTTCTAAACGTAAAAAAGGACTGTCTCCTCTTCTGAAAGTTACTCTGAGTTATTAATACCGTAAATTTCAGGGATATAGGAAACATCAGTTGAGTCAACATTTTTTTCCACAGGGAAACTACTTCGGAGCAAGATTTTTTTAATTTCTGAGAAAACGTTTGTACACATCAGGTGTATACATTACCAACCACGTCCATGTAAATAATAGGTTGGGGTAATGCTGACCATTCACCAGTGGTCAAGATTCATCCCAGTTCTACATGCACATGAACAGGTAAGTCAAGGTGACTCAGCAGCCGCACATTTCGCCTAAAAAAATGCCAGCCCGGATCTCAGGTGGAGTCTGCATTCTCCTTAAGATGCATGTTTTGCTTGATCTTGGTTACTGCTGCCTAAACTGGGCAGTGACTCAAAAGAGTCACTCAATAAAGAGTGGGGCCCTCTCAGCAAAGTCCCTCCCTTCCTCGACACCCCCACTGACTTATTGTGACTTCTTGTCCCCTCAGATGTTGCTCTTCTAGGTTATTTCGCCTTCCCGGGGTGGAGCACAGAGTCTCATCCCCTCGTCCTCTCAAACCTGCTGGGATGGGCCCGGGCCCAACACCGTGTGCGGCACCTGGCAGTGGACATGCGAGTTTTTCCCACACCAAACCGGGGAGGTTGAGTCCCGGTTGCCATGCAGTGAGCCGACGGGGCCTACCGAACCCCCACCACCCCCCGCTCTCCCGCAGCGCCTCCCCCCCAGCGCCTTGAACTACTGGCTTGCAAAACCTCGCACCTGCTCGGCCCCCATCTCCAGCCTGGGATGGAGAGCGAGCAGTACCTCCGCACGTCTGACATTTCTAGGTCACACGAGTGTACACACGCACACACGCGCGCACGCGAACGCGGCCATCCTGTGCACGCCCGGACTCTGAGGGCGGTGACAAACTTACTCCTGACGGAGGCAGCCCCGCCAGGGCGCCGGGGAGAGGCCGGGCCCGGGCTCCGGGTCGGGTCGGGTCAGGTCGGGTCGGGGTCTGGGTCGGCCCCCCGCTGGCCCGCGGGCTCCAGCCCCTCACCGCCCGGCCTGCCCCCCGCGCACGTGCCGGGTGACAGGCCCCCTATAGGTTCCATACCTGCCACCGGAAGTGAGTGAGGAGGGCAGTATAGGCATTTCCTGTGACGCGAGCGCCTGGACTCCATTAGGCAGCAGCTGGGGGAAGAATCAACACACCAGGGAGCGGAGCGGAGCGGACC
>NW_017732410.1:6715-64101 GCF_001890085.2 Hipposideros armiger | reverse complement strand
GCCTCGCCCCCACCCCGGCTTCCCACCACGGCCTCTCTCGGCGAGGAAACTCTGGCCTCCGCTTCCTCCTCCTCCGACTCGGACACCGGCGGAGCCTCCCCGCCCCCGCGGAAGAAACCCCGAGCCTCGGCGGCGGAGGGAGCAGGAGAGCCCGGGGCTTCGGCAGGCAGAGCAGGCCTCTCCCCTCCGTCCTCGTCGTCCTCGTCCTCGTCGTCGTCGTCGTCCTCCTCCTCCTCCGTGGTGGTAGTGGTGGGACTCCCCCCGGCTGCTGCCCCTTCCGCCGCCGCCGCCGTCCCCCACCGAAGTAGCGGCCACAGCCTGGTCAGCGGTAGCATCATGCAGGCCAACGGGGCAGGAGGAGGAGGAGGCGGCGGCGGCGGCGGCGGCGGAGGAGGAGGAGGAGGCGGCGGCGGGGGCCAGGGACAGACCCAGGAACTCGCCTGCCTGTCGGCCCAGAACGGGGAGTCGTCCCCATCGGCGGGGGACCTGGCCCACGCCAATGGGCTCCTGCCTTCCGCCCCCTCCGCCGCCAGCAACAATAGCATCATGCAGGCCAACGGGGCAGGAGGAGGAGGAGGCGGCGGCGGCGGCGGCGGAGGAGGAGGAGGAGGAGGCGGCGGGGGCCAGGGACAGACCCAGGAACTCGCCTGCCTGTCGGCCCAGAACGGGGAGTCGTCCCCATCGTCGTCGTCGTCCGCGGGGGACCTGGCCCACGCCAATGGGCTCCTGCCTTCCGCCCCCTCCGCCGCCAGCAACAATAGCAACAGCCTGAATGTCAATAACGGGGTCCCCGGCGGGGCCGCCGCCTCCGCCACCGCCGCCGCCGCCGCCTCGGCCGCCGCCGCCGCCGCCTCTTCCTTGGCCACCCCAGAACTGGGCAGCAGCCTCAAGAAGAAGAAGCGGCTCTCCCAGTCGGATGAGGACGTCATTAGGCTAATAGGACAGCACTTGAATGGCTTAGGGCTCAAGTAAGTATCCTCTGCAGGCAGCTGGTGTGGACCGACCGAGGGACGGAGGCTGCAGCGGGGAGGGGGGCTGCCAAGGGCTCCATCAAAGAGAATGACTGCTGGGCACGCAGGGCCCGGGACACAGGAGGACGCAGCTCAGACTGGCCGACCCCGCAGGAGGAGCTGACCGAAGGGGGAATAAGGGAAAATCAGGCAGTCTGACGAATTAGGAGAGCAGACAGGGTGGGAGAGACGGGGTGGTGGAAGCCAAAAGATCGCCCCCTCCCCAACACACCTTCAGAGCTTAATTGTCTGTCAATAAAGACAGATGCGGGAGTGTGTCTCTGTATGTGTTGGGGGAGGGGTGGATTCGAGCTGGGTGGAAATAATGAACCTTGGAGGATTTGTTTTTCAAGTATATCTCAGAGGCATCTTTGTGGGACACCTCCCCACCCCCCAGCCATGACCGACAACCCAGGCAAACTACCCATCAGCAAAGACAATCACCTACAAGTGTTTATGGGAGCTGAGGGGCTGGGATCATTGGGAAGGGGGTTGTGGAATAAATCTGATAGGCATAATGAAGTAGGATACCACGTTGCTGTCATTTAAAGGCCCCTCTGTGTGTGCAAGAGGCCTACCACTAACTGGGCTGAAATCCCAATTTCATACCAAGAATATGATTGCCTCTGAAAAAGGGACATCTGATCTGGTGAATCATTTATTTTCCAGTGCAATGTAGGTGGCCTTGTGTACCTAAAATAGGGTGAAGGTAGACAACGACCTTGGCCCCACACCACTGTTTGGTATACACACAAAGAAAAGCTAAGGAGGTGGAAGGTAGGATTGCTGGGAGTGCCTTGGAGGCTGATGGAGAAGCAGAACCAGAAGCAGACTAAGGGGGATAACATGGAACAGTGTCCTAGCTTCACAGCATAGATGAAAATAAGCTCCTGGGCTAGCTAACGTGTAGTTTCGGATTTACAGATTTCTCCTGGGGAGACGGTGGGGAGAGCACTTTTTAAAAGCGACATAAATATTTTGATTCTCAGGTGATTGCACTGTGTAACTGAAATAAATGGGGCTGAATAAGAAAGCAGTGAAATATAAACAAGTATGTAAGACTGATAAAGGAAGATTCTTAGATATCAAAATATCTGATGGGAGAAACCACATTTGATGAAGCTTTAAGCTCTCAGAGAAATATATCATAGGAAGATTTATCTTTTTTTGCCAAGGATTCGTATGAAAACAGGTTTCGTAAATGCTAACAACATATTACTGAGACAAGAAGCAAGCTGACAGCAGCAGGACGAAATAACTCGTGACTGTTTGGAACCTACACCATAGTAAATTTGCTATTTTTAGTAGAGAGAGAAAGGGAATGATTTTTGATGCTGGATTTATTTTAATTTTAAAGACTGACCTAGTAGAATTTCTATGCAAACATAATAGCTGGATATAAGGTTCTTCCCTAACAGGTCATCTCTTATCACCTTGTATGGAATTAACAGTTTTTGTCTTTCAAAATGTAACATGGTTAGTGTGTAGATCCTGGTTTTTCATTTATTTAACCCGTTGGTAACAAGTTTTTAGAAATTTTATACTTCATTAAACCTCTGAGGCATTAAATGGCAAAAGTGGGAAGAACTTATTTTGATTGTAGTTTCAAGAAGGTTTTTCACTTGATATAAAGGAAAGTGGCAGTTTAAAAATCAAGTTTGTGTAGCCAAGCACATTGCAGCTATTTATTTCTTCTTTCTTCATCATGAGGTTAGCTTAAAAACTTTGGCAACTGTTTTCATAGGCATTAGTTTATTTGGAAGAGTAAACCCTAAAGTTGGTCAGGTCTTTTTTACACTGTATCTCTCCTGCAGCCAGACTGTTGATCTCCTCATGCAAGAGTCAGGATGTCGTTTAGAACATCCTTCTGCTACCAAATTCCGAAATCATGTCATGGAAGGAGACTGGGATAAGGTAAAGTAGGGCATATAGAGCTGTGTGACTGCTGCTAAAATTATATGTTTGATGTGCATTTTGTGACATTTCTGTTTTTCTCTTATACCAATTTTTACAGGCAGAAAATGACCTGAATGAACTAAAGCCTTTAGTGCATTCTCCTCATGCTATTGTGGTAAGAGGCGCACTTGAAATCTCTCAAACGTTGTTGGGAATAATTGTGGTAAATACACTTTTGTTCTTAGTTTCACATTTATGCTTATTTTAGTAGGTTATTGATAACTCTAGGCTTCGGCCTCTTATAAAAGATAAGACCTAAGAATAATTAAATTTCATATAATTAGATTTGTAAATTAGGATGAGTGTTTATGCTTTAAAGTTTGAGTTCTGCATTTTTAAAAACCACGTTTAGTAAGTACGTTATTTGAACCTAGTTTATAAATTAAGCTTCTATAAAACTATATTGAAAGATCATGCTTTCAGTGCTATTAATAGGAATTTTATATTTATAGCGTCAAGGATAAATTATCTTTTATATTATTTAAAATATTGAATGTGCTGGTAAACAATGTGTTTGCGTGTGTGGATATCAGTATAGCCTTTAGCTGATACTTTATTATTTTTTTAAATCTTTGGAAATTTTAATTATAGTTAATTCAAACCAGTTCCATTGGTGTGCTCACCATTTTTCATTCTTGGATTCCAGTTGTGTGAATTGACAGTGTCAAAGTTTGTGTAATATGTATCACGCTGGTAGAGGGTCTGTATGTAAATTTGACCATTGGGCTCTGCTTACTGGCCTTATTTCCCCAACAAGATCTATTTAGTAGTTTACCTGTTAGTCTCTTTCATAAACCTTGATGAATCTTTTATACTGGTAGGCTTTAATTCTTCAGTAGATGTTGGTGAGGGAGAGGAGGGGATAAGTTTTTTTCTAAGTGCTTGTGATTGGAAACCATGAAGAATCAGCTGCTGGCTGCTGGCTACTGGCTTTTTAACTTCTAGCTGATTCATTTGTTGTCAAAAGCAGTTTCCTGTCTGGTGGGGGAGGGAAAGAGGGTGAAAAGGAAGTGAAGTAGGGAAACCAGCTGTTTGTTAAATATTAGTAAATGAGTGTTACTTTTTGATTTTTTTTTAATTGGGTCAAACATTAATCTTTTTTTCTTTGTCTATACAACTAATAGAGCCTCCTGGTTTTGCTTTTTGGGTTTTATTTTGTTTTGTTTTAATTTTAATTACAAAAGAGTTTTCAAATTCTTAATGTAATTTTATACAATGATATAATCCTAGAGAATGGGCTTCAGGTGAATTAAAGGTGCAAATAAGCATGGACAAGTATGGATTCATTGATGATCTAGTGTATTATCTTTTTGCATTTAGTAAATACTTAAAAATACTGAAATTTTTTAAGTTACTGTTGAATCAGATGATTGATAATAAATTAACTCATGGAATAATCAATTCCACAGTAAATTTTAAAAATGAAAATACAGACGTTAAACATCTGTTCAAATGGATTACAAATTTTCCAGTGACTAAATTTTTCCCAGTCAGTGTGGATAGTGTTTAAAAAAACCTAAACACACCTCAGTGTATTTTAATTGGGCAGTTTTTCATAAATTGTTAGCTCTGACAGAATGAAAGGTGACCCTAAAATAAAGACAATTAAATGGCCCAAATAAGAATTGGGGTTTTTTCCCATTGGACAAGTTAGCACTGCTTTTGTGGTAATAGGAAAGAACTTGAAAGGACTATTTTAAAATAAGGGTGTGATTTCTTAAAGAACTGTTTTCCTTTTTTAAACTTAACCCAAATTATATCTGTAATTTAGTAGTAAAAATTTGAATAGGCTCACTTCCTCTTTTTTCTTAATTTGTTTATGGTAATTTGAGACTTCTGTATTGGATTTAGATTATATCTCATTAGAAACTGGCATTAGAAGCAACATGTAAACTGAAGAAAGGTAGTTGTAGATAATAAGGAGCAATCCTTTCTTTTTGCAGCCTGTTCAGTCTATAGAACATTCTAGGATCTAATAAAAGATGAAGATTAAATCTCTGGCTGAGCCTCACACCATCAAACTGTTTAGGTATTTATACAAAGAAAGGGGTTCCAATTTTATCTCACTTTAAGCATTGATGAATCAATTGCTTTTAAAGATTCAGTTCAGCATTTTTTCACCTTTCTAATTGTGTTTAGATTTACTCTCCCCCACTTCATCTCCAAAAGATAATCTAATGTAAGCATAAATTTGTAATAATACCTTAGAAGACAACTATTTAGGTTTTTTTTTAGCATAATTATTTTAAGTGTATGCCCAAACAAGTTTGATGACTTAGTCTAGACTAAAATTGTATTTTACTTTTTAAACCTGAATGTTTTTATTGACCCAATCCACTTTCCCTGTGTGCCGCCCCCTCCCTCCCTCCCCTTTTCAAAAATGGTTTCCAGTCAAGTGATACTAGAAATAGTAGAATTTGGTCTGGATTTTCTGGAAGCTGAGCTCATGAATCAACATTTTTTTAGTTTGGGTTCAAGTATGCTTAGCCATGTCTAGGGAACTTGGGTGCGTATTTGAGATCAATAATGCAGAAAACTTACATGTGTCTAAAAAATGTTTGATTTTGTTTTTTCAATAGAAATATGCTTAATGAAAGTGTTCAAATATTAACTTGATATACAAAAAATAACTAGTATATTTTAAAGTCAAATAGGAAGGAGTTTTGAGAGCCATGGTTTAAATATAATTCATTTCCCCCTTCCTCTGAGTCATGATTTGATTGCTACAACTTGGTTATAACCTTATTCAGAACCAGTACTAAGTTAGCTAGGAGGCTGTCCTCGATAACCAGAATTTTCTGTGTATTGTAACTTCTGAGTTTTTCTTAAACACTGAGCTCAATGTAATTATGTTGGGAGGAAAGGATGAAACAGTCCAAATATTGGGTAGGATAGGAGGCAACAGCTGGGTATTTATCATGTGAATGTAAGCTTTTTCAAGCTTTTCTAGTCACCAATTTCAAGTTTCTATTAGATAGTAAAAGAGAGAAGAAACACTGCTATGCCCAAAGATGTTGCAAAATTATGAGTCCAGAAATAATCTAAAAAATGAAGAGTTGGGGAAAGACAGAAAGGAGAATGTCTCTTCAGAAGGAAAAAAAATCTTCATTTAGGAAGCTCGTGGTCTTTTTAAAAACAGTTAGAAAAGCCCAGTCCTCACCTCAGCAAACTTCAATTTTGCCTTTTTTTTTTTTTAACTTTTTTAGTAAGTAATTAACATCATTTGTGGAAAGTGTTTTTTTCTTGAATCCGTATTGGCATTTTTGTGCCTTAAATTTTAGGAAGTAAAATACCGTTTTACTCTCCATCCTTATATGTATCAAATACTTGAACTGATTTTAAGGAGAATAAAATTTTCTTTCTCAACCAAATCTCTTAGCTGTGCTTGGCCAGCAGCATGGTGGCTGCCATAAACACCATCAAGATTTGATATCTGTTTGAGGATATTCTTTGTCTTCATCTGGACAAAATGACTCATAGAGAAATGTTCTTGCACTGCTTTTATAGCGTCCCCTGAATACAGAAAAACGTGTTTATATTGGCTCCTCTCAAAGTTTTACTCTGCCTTCCTCCTCTCTCCTGCCCTGCCTCTGCCCATAGAAAGAGAATAACATGTTCTAGCAGGATCTTGGTGGGAAAATAGCCCTTGGGACACTGTCCCTACACACACTGGAATGGGGAAGGGGGTGTGCATAGGACATAATGATTGATACCCAATAAATAAATAAATAAATAAATAAAGATTCACCCTGATTTAAAAAAAATTCTCCCAAATTCCAAATTGCTAAGGAAATTTAGTGAAAAAAAAAATGCATTCTAACCAGCTCCATGTGGTATTTAAATGAAAAAATTCTGCAACTAAGTATGATCCTTAAGTTTGAATCAAGAACACTAAGTGAAATGAAACTTCTAACAGTATATAGATAAATGGAAAATATGAGTTCTTCATTTTATAAAGAATTGAAGTTTTTATTTTAGAAGATAAAATGGTGAGAATATCCAGAATTAACTTCATATATAAAACACTTTGATTCTTAGATTGTTTTGTGTTAGTTTTTTGTTTTTAGTTTTTGATGGACTTCAAAGTATTTTTTATTTCACATATAAAAGTAAACTTAAGGTTACATTACATGTACAGCAACATACTTTTTAGGGCATCTTGGTAACTAATCTATTTCTGAAACATTCATTTAGTCAGTCTAACTTTATGTGTAAAATTTGGTAACTGTAATTTTCCTGGAGTTATAGGAGCTTAGTTCATAGTTTGAATTTTTTTCTGTTGTTCTTTAGCTATATAGGTTTAAGATTGGGTTATTACCAAACATAAGCAGTGAATCTTATAAAAGATGTATTTAAATTTACGCCTAATTTATATGAAAGGGTTTGTTTTTGTTTTTCTCTAGAAACCATTTTTATAAGCTTGTAGGTTGTGCCTTTCTTCTAAGTACTCTCTAATAGAAAGTCTTTTAGAGTAAGATTTTTTGATTCCATAAATAGAATTATTTGTTAATTCTATAAATAATTTCTCCACACCATTTTTTGAGAGCAGTATATTTTCAATGTTTTTAAAGCAAGCATTAATATTTTTAAAGTGGTTTTGAGATATTTGCCACTATATTTCTTGGAGTCTCTAAATATAACTTTTCTACCTACATCAGTTGACTTGCTCAAACACCACAAGTAGCAGAGTACCTCCAAGTAGCGGTCCTTAATTAGATTTAAGGTTTAAAGGAAATTCTAAGCTTGATACTCATAAATACCTATTCTCTAGCAAAAAGCTGCTAAGGTTATGATGGCCACTTTCAAGTTAAAAATAAAATAGAATAAAAGAACATTCAAATGTATTAAAGCCAAACATATTTCAGAAAAAAAGAAACAAAACGAAACATGAAAGTGCTTCACAATTAGCTGGAAACGATTTGTCCTTTGGTGGGAAAGTGCTGATAATAATTGTCTGTGCTTCATCGTTAAATACATCCGTGATCAGATTGCTACCAGTCCCCAGACACAAATACTGAGTGTTTTTAAAGACCTTGGAATTCAGCTTTCTATTGTAGGCATCTTTTTATTGCCTTCTAGTGAGAGTGAGTCCATCAAGCTTAGGCTTGTCCACTTTGGTCACAGGACACTCGGTGCTTTGCACCCCAACCTCTAGTTCATTTGCTGGACAGCTCTTCTTATTTTCAATAAGCCAACATTGACACTGCAATATCTACCCACTGCAATATTTTTCAAAACCTGTTGTATAAAACCCCCCAGTGCCCTGTTATTAAAAAGTCAGACTTTTAAAAAAAGCAAATTTAGAATACTTGGAATAGCTCTAAATTTTCATACAAGATACGGTATAAAATTCTAGGTGAATGTGTTATGGGCAGAATTTATTTTTTTCCTGTTTTGATGCCTTAGTCGTTAATGATCTTATCTAATTTGAGACTATTTGTTCAAAGCAGTTTTATTAAGACGTGGAATTGAGCAAAGTCACATTTAATCTACTGTGACTCTATTAAACCAAAATATTTTGAGTCATATTAAAGCTTTATAAAAAGTTATTGTCAAAGGGCGTAGTAGAATGGTTTCTACTGTTCTGTTTAGGCACAAACATTTTCTGAACCTTCCATCAACTTTTTTCCCCTGACTGCTGCTTTCTGTCATGTCAGAGGATGAAGTTTTTGCTGCTGCAGCAGAAGTACCTGGAATATCTGGAGGATGGCAAGGTCCTGGAGGCACTTCAGGTTCTACGCTGTGAATTGACGCCACTGAAATACAATACAGAGCGCATTCATGTTCTTAGTGGGTAAGGAAGCCCAGTTCTCAGACTCCAGGCTGATGCAAGGGGTCTCATTTTTATCATGTTTTCATTCCAAAGCTACATTTCTTTAACATTTTTCCAGATCTAAACATTGCTAAATTCCTAGGTAATATTTGTCTGGATAGATACACTCGTGTGTACAAACTGTTTTTTATCATCCTAGGAAACTTTTTATATTAGAATAGAGAGAGATCGAAGTGGGTGAAAGGAAGAAGAAATATGTATTGCCACTGAAAGGTCATTTCATAATCTTTAAAAACCCTATGGCAGAATCTTCTATAAAAACAATAAGCAATGAAGTTTCCAGTATTGATGCATACAAACTTTTTTTTAAATGTATACTTACCACGTACCAAGCCCTTGCTAAGCATTTAATAGACACACTATCATTTTATTTTCATATCAGTCCTTTAAAAGTCTTAGTGCCCAGAGGCTTGGTTCTGGGCCTCCCCTCTGTCCTGTCTACATACTCGCTGGTTATCTCGCTCCACCATGCCTTCACATACCAGCTGTACGCCAGTGGCTCTCATCCGAACTCCCAGTGTATTTATCTAGTAGCCTGCTGGACAGTCTCCATTTGGATGTCTAATTGGTGCTTTAGAGTTACATGCTCAAAACAAAATTCTTGATTCCACCTGTCCCTCCACCTACCCCCCACCCCCAACACCACCCCCCACAGACCTGTTCCTCCTCTAGTTTTCCTCATCTCAGGTAACGGTAAGACCTTTATCCACTCGTTCAGACAAAAAACTTAAGACTCATCCTTGCGTTTTAAAAAACTTTTTAACTTTGACATGTATTGGCCTAACTTCAAAACATCCCAGATTTTGTCCGTGTCTCTCCATCACTACAATTTCTACCCTAGTTCAGCCATAAATACTTCTCCCTCCCTTAACAGTGCATATTTCACACAGCAGCCACAGAAGTACATAAGTAAAACCATGATTAACTTATTTCTCTCCCTTTCTTTAAACTTTCCACTGGCTTTCCTAGCTCACTTAAAACCCAAAATCTCTGCTCAAGCCCACAGGTCCCTGATCCTTTCCCTTATTTATTATTGTCTAGTGACACTAATGTTAGGGCATTTGTGCTGCCTGTCCCCTGTATGTTAAATATTCTTCCCCGAAGCTGGCTACTAGTTGCTCAGGTCCCAGCCTAAATGTCCTCTCCTGAGAACACCCACTAGGCATTCTGTCACATCACTCCGTTTTTAACTTTTTCTTTATAGCATTTGTCACTATATGATAGGGCCCCAGCGTCTAGAACAATATCTGACACATAATGAGTTTTCAAATACAAAAGACTAGGCCCAAAGAGGTATACAGTTCATTTTAGGGTTTTTGTAGATAAGGAAACTGCACTTCAGAGAAGTGAAGTATGCAGTTGAAGATATAGCTGATAAATCAGAGAGCAAAACCTGGTTTCACTGATTCCAAAGGCATTGGTCTTTACACACCATATCTTGAAATACTAAATTCTGCTGGATATTTTAATACCATACCTGACAAATTACCTTATTCTGATTACCTCTTTCATAAGGTATCTGATTTCTGTATCACTTAAATATCATTCACATGATGAATTTTTCTCTGCTCTGGTAACAGCACATACAATTTAATCATGTAGTTTTTATTCCATACTGAACTTCATCAAGTTTATCCCTTGAATATTTCTCATAAGGAGATGTTCGAGAGATGACAAAATGTGGAATTGGCATTAGAACCCAGGGTTTCTTCCTTTTGGTCCAGTGTTTTCAGTTACACCATGTGACTTGCCATAAATAAACATTCATTTAAAACTTTAAGGTATAATGTGTATTATCAAAGGCAATTGTAGGTTACTTTTGTGAAACTGAAAAAGTGAACAACTTTCCACAAAATTATTGATAATAAATTTTAGTCCCAAAAACTTATTTTAGAAGCCAAATTTTTGCAATATCCAGTTTATTATAGGGTGTTTTAAGTCTAATTACTCATACTGATTTTTTTAAAAAAGTAATTTTCATCAGCTAAGACACTTTGTATACAAATAGCAAGAGGGAGGGCCGGCTGAGTGGCTCAGTTGGTTAAGAGCTCGCTCAAGAGTTTGAGCTCTGAGCAACAGCGGTTCGAGTCAGCCCGAGCTGAGCAGCCGTGAGCTGCCAACAGGTGGCGGGATGGCTCAGCTAAAAAAAAAAAAACAAAAACAAATAGCAAGAGGGCAAGTAGTTCTGCTGTTGAATAAGAGGCTGTTAAATGATGTAGATGCTAAATGCAATGTGCTTGATGCAGTTAAGAAAGTCAGGTTAACTGAGAGGTTTCTGATACTGACATTATCATTTGTTAAGCTCTTTGTGTATACCAGGTAGTGACCAGGGACTTCATATATCCATCTTATTTAATCCTCACTACCCTGTTTATTACCCTTTTTACAAGTGAGAACAACAGATTGGTCTGGGAGTACCAGACAAAATAGGAGGAGAATTACTTGCCAAGTCTAATCTTCATGTTTCAATAATGCTTTCACTTCTTTTGCTTTTAAACCCCGTTCTGTGAAGAGCCAGAACCAGGTCAGGGTCACACTTCCAGTAGGGGGCCCTCATGTATTCTCCAGAATCCATGAACTTGAGCGTTTATGCCTCCTTCTCCACATATAGTGGGTAATCAAACAGTTCCCAAATTTTCTGCCTTGGGATCACAATATCTATCACAGGATGACACAGGATGGTTATCTAGTTATACCATTTCTTGAGTGACATTTGTGGTAAACTCTTAACAACAGTATGTGTTTTTGTTTAATTAGTATAAATATCTTTGAAGGTTTTTCTGAGTTTTGTTTTACTATTCAGAAGCAGTTAAGTTAGCATAGTAGTTAAGAGCAAGTTCTACAGCTAGAATGCCTGGGTTCATATTCCTACTTTGCCTCTTAACTAAGGCAAAGCCAGTTACTTAAGCTTTCTGTGAAATGAAGTAACAGATGTTGACTGCTTAGAACAGCACTTAGCACGCAGTATGGGCTGTATATTGATAATGATATAGACAGTAAATATAAGAATATATTCTATGAAGAGATAACATATAATAATACATATTTAGCCCTTCCTGTTGTGTTACATTTTAGTAATTATATCCAGGTGCCTGGTTGTATTAATGAATTGGGTCCACTCTAGAAATTTCTTCTTGATCCGTATTCCTTAGTGAGAGCTAGATATGCCAAGTATGATCAGTATTTTTCAGTTATGTTTAATCAGAGAAAAGGGTTTGATATTTGGTTCTTTCTCTGTCATGTTTTTAGGTATCTGATGTGTAGCCATGCAGAAGACCTACGTGCAAAAGCAGAATGGGAAGGCAAAGGAACAGCTTCCCGCTCCAAACTATTAGACAAACTTCAGAGTGAGTCTTAATTTGGGGGTTTCTGTGTTTTCTTTTGGATTAGATATTATGAATCAATTAGGAAGACTTGTGTCTAGACATACTCTTATTGCATGGTTATTTAGGAGTGGGAAAATCCATTAAGAGACCCAGAGGTTAAACCAGAGGTTTTCAAACTCTGCCGTGGAATCTTAAGATGCGAGCCTCAGAAGTCAGGGACAGGCTGCTGGTCCCAGAGCAGTTCTCCTTTCCTTGGTTTTGTGTAGTGATGCTCCCCTTAAGATTTTGTTTGGGGGGGAAAGTGCTGTGAGTACAGAAAAAATATGTAAACCACAGCTTTAAATCACGAGTGTTTTAAATATTTTGTTGATTTCAGTAGTAAGCCCCAGATTTCTTAGATAAATTGTTTTACTGTTCCCCCAAATATGTTCTGTAATTACCAAATTAGAGCAGGGGTTTCGTTTTTGCCACATCTTTATATACAAGATCGTCTTTCCCTGTCTGGTTAAATCATATTACTCTTTATGCTTCATGTTTTCATGTTGAAGTCGGAATGGATGGAGATCCTAAGACTTAGAAAAGCCTGTGGTTGGGAGAGGGATAAGACATTAAAGGATTGGAATAGATTGGTATCAGTATCAAAGCACCAGTTATGCCCTGACTTTTCACAGCATTCTTGGCTTCAGAAGCAATTTGGTGGGGCCTGGAATTGGACTTGTCCCAGCATTTTGGCTTGCTCTTTGTTAAGTAGAGGTTTGTCGTATACTTTCAGTGATGCGTCATCTCCCATTCTTACAGTCATTTTTAGATTTTCTTTTCATTGTCACCGCCTTTTTAGTTTTTGGTTTTTTGGCGTGTTTTGTAGGAAATCTACATACAAATAAAGCCCTCCTGTTCAAGTATAGTCCATTCTAGTGGCAACATATCTGTAGCTGCTGACAAACATCTATAAAGCTCACATGTTACATCGCCCAGGGCCACTCTACCTGAGGGACACAGGATTATTAGGGCAGGGGCGAGTGCAGCAGGAGACAAGCAGACACCTGTTTTTTAAATAAATAAAAGTGTATGCTGTTTTGTTTTTTTAATTTTTGTTTTTATTTCTCTTTTTAAAAATATCTTTTATTAAAGCCTATTTACCACCATCAGTGATGCTTCCCCCACGGCGTTTACAGACTCTCCTGCGGCAGGCGGTGGAACTACAAAGGGATCGGTGCCTATATCACAATACCAAACTTGATAATAATCTGGACTCTGTGTCTCTGCTTATAGATCATGTTTGTAGTAGGTAAGAGGAAACTTCTTAAATTCTGAAGTAGGCTAACATTTTATAGGCTCAACTTGAACTTTATTAAAATGTTTTCTTTAAGAGTTTTATCCTGTAGCTCTAGAATAATTCATGTCTGATTTAGCGTTTGCTCACAACTAAAGCTAGAACTATTGAAGTTGAAAATTTAAAGAAATGTGTATATGTTTATGTGGTAAAACCACTCGGAGTGCATTAAAGTTGGAAAACCTATTTTTCCTTTTCTGTCTATGAGTTTGATTGGTCCTTTTCTGTATCTGGCCATTTTTTAAGGACTTGTCAGTGTTATTGTGTGGGAATGCTAGCAATCCAAGTGATTGCTGTCCTTGGATGCCAGAGGTCCCTTAGTGACTCTTTCCAAATGTTATGGCTCTTTTAACTATGGCGCAAATTATTTTCTGCCCATAAAAATCATGGAAATTCTTTTTTCCTAATGAAAGTTCTGCTTTTTAGTAGGCGATGGCCTCTAAACTAAAATTTGTTAGAATAACAGGAATTAACTTTCTGGTTTGGATTTTGTTTTTATACCTACATGTACATAATTTAACCTGTAAGAATTCAGGCTTCACTTTTGATGTTTTTGGTGTTTTTGAGTAAAAATGTCCCTACTATTTTAATAATCGCCAAAATTATAACAGAGCTTTAATTTTTAAGATACTGAAAAACAAATTGTGAAATCTTTCGAACTCCAGGAAGGAAATGATTTGTGTCTGGTGAACCAAATATGAGCAGCTACAGTACATGTGGTCAGATTCTTTTGCCAAACATCATCAAAGAACTACTGAAAGGAGCATGAATAGGCAAGACAAAAGTTATAAGTGTGAGGGCTTTGGAAAAACGAGGAACTTCTAAATAACCATAAAAATTATATATATGCACTGTGATTTAAGGTAATTTTTTTGGTGAATAAACTACTTTTATATGTAGTTGAGTTCTCACCTCACCCACCCCAACTGCAATAAAAAATAATTATTATTATTTGAGCTATTGGCCTTAAATTACAAGTGTTACTTACCTTCAAGTATTGAGTAGTAATTACTTGCTGCATGTCTTAAAGATCCTAAAAAGAGCGATTAGAGATCCTTTTTCTTTATCTCTTTTTACTCTTTAGCACTGTTCTTTGACACACTTATGAGAATTTTTTAAGTCTTTTCATTTTAATTGAATAGAAGTAGGAGGAGATAATAGATTAAAAGGCTATATGGTTTCATTCTTCATAGCCCATTTAGGAAATTTGAGATCAGTGCGAAAATTAAGGCAGCTGTGAACCCAAATCTTCTTTTGATTCTTGAGTTTATTGCTGGTAGAATTCACTGGAAGGTATTTGTGGTAGACTATTGTTCAAGAGGTGTCATTAGAGTAAGAGGTTGCCTTCCCATTGGGAAGCTAAAATCTAGGAGAATGTGACCTACGTTTTTTTTAAGTGCTTTACTTCTATCAGTACCTTTGAAAGTAAATGATAGAAAGAAAATATGTAGCCTGGCTTTTTCCAACCCTCAGATCAGGAGTCAGGCTCCTATACAACTGTGTAGAAAACACTCCGAAGCTTTATGTAAGAATGAAAGCATTCTTGCTCTTCAGATAATCACTGATTGGAAGGTCTTTATAATATTTTAAAAACAGAACTTTGACTTGATGCTTCTCCTGGTTACCATCCCCTCCCCACCCTCAGCTTTAGAGCCGACTTCTTAAAAGAGTTGCCTACTGTACATTCACAATATCTGTGTCCTCCCTTGTCCTTCACGCTGCAGATTTCTGTAGTATTAGGGCTCATGCAGCCAACAGGATGTCAGAACTGTGGTGGGTATTGGTGAGGAACGTCTTTATTAAATCCATCTGCTACTTTCCAGCCCATGTCTTGACCTTTCCATAGCATTTGACGTTTTTGCCTTGGAACTTTTCCTTTGAGTTCTAAAACGTTCCAGACTCGGCTTTACTCCTGGCTACTCTTTAGGCTCCTCCTTTAGGTTATGCTTACATAGTTCTAATGACTCCTAGGTCTGGGCTAGAGCTACAGAATTAATTCATCTTCAAAGCCTTAGTTAGATCTTGATACAACAATGTGGGTGTTGCTCAAGTACCTTCAGTGCAGCATGTCAAGTACAGAACTTCCCTCTCCCCACTTGTCCCTGCAGTCGGCTTTGCTCTCGAACTCCCTATCTCATTGAAGGGCTACCATCTACTTAGTTTCTCCAAGTCAGAAAACCAGAGTCAGCCTGGACTTTTCACTCTCAAGGTAGATTTTAAAGACACTAAGGAGGGAGGTGTCAGGCATTAATCGATATATAGAATCTTTAGAGTGAGTTGTGCCCTTTATTGCTGAACTAGGAAAATAGAACCTGAATTTGATTTAATACATAATATTTCATACTCATCTAGAGCTCATCAGAAGATAAAGTTGATATTTTTCATGATTTGCTTTACTCACTTTTAGAAACTAGATTTTAGCATTGAAACTAGAAAACTCTATCTTCAGAAGTTACATCTTAGCATTGAAATTAAACACGCACCAGCTTTTTTCTCTCTTCTCTGGAGAATAGAGAAGTGATTATGCTTAAGTGAACTATAATTTTTCTTGAAAACCTGGGGATTTTTTTTTAATGATGTTGTGGGTTTGTTTTGTTTTTTTACCAGCAACTGGATGTTTCCACAGGTAGCTTTATAAATATTAATTTTTTTTAAATATTAATCTTTTAGTAAAGGATTATTACAAAATATTTTAGAAACTTAAAATGTTAAGATTCGGTTTGATTCAAATGTTTAAAATGCTACATTTTATTCAGTTTTATTTGGGAAGGTACTGATATTTTTAATACCATCTAAAATTTTAAATGTATTTGAAATCAAAGACATAAATTGTCACTTGTATATATCTAAAATTAGCCTTTTAATAAACTGGGGGCTGTTAATTAGTCTTTTTAAAAGATTAAGTTTTGATAAAATAATGACAATTTAAATAATACTGCTTTAGTGACATGCAGATACAACTGATTGTCAATATACTGGATGATTTGTATCCTATAATTTTAATTATGAATCAGTGCTTTTTTAAAGGACATTTTGCTACTCTGGTTTTAGATCTGTCTTTTCATTCATGATCAACTTGAGCCATTTGAATTTTTGTGTATTATATGCCTAGATATAAAGTGTTTCTCACTGAATAAATGACATCACTAGCGATCATTACCCATGGGGGTGGGGGGTGGGGGGGGAGTCATTTTTGATATGGAAAGTACTTATTTGATTGAAATTTTTATCCAGCAGTGTCTTAAAATACAATTTAAAAATGATATTTGGAAAGAAAACTGGCCTTGGAGTCAGCCATAGGTTTAAATCCTGGTTTAGTTATTTATCAGTTTATATCTGGTAAGTTATTTGCCTTCTCTGAGCCTCATGAAAATGGGGATGTTACTTCCCTGGTAAAGTAGTTTTGAGAATTAGCAATGCTGCATATTACGTGTGTAGCATGGTGCTTGGCGTCTAGTAAGTGCTTCATGAATGTCAACTAGTGTTATGTTTCAGTTCAGATAGAATAATAGTTTAATGTTAAAGTAATTTATAGTTAAACAGTCTGAAAGTTAAGGCAGCTTCCAGAGAGCCAACTGTTAAGGGAGATTGCCATATGTGCCAGATAAAGTAAAGAATGTTAATTTATTTCTAAATATACATTAATTCTCAGGCTAGTGAATTGACAGCATATATTTTTAAATTATAGATCAGTTGGGGAAAAAATAGGGAAGACAATTTTTCAAGACAGACTTAAGTTTGTCCATTAATGTTTAAATAACTTTTTTTATAATGTAGTGAATGTATAATATAGTGCTGTATTGTCCAAATAGTAGCCACTAATTACATGTGACCATTTAAATGTAAAGTAATTCAAAGTAAAATTAAATTTAAAAGTCAAGTTCCTCAAGTGCACTAGCTGCATTTCATACGCTCAGTAGCCACATACGGCTAGGGCTACCAGGTTGTACAGGTGTATAACAGTTTCATTATCGCAGAAAGCTCTATGAGACAGGGCTGGTGTAGAAACTAGAAAAGGCTAGAATGGTTTTTAAAAGTGAGTGTTCAATGAGAGTAGTCATTCTTAAGATAACTTTTTCCTCTTTAACGTGGTAAAGTTAATCATAGAATATAATATATATAATAACAGTTGCCACTTATGAAGTACTAACTGTCAGACTCGGTCTAAATGCTTTACATTCACCATCTCATGCTTCTGTTTCATCCTTGTATAAAGAATTCTGTAAATACTCTGAGGCTCAGAGGAGTTCAGTGACTTGCCAAAGACATTAAAGCTTGTGCCCCAGACTCGTCTGAATGAAGTGCCTATTCTCTCTGTTATGCCAAGTGGTTTTTATATAAATGAAAATGTACATTATTCCTTCTAAAACAACCTGATGCCAACCAATTTATACAGAAAGGAAGCCCTGGTTATTAATTTTTATTTATAGAGATTGACTTAATTAGACCAAAACATTTTGTGATGGATACTTTACTTCTCTTTTAATCTTGAGAAGGGGGAGAAAAAGAATTGTAAGCTGAAGCAGATTTTAGGTTACTGATTTCTCCTGAGATTGCCTTGACTAATGTTATAATATTTTTTCTTTAACATACCAATGTAAACTTGAGATTCACGAATATATTCATAAAGTTTTTGACCCCCAAAGAAGTTTTATCAGTAACAACCTTTTTCATTATGATTAATCTATTTTGAAAGAATAATTATGTGTGGACTTTTTTGTTCTAGGAGGCAGTTCCCATGTTATACTCAGCAGATACTTACAGAGCATTGTAATGAAGTGTGGTTCTGTAAATTCTCTAACGATGGCACTAAACTAGCAACAGGATCAAAAGATACAACAGTTATCATCTGGCAAGTTGATCCGGTATGTACTCCATTTATGAGTGTTTACATTGCAAAAAGAGGTAATTTTTAATCTAATTGATTGAGTGTATATTTTTAAAATATGCATATATAACTAGTTTTTCCAAGAGCATTTTTTGTCATCTGTCATATCTTACCTCTTTCTATGTTGTCTATATGATATATCTATAGATTAACATTATCAAAATTGTTGAGTGTTATGTGCTAGTGATTGTACTAACTGTGTGTTCAGTGTCTAATTTACCCCTCTGAATAAATCTTTTTTTAAATGAGGAAATTGACATAGAAGTTAACTGCTCAGGGTTTCACAACTAGCAAATAGCAGAGTTAAACTCAAAGCCAGGAACATTTTTACCCCAGAACTATTGTCTCTGCCAATGTATATTTTTGTTAATGCTCGATTTACAGATTAATACAATGTCCATTCTGTCACAAGTTAAAAAAGATTCATTACCATTTGCCTTCTGAAACTCTTCCTTGTCTTGTGTAATTTGTTGAACTTCTGTTAAAACACCGCCCTACTTTTCTCCCCCCACTGATACACATGAAAAGTTGGTATTCTGGATTTAAAATTCTAAGCTCTTTCTAAAGTAAGGTTTACCTTTGTTTCTAACCGGATGACATGCAGATTTGTAGAAATAAGTATTTCCATTTCTTTCAGCCAATTGAACATTTATCAAGCAATCAACAAAATACATGACTCCAGATAGGTTAAGGAGATATATTTGGTTTAAGAGCCCTTCACCTAAAATTGTAAAGTGAATAATCTGATTTTAAAATTTATATTAGAATATAATGTTAGTCCAGGATAAAGCTTGGGACTCTTATGTTGAAAAAAGAGAGAAGGATCCTTAGAAGGAAATATTTTAAAATGAAGAGAATCAAGTTTGAGAGCATATATCAATTCTTGCGTACCTGCACTATACTATGAATGACGAAAGGTAAATAGCTATTCTTTGCCTTAAAGCAGGTATTCTTTACCTTTTTTTTGTGCCATGTACCTCTCTGGCAGCCTGATGACCCTCCCTATGGATGCCTCCTCAGAGTAAATACACAAACCAAAACACATAGGAAGCCCAAGTATGTATTATATATTCATTACTAAGGAAACCCAATTATATTGAATACGGTTATCGAAATAGCACAAGAACAGATACAGTATAATAAAATGTTGCTTTTTTATTAACATATTAAATAACAAATTCTAGCAGCAGATCTAATAACTACCAGAAGTTTGAAGTAGTGATGAGCATAAATAATATTTTGAGATATATGCAATAACTGTAATATGATGTAAAAATATTTGAGATTTTTATGAAAAAAATCACCTAATACTACCTAATATAATATCTAATATAATAACACTAATATGCCTAATATATTACCTTGTTAAGTGCCTGCATTCAAGATTGAAGGAAATACTGGATTTCATAACCCATGGCTCATGAAAATAAAGATGTGTGTTTTTTCCTCCCATTTAAGTTCAAAGATCCCTGCTTCTATCCCTGGTTGACTCCTTGTATATGTCAGGTTAAGAACCCCTGTGAAAGGAATGTAGTTTAGAAAGGGAAATCAAACACTGAAACAAGTATATATATAAATATAAGTATTAATGAAAGCACAAAGGAGCTTCGCCATGCACCTCCTTTGGGCCTTGCTATGCGTAACATGGGAGATGAGAATAGGGCATTCTAGAAAGACAAGGACCTTCCTTTGCCTTCCCTCTACCCCTAATGAAAGAAGAGGATGAGAAGGCAGAGTGGGAAATAAGGCTAGAAAAATAGTTTGGCGTCCAGTCATGGCCTTTGACTATTATTAGTCTAAGAAGTTGTATTTTAATTCAGCAGTTATTTGCAAAATGTCTGAAAAGCAACAATATCAAAACTCTGCTTTATTATGGTTTTTTTTCTAGCAGCAGTGTGTAAGAGTCCCTTTTGTTTAGCAAGTATTTATTGAGTACCTCCTGTGTGACGCCTTTTATCTGGAGAGAGACAGACTGGGCTCATGATAATTTAGGGTAATTGTTCTGTAATGGGTACTACAGGAACACAAAGAGATCCTACTGGAATTGGAAAGCCAGGGAAAGTAAGACAGGTAATTCTTAGGTGAAGGAGTAAATAATTATTTAGGCAAAACTAGTTACAATTGGCCCTTGGGTGAAAGAAAACATGACTGGACATTTGGGCAATCTGGGGGAAGAGATTCTGTAGACTAGAAGGTGAGGATAATGAAGTCAGTAGCAGCCAGATCACGGAGGCTCTTGTATACTTTGCTAAGGAGTTTAGACTTTTATGCGAGTGTTTCCCAGAGTGTTTTTGTCAGAATACTGGTCAGACAGAATGTTAGTAGATGTCACTTGTAAAAGGCTTTTGTATTTGCTCGGGAAATGCAGAGTTAGTGCTTATATTCCAATTTGAGATAAAGTGGGTTTTAGTTTGGTATGATGGTATTTTGTTATGTCAAATACTATTAGAAAAACTTGTAAGAAAATTAGTGATCTTCTTACATATATATTTTGTGTGTCTTTTTTTTTTTAAGATTTTTATTGGGGAATTAAGGAGGGAACATTGTATTTTTCCAGGACCCATCAGCTCCAAGTCAAGTTATTGTCTTTTAATCTTAGTTGTGGAGGGCGCAAGCTCAGCTCTAAGTCCAGTCACCGCTTCAGTCTAGTTTTGGGTGTGGGGCGTAGTTCACCATCCCGTGATGGAGTCAAACCAGCAACCTTGTTGCACACTGAGCCATCCGGACCATTGGCAGATCGTGGCTGCTCTGCTCGAGGTGCTGTGTTCAGTCTTGGGGGTGGGAGGGGCGCGGGTACGGGGGTGGCACGCACAGCCCACCATCCCATATGGGTGTCGAACCCGGCAACCTTGCTGCTAAGAGCACACGCTCTTATGAGCTCAGCAGCAGCTCAGCTTGAGCGCAACTCACTGGCCCATGTGGGAATCAAACCGGCGACCCTGTTGCTTAGAGCTTTCGTTCTTAACCAACTGAGCCACTCGGCCGGCCCCCTTGTGTGTCTATTTTTTAATGGGTCGAAAAAAGAATACATAGAGAACCTTAAGATTTGAGTTCCACTGCCTAGATTCCTCTAACCAGTTTTGTTACCTTTGCCCAAAAACCAAGAATTTTGCCTGTTCCCCCTGTCAAAATCCAAGCAAAATTACATGAATTCCATGAACATGGTATTTCTACTTCGCATAGGTTAGTATAGAGACACAACTTGTGAGCATATGGCATCAATATCCTCATTTTTTTCAACTTTATCTTTTACAGGATTATTTTTTATTAAAGTACATGAAACAATTATTTGAGTTAAATACTGGTAAAGTAGTTTGTCATCAGTTTAGCAGCAAATGTTTTTGTATCTCTGAAACACCCCTGTGAATGAAAGTTTGTTCCTGGGAGATCTGGAGCCTTGATTTGCTTATTAAATGATTTCACTTTGACTTAATGATACTATGCTCTAACACAGATTCCTCATGTCTTTTATCCCCCTCCCAAAGAAGAATCAGAAGTAATTGCATTAACTATTTAATTTTATCAAAACAATGGCAATTTGGACTAAATAATTGGATGAATGATAAACTTAGGACCCAGTGAAGAAACAAAATTCAGTAAGCACATCCATTTCTCAGTGACATTTCTGGAAAAAAATTCCCAGCCTAGTTCTATCAGACTAGTTCCAGACCTTTTTCTGCTTATAAGTCACTAAACTGGAATTTCCCCCAGGCTCAAAACTGGTCTCAATAACTCTTTAGACCAAAGTCTGAAATTTAATTCATTGTTTTTCCCCACCTCTAGCTAAATTCCTACTTCTTTTATTCCCTGTCCATATCCCCTAAACCTAAAACAGAAATCTGGAGGTTGTCTTTGAAAGTATTTTTGTTTCGTTCTGTCGTATCAGTTTTTTGTCCCAAGTATATTTTAATCTGACTTCTTTCAGTCCTGTGTTACTTGAAGACCTCATTTTGTCTTAACTCTGGCTGTTGTGTTGGCTTATTAAGGGGGTCCGTATCCTGTCTCTTCATTCTGATTCATTTTCCACATTGTTGTATGAGTTTTCTTCCTAAAGCCGAGTATCATGTATTCCCCAGCTTAAAAATCTTAAGTGGCTCTTCACTCATGGCCTTGTCACTTGCCACTTCATGTTTGCACTCTACAGTTCATCCTGCACAGCTCAAGAGTGTCTGCTTTCAAGTCAGGTAGCCCAGGTTCAAATCTCCACCTTTAAACAGAGGCAAGTTTCTAACCTTTCTAAACCTTTATCTCCTTCCGTGTGATGCGGGGGAGGACAATAATACTTAGCACTTTTAGATTGATGAGAATTAAATGAGATACTGTTTGTGAACAGTGCTAATATTGATTACCACTAAATAAGGGGTAGCCCTGCTTGTGGGAATGTCAAATAGTGCAGATGCTTGGGAAACCGCTGGGCACTTCCTCAAAATGTAAACAGGTAGCCTGTGGTCCGGCAGTGCCACTCCAGGTAGCTGCCCAAGAGAAATAACGTAGGTCTGCACAGAAATTCATACACAGTCGTAGTAGCATTATTCATAGTAGCCAAAAAGTGGAAACCCAAATATTCATCAGCTGATGACAACGATTACAAGGAATAAAATACTGATACATTCTCCAACATGGGCGAACCCTGAAAACATGCTAAGTGAAAGAAGCCAGTTACAAAAGTCCACATGTTGTATGGTTCCATTTATGTAAAATGTTCAGAGTAGGCAAATCCATAGAGAAAGGAGTGTTTGCTGGGACTGTAGGGAGAGTGGATGGGGAATAACTACTAATGAGGATGGGGTTTCCTTTTGGGGTGATAGGAAATGTTGTAAAATTAGATAGTAGTGGTAATTGCACAAGTCTGAATTTAGTAAAAGCCACTGAGTTGTGTAGTTTAAAAAAGTGAATTTTATGGTACATAAATTATATTTCAAAGCTCATTTAAAAATAAATGAGAGGTAGCGCTTACTATACCTGTTTTCAGTTTCCTTGAAAGCCTCAAAAGGACATAGTCTGTGTCATCTTTATGTATTTCCAGCTACTACACAATGCCTTGTATACAGTAGATGTTTAATAGATGTTGCAGCATGAGCAAGTCTTTGTGAAGCAAGCTTTTAGAACTTCGGTGGGGGGGAATAGTGGTGAAATTGTGAACACTTTCTCAGATTAAATTATCAAAGTACATCTTTACAGCTATTTAAATTAAGTTCTTGTGTCATAAAAAACAGTGACTTTAAGATGGGATTTAACTGAATTGTTTTTTTCCCCTCTTAGGATACACACCTGCTAAAACTGCTTAAAACATTAGAAGGACATGCTTATGGTGTTTCTTATATTGCTTGGAGTCCCGATGACAACTATCTTGTTGCTTGTGGCCCAGATGACTGCTCTGAGCTTTGGCTTTGGAATGTACAAGTGAGCAAGTTCCATCCTTCGTGTAGCCTTTAAGTACAGCATAGTCCGGGGCACGCATTCACTGTACCTTTATCCTTGAGCTATAGAACAGAGCCATGCGCCCAAAATTACCATAATGTATCTCTTATAAAAGGTAATTCTTCAAATGGAACCCAAGTGTCCAGATGTTTTATAAATTTAAGTATTATGCTGCGAATAATAGACCTTTTGGAAGAATGATCAATAAGTATTTTCAGGAATGTCGTACTTTTGTACTGTGGAATTTGTACTATGTACTGTGGTACTTTCTATCAGAAAAGATTTTATATTTCATAGTTTTAATAACTGTCCATGAAACTTAACTTTCAAGTGTGAAAATTACCAGCATTAAACCAAATTTTCTATTTTGATGGCAATCATACCATCTCCTTGTCTATATTTAGTATTTTGATCTAGTTTAGTAAATTTAAATGGTGTCTTCAGTACTTACTATTAAGGGCTTTATTACTGTTGCAAAATGAACCACCTGAATTGTATCCAGGGTCCCATTTTAGAAAAACTCAGCATTAAGTTCACTCCATTATCTACAGACTGTTTTGGAAACCTTGTAGTTGAGATTTAAGAAAAAATTTTAAACTTCCTTCTCTAAGTTGACTGGTTAGCTGATGGTTTTTGGTTTTTTTTAACCCCTTAGGCCAGGAAATAGTCCAGATTATGGTTTGAGTGTAAAAGTATAAGTTGACAGGATAGGGTTTTAAGTCTGGGGACCTGTAAGTTAGTTGATTTTTACCAGGAGAATGAAGATGAAGCTCTATAGAAATGACAAATTATAAAAATGGTACAGAAGATAGAATGAATACTAAGATGTACCTGAAGATAGGCCATAATTCTAATTCTACTATTATAGCAGTAAGATTTTCTTACTGCTCAGTCATTTATATTTCAACCCCAGCTTTTTTGGAAAATTTTTAAATATTAAGAAAAATTGAAAGAAGAGTACAATGATGACCTACCTGTATGCCCACCTAGATTCAACAGTTATTAACATTTTGCATGTGCATACGTACATACATGGACACAAACATGTATGCACACTTACACATATATCCATATCCAGAGCATTTGGAAGTAAGTTACAGGTAGGATATTTTACCCCTAAATGTTTAGTCACATGTCTTCAAAAAATAACATTCTCCTATGGAACCATCATCTTATCTAAGAACATTATTTAAATTCTCTACTATCTAATATTCATTTCATAATAAAAAATCCAATTGTTCCCAAAATGTCTTTATGCCATTTTTATCAAACCAGTGTTGTATTTGCAATTGGGTTCAGAAGGGTGGCAAAGCACAGAATAGAGTAGATGGCTTTCTCTCAATAAAACAGGCTTGAGGGGAATCCAACCTAAAAGACAAAAAATTTTTTTTCATTAAAGCTCCCCCTCTGCCCCCATCTCAAAGGGAGGAGGTATGTAGTCTTAGTCCTATAATAGAGACTCTTAATTTATAGTGCCTGGTGGTCTTCATTTGAGTCAGTTTTGAATTACGGGACAGTTAAACTATAGTCCAGCTGACCTGGTTGTTTTACAATGCATTATTTGATAGATTTATTCTAAAAGGGTAGACTTTTTTGGTCAGTTTTCAAATTGTTCCTTTATGTTTTTAGGTAGGTTCCTAATTAATATCCTCATGCACTCATTATCCTGAGCATAACAGAAGACTACACCATTTCTGCCTTCAGAACTTAATGTATTAACAAATTCCTGAGTAGAAAATGCCGAGGATTTAGCTGTTGTATGCATATTTGTGCTTCTAGACTTTTAACTGTTCATATTAAGCAGCCCAAAAAAGTAAGTAGGTGAGAGCAGTTAACAATATGTGGGAAAGATTTAAGACTGCTGAATATTTTTTTTCAGTGTAAGGGAGACATCTGGTTTTCTATTTTTGTACCCTCTTTGCTTTTATTACTTGGCCCCATTTCCTGATCATACACTTTGTTTTCACTCTTTCCCCCCCCCTTTTTTTTTTTTTACTTTTGATTACCCATTTCTCACAGGAAAATTATGCCCATGTACTTTTTATTATACCAAGGGCAGCTATAATCTCTCAGATCCTGTTTCTAATCCATGAACAAAATGGAATCAAGACTAGATTAAATGGTATGTGTCTACCTTCTAAGTTGAATAACTTAGAAAAAAAAATAACAGGAGGCTATCTGAAGGTTGTAACCACTAAAAATAGTCTTGCTTAGTTGGGAATGCTTTAGAAAATGACTATACTAAACAGTACAAAAGTTCCTCTTCCTTTTCTGTTACTTTTAATTGAAATAAAGTTACATAACAGAAAAATAATTTTCATTTTTCTTCCTATATTCCCTACTACATTTTGAGTATCTTGAATATGAAATTTAACATAATTTAAACTGCCCTACACCCTTGGCCTAGACTAAGGGCATAGTTTTTCTACCCATTAATCTTGTTCTTGAGGAATATTTAGAATAAAATTTTGAAGAACTGTGGACTAAGGTGCAGTGGAAACTCAGAAGGAATAGGTATGTGGTGTTTGTTAGGCTTTTCATCATTTTTACTTGGAAAAAATTACATGTATTAATTCGTGAATGTAATTGATTTAAGAGAGTTTTATTGGAGTTTATTTCATCATATCTATTCTGTAGGTTACCCATGCCAGACATTGTTCAACCCCTGGATTTTTATTCAGGTCTTTAATTTCTGAGAGTTACAAGCTTTTTATGTAAGGCCAATTTAAAACAATTTATTTCTCTAATTAGGGAAACTAACCAGATATTCCAATTAGTATTCTTTATTTTTTTCTTTACACGTTCCCTTTTGAGGGGTATCTTGAAGGTCTTATTCACAGTTTTGTTTCTTCATAGACGGGAGAGCTAAGGACAAAAATGAGCCAGTCTCATGAAGACAGTTTAACAAGTGTGGCTTGGAATCCAGATGGGAAACGCTTTGTAACTGGAGGTCAGCGTGGGCAGTTCTATCAGTGTGTGAGTATTTAGTGCCACTTTCAGATGTCTGTTTCTTTAAAAGCAAATTTAGATTTGTTTAAATAAAGAATTCACTTGTCTTTTATAGAATATACTGTAGGAAGACCTTTGCCATCTGTCTAGATAAACACTGTCCAGTAGAACTTTCTGTGGGTTTTTTCCTTATTTTTTTTAACCATTTCAAGTATTTGTAGAAAGTATAGACTTCGCGTTTACTAAAATATTTTAACTTTGTTTTACTAAGTTCTAATAGACAAGTTTCTAATGTATAGGAATGAAAAGATTTAGTACTTAATTTCTTTTGAGGTTTTGGTCCTTTTAATTTTTTGTATATATAAAAAAAAAAGATGTTGAATTTCATGAGCAGACGATCTTAAGTATTTTGAGGAATTAAAGTAGTGATGAATGCTACCAGATAACTTTTCAGTCTTTATTTGCGGTCTCTTCTGATCAGTAGCTGCCCTGTTAATCTTGAATTGTTGGGATGATAAAGATAAGTAATAGGTAAAAAGGCTGACAAGGTAGACTATGATACAAACACAGTGTCATTACTGTCTGTCTCGATTCCATGTCTCATATTACTGCCTAGCAGTTCCAATAGGCACTTTCAGGACTAATATTAAACAAGATAATAAATTCCATCAAATCATTCTCTGTAGCTAAAGATCACTTACCATAAAGGCTTTTATGTAAGCCATTACAAATGACCAATTTCTTTCGTTAAGATGGCCATGACACTCATGGAATCTAGTGTCATATTATCTCAGCATGGTTATTAGCTATTAGTTCTTAATTCCTTGGGTGCAAGATGACCATGTATGTTTCTGCTGACAGTGTTTGAACCTTTAGGATACGTGACTTGGTAATTCCCTAATCTGTAAAATGGGAATGGGATGCCTCTCAGAGCTTTGCATGTTTGATAAGCTAATGGTCCTAAGAGCTTTGATCTGTAGAGCATGTTACAAATTTGGTGTAACAGATTCCTAAGTTCTATAAAGCCATGACTAATGTTGTAAGTGATCTTTTTCCATCTCACGACTTATGAATATTATAAGACAAACCCCAGTATAATGAATTTTAAAGGAATGTTTGAATTATTTTCCAATAGTAGTGAGACCTTTACTTGGAACATAGAGATTTTTTTCTTTGTATTTATCTGCGTATTGTGGGGTTTTTTTGGTGTTTTTTTTTTTTTTAAGATTTTTATTGGGGAATTGGGGGAAGGGGAACAGACAAGTTGCTGTCATTTTGTTCTTCAGTCTAGTTGTGGAGGACGTTGCTTCACTGGCCCAAGTCGGCACCATCATTGCGCTCTTCCCGGGCGAGGCAGATCAGTCGCCGGCTTCTGGACGGCCACTCACAGTGGCTGCTGGCCGCTCATGCTGGCTGCTGGCTACACACGGTAGCCCATGGCAACCCACTGCCCCAGGGGCTGCAGCCTATGCCATTGCCAGCGACTCACGGCAGCCCAGCTCCAGGTTGGGCTGTTGTTCAGCATCTTAGCTGTAGAGGGCAGTGTCACTGGCCCTCATATGTGGGATCCGAACCGGGGCCCTCTGGCGTCCGAAGCCAGCTCTTAACTAATGCTCCACTCGGCCCGTGTTGTGGGTTTTTTAAGGGAAGATAGATTTACAGAGGTTGTCATCCCCTCCCTCTTTGGTATTATGGTAGTGAAATTTGACCTGTATTCAAATTTTTGTGATTAAAAAACATGGAACAATTAGCTTGAGATCAGTCTTTGGAAAAGACAAACTTATTAAAAAAAGATAGTTCTAAAGAATTCTTTTGTTTCCTTGTTTGCTTCCTGAGTGCTGTTCAGTAATGAAGTTAAAGTAATTTTCTCCTCCTCAGGATTTAGATGGGAATCTCCTTGACTCCTGGGAAGGAGTGCGAGTGCAATGCCTTTGGTGCTTGAGTGATGGGAAGACTGTTCTGGCATCAGATACACACCAGCGAATTCGAGGATATAACTTCGAGGATCTTACAGATAGGAACATGTAACTATTTTTTTGTATCCATTAAACAGTAATTATCTGATTTATATTAAAATGTGTAGTGGAACTTACTTGCTCTTTCAGAAAAAGAGTTTTTATTGGTTTTGATTTGATTTTTTGGTAATTTGGATTGATGGTCAGGTGATACTTAGTAATCATTAACTCAGATTCTTTTTCTTGACTGAAATATATTGGGTTGTCGGAAAAGTCATGACGCATTTTTGCAACGAAAAACAGAAAAAATATGTCACGACTTTTCCGACAGCCCGATAGTGTATTATTATAGTGATTACAGACAAAATTGTGACATTTAAGCTAGAAAATTTTATATTTTGGTAACTTGAATGTCTTGATTCCTATAATGTGTCGCTTTTTACAAATTGTTTTCTGGTTACAGAGTACAAGAAGATCATCCCATTATGTCTTTTACTATTTCAAAGACTGGCCGATTAGCTTTGTTAAATGTAGCAACTCAGGTAAGTTCATTAATATAATTCTCAGAAAAAATTTAGCTTAGTTTAAATTTTAATTGTGATACTTAGCATATAAATAAACAAATATTTCCACTAATTAAATTTTACTGCATGTGTTTGATCCTTAAGTGTGTAGAATCAACTCTAAATTTGTCAGAATGTTGGTATTTTACATAAAAATGAAAATGTTCCATCAGGCAAAGGGATATTCACAAATTATTTTTTTTAATTCCTTTGCATTGAGGTAGAATAAATAACCTATATTTTCTTTTGTCTGCAGGGAGTTCATTTATGGGACTTGCAAGACAGAGTTTTAGTAAGAAAGTATCAAGGTGTTACGCAAGGGTTTTATACAATTCATTCATGTTTTGGAGGCCATAATGAAGACTTCATCTCTAGTGGCAGTGAAGGTAAATTGTTTGTGTTACTATCAGTTCACATATATTGATAGGTTTAAAGTTCTATGATTCTCTCAATCTGCTTGCCTCCAAGCAGATTCAAGATGTTAAAAATTGTATGAGTTATTTATCCAGTACACTGTTAATTTCCCCTTTTTTGGAATGACTTGAGTCTTTATTGTCACAAATCAATAATGTCCATTCTGGCCAAGAGGAGGAGTGTTCAGTGCATGCATCAAATCAAGACCTGGTTAAATCATTACTTTTTCATATGGTGACTTTTTTTTTTTTTTTTCATGAGACTGGTGGTTTTTAGAAGTTAGTAGCATCTAAAAAGTCAAGGTTAATTATGATATTTTACCTGAACTTCCACAGAATTAACTATAATTAGATCTTCAGCATGTCTTTAATGGCCAAAGAGAATAATTCAGTTTGATTATTCATATGGTCTCAGAAAAGCTGAAATGACAGAATTGTGTCTACTCCCTTTTTGAATAAACTTATTCTCTAGTTTAGCAACATCAGTATTTTAGGCAGGCATGTGCCTGAAGTAGCCCGTCTCATTTAAAATATAAATTGTTTTATACTTACCAGGCAGGGGAGATACCATGATCACAAAGATGGTTTTCCCAGGGCGAGGCTTATCCATTGTTCTCTGGATGTGCTGACCCCTCGATTTCCCCAAATGTGGGAAACCCGACTGCATAATTTGTGGTAGTGGGGGGGAAAGAAAAATAAATAAATAAATAAAATATAAATTGTTTAAAATATGCAAGCACAGATTAAGTGAGGCAGTATTGAAAGTTAATGTACTTTTTAAGGTGATGGAAACATAAATAAGGGCAAATTTTTGCAATATTTTTCTTTAACACATTTTTCTTGACTACCCAGTATACTGTTCTAAGTACTATAGCAGCAAACTATGTTAGTCACCTTTTAAAATACTAAATCTAGTTTTATACTCCAAGGAGATCCCATCATGCCAAATAACTGATCTCAGTAAATAAGAGAAGCACGTGACATATGAGTTTTTCCTTTGTGTATAAGGTGTGTGAAAGGATTAGGACAAATAGAGACATTTAGGGATTTAGATTTTAACATGAAGCGTGTGAATTTATCCATTCTTCTAAATAAAACTGTGTCACATAAGATTTAGAGGAGAGAAGAGTGGTTTGTTAGATAACAATTGTGAGTTCACTTCTTTCCAGTCAAAAATCTTTTTTACCTGTTAGTTTAGTCAGGTTATGCTCTTCCAGATTCTCCATTGGTTTCTAATTTCATATGGTCTAAATATATTAAGCCTTCCCCTTGCTTTTAGTTCCTCTTAATCTAAGATCTTGTTCCCCATGCTCTATTTAGTCCTGCTTCTACTGTTCCCCCACCCCCACCCCGCTCTTAAATATGCCTTACAATCCCCTGTAGCTTTTTCTAGAAATAATGTGTACCCCAGAAGTACTTAAAAATATGTATGGCTACCATTATCCCTAGTGATGCCAATTTTTTTTTTTTTAAGTCCAAACTAACTTAGAACTAAGCCTGATGAATGATGTAATTAAACCACATTATATTCTGTTTAGGGTTAAAAATGAAACATAACTATGAAGAGAAGAGATTAGTGTTCTTATGACGCAGGTGGTTTAGAATGGTTCTTAAAATGTTTTGAATGCCATGTGGATATAGTGAATATATTTTCTCCCACGATGACCACAGTATTCCATTAATGGTGTATTTGTAAGGAATACATTCCAAGGACCTTCCAAATCCCCACTCTAAAGTTGCCTCAGTTGGCAGCACACCCACTGAAAGCTCCCACATTGACCATGTACTTGACTGACAGACCTTCAGATCCAACACTTTTCTGATTTACCCTGGCTCCGCCTTCTGCTTAAGAACCACCACCTATATTTAGCTAACTTTGTATAATAATACATGGTGTTTATTATGTGCTAGACTCTGTTCAAAACACTTTTTCACATACAAACTTTATCCTCATGACATGACACGGTAAGCACGAATCCCCATTTACGGAGGGAGAGTTGCAAAGTCACGTGCCCCCCAGTACACAGCTAGTCAAGCACTGACGGAGGATGGGGATTGGGCAGTCTGCCAGAGCCCATTCTCTGAACCACTGCTCTGTACTATTTGGTTATTTCTTTCGAAGATTAGTTTTATTTGAAAGTTGTTGGGGGTTTTGGTTTTTATGGTCACTTCCTGAAGAGATAAAATAGTTTACTGCAAAGCCCTTTTATGATGCAGATATGGGGCAGTTGTCTAGACTCACCAGTGAGCTCTTGATCAGAGCCTCAGGATTTCAATCCCAACCCCACCATTTGCAAGCTGCTAACCATGAGCGGGGTGCTTCACCTCTCAGTGCTTCTGTCACCATCCATAAAAAGGGGGTAAGCGTAGTGCCCATCTCATGATGGTGATGAAGATTGAATTATATACATGAAGTATTTAGTACTTAGTACATTGTAAGCGCTCGGGAAAGATTTATCTGTGATCTTCATTATTTCTGTTTTTGAACTTGGGTACGTTGCTTTTGTCACCTCACATTTCCATAGAATTTATCATCTCCTACATTTGTTTACATTCAAAGACCTTGACTGTGATTACGTATTACTCACGTATTAGAGAATATTGCAGATAGATTTTGTGGTGACTTGAAAGCTAATCACCTTCAACAGGAGAAAAATGTATTTTATTAAAATGGTTTTTCAAACTATTCATGTTAGATTTGTTCTTTTAAGCTTTAATAATCAAGCCATATCTCTGTGTAATGAATGTTAAATTTAAAATGAATTGGTTTGCTAATGTAGAACCACTCCATAACTTTTCTCTGAATTATTTTTTATTCAGATCACAAGGTTTACATCTGGCACAAACGTAGTGAACTGCCAATTGCGGAGCTGACAGGGCACACACGTACAGTAAACTGTGTGAGCTGGAACCCACAGATTCCATCCATGATGGCCAGCGCCTCAGATGATGGCACTGTTAGAATATGGGGACCAGCACCTTTTATAGACCACCAGAATATTGAAGGTAACACCATTGTACAGCTTTCCTTTGTTTTCTCCAGATGCAGTATTGCCCTGCTTATTACAGAGTTCCAGCAGTTTTAAGCAGTGCTTTATTTGAAGTGTGGGATATAATTTATTTTTTCCCTCTTTTAGAGATTGTACACCTGTCTTACTTCACAGTAGGAATTTAATCTGAGACAGAGTGGTTTTTGTGTCACTGGTGACAGTACGGAGACTAAGCTAGAATGTGTCACCTTATTTACATCCAATTAGCTATTTAGTGTTGTCACTTTAAAAATCTTACTGAAAATATTGTTTCATCATGCAAGAAGCTTTTTATACTTGTACACCCATGAGAACTAGCTAGTATACAGAATATGAACAACTTGAGAATATCATCTTGATTATATTCTTAAAGGTAAACATCTGTTAACACCATGTACAATTGCATACAAGCATGAGATATACATAATGGATAGAGAAAGAGAAGGGAACTAAAATGTATCATGTACCTGTGTGCCAAGCAGCATGCTAGGCCCTTCATATATGCTATCTTGCATAAACTCTTCATAGGCTTGTAAGAGAAGTTCTTTTATCCTCATTTCTATGAGTGAGAATACTGAAGCGTGGCAAGACTAATTGCCCTTGAGTGCTGCCAGGTCAGATAGAAAGGTGTTTTCCATTCCTTTCAGCTACTCGGAAATGAAGAAAGCACAAAACCAGAAGGCTAACAGTTAAGGACATAGCTTAATTGACCAAGATACCAGCACTAGAGAGAAGAGATAATGAGAAATTTTATGTACATTGCTTATCCTTTTTTTTTTTCAAACTGAGCAAGTAAAATACATAGTTTGCTTAGAAGGAAGTAATTTACCTAGAAACAAATTTTTTGTTCACACTGTGCCCCACCTAAATGTTTTCAAAAGAAAAATGACGAACAGCTCTCAGTTAAGTTAGTCACAGCAGAAGAGGGTTATCAGGGTAGCATACGTGGTTTGAAAAAGCATATTCTCTATACTTTTTTGTGTGTCCTTGTACAAACTGCAAAAGACTTGACCAGATCTTACTGGCCGGTGAGAATATATGGCCAAAGAGAGTAAAAAGCATGAAGAGCATGTGGGTTGAAAAGTTTGAGAACTGCTGCTCAGTTGTTCAGAACTTTGAAGGGTTGCTCTGCATTTGTAGATCACTATATGACATTCTAACGTTCCTCTGGGAAATCAGCTGTGAAACCAAAAATCTTTACCTTCTTTCGTTGTCCTATTTAGAGTTCAAGGCCCACTCTCTAAGATAGGTTTTTATAAATGTGCTTTTCTGATTTTATTAGTCATTTGGAAGTTATTTCTTCAAATAAGCATATGTGATTTAAAGAAGTAGGAAAATAGTAGGTCTATGGTAACGGATTTATTGTAAGTGGATTTATTTTAGACATACCCTCGAGGATACGTGTATGCCTCCACTGCAGTGGAATAAAAGTTGCACTGCTATTTGGTGAATTTAATTAATTGTGGATACTCACTATAATGGATAGGCCAAATTTTAGCTTAGCTATAAGATCTGGGTCCAGTTCAGCTTTTCCATTGTGCTTTGGCAACATAGGTATAGCCCTAAAAAAGATGTTCATTTAAACCTGAAATAGGAAAACAACTTCTGTATAATTAGACATTTGGTTATATGCCTTTTATGCAGGTATCTTCAGGGTTCTTTTTCCCTTGCTTGAAAACATGGTTTTATTATTATTATTATTATTATTATTATTATTATTATTATTAAAGTAATACGTGTTTGGAATAGAAATTTTGAAAAATATAGATGAGGCTAAAGATGACATTCAAAAATCATAACACCCTGAGATACACTATATAAGCCATTTAAATAAAAATATTTCACTTAATCGCTCCATTTTAAAACAGAATTTGCTGACCTTTTATTATAGCAGCAGAGTTCCATACTGTATGTTTTTTGAGGCATGTATAAAATAGGAGAGCCTCAGGTGCCTAACACATGGTACATCTTGGATGCACCTTGAAAACGATATGCTAAGTGAAGAAGCCAGACACAAAAGAGCACATATTGTAATTCCATTTATATGAAATGGTCCCCAATAGGCAAATCCATAGAAACAGAAAGTAGACTAATGGTTGCTGAGGGTTGGGGGTGGGGGTTTGTATATGCTAATGGGTGAATAAAATATTCTAAAGTTGATTGGGGTGATGGCTGTACAGTTCTGTGAGTATACTAATAATAACTATTGAATTGTACACTTTAAATGAGTACATTGTATAGTACGTGAATTACATCAATCAAGCTGTGATGCAAATACCCCTCCCCCCCAACAAAAGAGTAGGGTGATATTGCAGAATTTCAAACTGAGCCACTGAAAGGAGAAATAAATACACAGTTCTACCTTGGATTTCCAGATCTTTCTTTCCTCTTTTCTATTGTAAACTATCATGAAGATGTTTCTATCCTGTGTAACTATTTCAAGGTTCATTTTAAAAGTATGAGATTCCAATATTCACTTGGATTCTACGATATTCAAAATAATCACGAGTTTAGACTGTAATATTAATAGCCTAAGACATGATGCAGACACATTGTTTTAATGATTATGATGAAAGTATTAAGAACCTGTGTTGATGTGATTTTTTTTAATGTTACTATATGTTGTAATATGATGCTGATACTAAAAGTTTCTAATATCTAATGGTAACTTTTTTCTCCCCTTCCCATCTTCTCACCCCACCCCACCCCCCAATTTATCTTGTCTTTATTCAGAGGAATGCAGTAGCATGGATAGTTGATGGCGAATTTGGAGCAGACGACTTCTGTTTAACTTAAATTAGTCGTATTTTAATGGCTTGGGATTTGGTGCAAACAAACATGATTGATAGCTGGACAGACATGCTCGTCATGAAAAAAGAACCATTTCTGAAGCCCGATTGGGGCCAAACATTTACACCTTGCTTCATAGTAACCAGTTGAGATGAAGCACGTCGTTAGAACGTTGTTGGACACCGTGTTGAATTACCCCCCATCGGTTGTGAAGAACTGTGCTACATTCAGGCTTACCCATTGAACTCAGTATATATATTTTTTTCCCTCCTGCCTTTTGACTGGTGGGATACCATTCTTGTTGCTCTTCTGTGTAATGAAGTTTAAATGCTTGTTTGGAAAACTTTATTTAACAGTTTAGAAGGCTTGATAGAAAGAGTGCATTAGTCTGAAGAGTATACATTGGATAGGAAAGAATTTCCTTCTTTTGTTTCTCCAAATCTTTCCGCCTTATTTAGCTTGAGATCTTTGCAGCTTGGTTCATGGATTCTAGCCTTGCCCGTGTCGCAGTATATTCTGATGCAGATGAGAAACCAGTGAACTATGTCAAAAGCACTCTCAATATTACATTTGACAAAAAGTTTTGTACTTTTCACATAGCTTGTTGCCCCGTAAAAGGGTTAACAGCACAATTTTTTAAAAATAAATTAAGAAGTATTTATAGGATCAAAGTGACTTCATTTGTATACATTTGGAATCTAAACCAGCTTAAAAACAGTTTCCTCTATGACGTAGCTCCACACTAGAACTGATGCTCTTCTGGAATACCACACGAGACATGGTCAGAAACAGTGCTTGGCAGGACATTGCACAGGAAATTAGAGGGATGCTTGGAAGGTTTCCCCCTTTTGTTTTATTCCTGAAGTAACATCAGTACCTGATCTTGAAGAAATTCAAGATTCAAAAAGAATTTTAAATACCCACAAGAGAGATCGGTGGTCAGTTTAGGTTTTCAGGAAAGCTGGTTCCAGGTTGTTTTCAACTTGGGGAATCATTTTGGTGTGATCTAGCGAGAGAGTAGAAATCAGCAGATATAACCACTTTGGAAATTCATAGTGTAATTGAGCTTGTTAGAAGAATTCAGCAGGTTACAAACATACTTAAACTGGGTTTAAAACTTCATAGTCATGTCTCTTAATTGCCCTTAATGTTTTGACATATAGGAATACATAAATTTAAAGAATATTCCTTCTCAGTTTTTCAGATATTGCCATACTGAACCTCATTCTAAACTGGTGCTGTGGATAGTCTTTCCTTCTCCCCTCCCTTTTTAGTTTAAGGAAAGGTTTCCTTTATGGAAAAGCACTTTTAATTTTGAGAATGCAACATTTACAATAAGCCAAAAGCCTGGTGTTCACATTGTGCTTTTAAACCCCGTAACAGCTGAATACAACATCCTTAGTCTCCTTTGAAATTCCCTCCCTTTTTCGGTAGAGGATAAATATGATGACCACAGCTGTTACGTTGGAAAGAGGAGTGGGAATACCCCCAAAAATAAGACTCTGGTGACGAATAAGTCTTGTACCAAGTTCCCCATTAGGTCCAGCCAAGTCTGTAGTGTATTATTACCATGAGTAGACAGGATCCACAAAGGAGGGATTCTTCCGTTGGGGGGTGGGAGGTAGGGGATGGCAGCAGGGAGAGACGGGCAAGTCAGGGAAGGGGAGAAGAAAGAAAAACACAATTGGCCTTAAAACAGCACAGATTCTCCCAAAAGCTCTCACAGTAAGAGAAAAAGACAGATTGTGGTCAGCAGATTATTTTATCAAATTGGTATGTAAAAGATTTCTTTAAGCTCCATTTTGCAGAGACCACCACTTAGAGAATCAAGAATTCCTGTTTTGATACTTCTAAGTTAACTATGTTATAGTTTATCTGGTACTTCATTTTTCTTAACTAAAATTACTTTTTACTTTGAGCTTGAATAAAAATCTTCATTGGTAACTGTATATAATTAAGTGGCAACTTCTCTTTACCTCAGTACAGTTAAACCTATTCATATTTTAAGTGATTCATGTATTATACCCTGAAGCCATTAATACACCCCAGTCTCTACAGTAACACCACTGACAAAGTGTGGCCTAGAAACTCCACATTTGTTTACAAATTTGGTTCCAATGTGCTTGGGTACATTAGTAACATTCTTTGAGATTTGTGCCCATTCAGGGGCAATTTGGCACTCAGATTCTACTATACTTCACCCACCCAACACCTAGATCTGAGTTCTCAGAGCGCTTCTGAAGTACAGTTAAAAACACTTAAAAAAGTGGAGTCAAAGGGAGGCACATCTTACAAGACTATAACTCCATTAAAAAGGAGTAACAACTATGCAAAGGTTTCTACAGCAGCTAGGTGAGTTTGTGTTCCAGGTCTGTCTTACAGGGCAGCTTCCTACATATACTGGTACTTAGCTGTGCCAATTTGCTGTAAACGTCTATTTCATGCACTTGCCACGCAGTGACTGCTAGAAAAATGAAATAAATGGTGAAGAAACCTAGGATTTTGTGGTACAATCTGATAACAGGATGGTCTAACCCGTAGATGTAACTGAAAACTTCGGAGAGTGCTATAGTCTGCATAGGGTTAAGAGAGAGAATATATAAGTAAACTATCAAGCCAGCCACAAGATACTAACAAATGTATAAATTGAAAAGTACCAATACTTTTTGCACATAGATCAAAATAGAGTGGAGAATTTTGGCTCCAAAAATCAGGTTAGTAGGCTCATTTCCATGTGCTTAAAAATGTTTTCGTTGTTGCTACTCGTTGATTAAGGGCTAGAGCAAGTATGGAATTAAATGTCTTTTTCCTCCAAATAATTGGTTATTAATAGTACAGTGTTGGATTTGGGATTTAAAGATTGGCATGTGGGTGGTGATAAACCATGAGAGTGGGGAATTAGTTGGGAGGGATGACAGAGCTTCAGTTTGGGGGTTTGTACTTTATTAGTGTTCATGCCAGTTACATTTCTGTTAATCTTATTGGCCAGGTAAATGTATATTAAACCAGGTAAGTAGTTTAAACAGGAAATTGTATTTGCAAACATTCCCTACAAATTGGCCCGTTTTAGTGGGTGGGAGAACCAAAAAGGGGTTACCTAACTTTAAATATAAACTAAGTAATTAAAATAACCTGCTAGTTGAAAGGGAAAAAAAAATCCAATTTTTGTCAGTATTTTCTTAATCTGGAATCACACTAGTAGTAGTATGGTGATTTTTATTATTAGGAGTGTTGTCCCTCTAGAGTGACATTCCATGACATTAATAGAAACCCCCTCTTTCCCACCCCTCCCCATTTTGAAATTTTCTTTTTTAGGATGTTGGTTCCTGCACACAAGAACTGTGACCCTATCACCTCTGCTCACAGTGGTAAATATATCGTACATCTCTTGAAAGGGACATATCCATGTCAGTTTCTTTCACAGCAGAAGAATGGCTGCTTTTGAATGGGGACGAAAGAAGACATTTTTCTTAATATCCTTTTTGTCCCATCTCAAAAATGTATAAATATCTTGATTTAGTTTTACTTCAATTTCTCATTTAGACTCGAGCAGCTCTCTTTTGGGTTTGCTCTCCAAAACATGACTTCCATTTCAAAAACCATGTCTGATTTAATATAAACTGCTAATTTAAAAGAAGAGGTGAATTTGCATTTACACTTAGACACTTTCTAAAAACAGGGTGAACTTAATTGAAATTTTTCAGTGTTGTTAAGCTATTGTTACAGTAGCTGCCCTATAGTTGCAAAAACAAAAACTAAAAACATCCCCTATCTACTTAATCCAGATAGCCTGGATTTAATGAAACTAATAGTATAAAAGTGTGCGTGTGTGCTTGTGTGTCTATGTGTGTTGTACGTGTGGAAGAGAGAGAGTACTTAATTCATTAAAAGGGCCTGGAAACAGCTGTTATAGAATCTTGTCAGTTTTACTAAAAGTCCCGTGCACATGTAAAGTGCCCTCTCTGAATTGAAGGTTTGGTTAATACTGGTATATTTTTATAAGATTGAAATTGTGTCCCCATCTTTAACTGAAACATTTTCATTATCAGGGTCAATGTGCTAAAACCGAATCATAACATTTTTAGGCACAGATGGAAAAATGTTATTGGCTCCTTGAAAATGTGTGTGTGTGGCGAGGGGAATAGATCCACAAAAGCATGTATGTACTTACAAACCAAGCTGTAGAGATCAAGAAAAGAACTTAAGTGGTGATCTCAAGATTTCTAAATTGTCAAGATTTACATGGCATTGTGGTGGAACTAGTTAACACTTAGAGCTTTTGGTATGTGATAACTATTTGCTATGGACTGATTAAATGTTTCAAAGGATTGTGTTCTTAAACTTTGGGGGGTTTTGTTTTTGTTGTTGTTTTTTTTAACTGCCTCTCAGATTATATTTAGTCGTTTAAATTTCTTTGCTTTATTATTTCATTAAAGCATAAAAAACTTCAGGTCTTTGATATTTATTTTCACTTGTTCTACTAATTATTTACAAAACACCCTTAAACTTTTATTTTATGAATGTGTAGTATATTAAACGTCTTTAAATTTTTGTTCAATTGAAGCTGCATTAACTTTAATTTGCTTTACTGGGATTTTTTTTTTTTAATACACCTTTCCATGTCAGTGCGCGTAGCACTTAACCAATCGTTTGTATTCCCTTTCGATCCAATAAACAGAATGAATAAGTAATTGTTGCTGTGTTAAATCTCCTAATATCCATTAATCTGCATGTTTAAATAGTACTATTTGTGCCTGAGGCAATTGATTTGCTGAATTTGACTTCCATATACAATATTTATTTACCTGGAGTTTTTAAGTGGTGCCTAAGAGACTGCACTGCTTCATCTGTTGGGATATCTTTTTTTTTTTAAGATTTTTTTTTTAATTGGGGAATTGGGGGGATGGGAACAGCGCTGGGGAATCTGGGAAGGGGAACAGACAAGTTGCTGTCCTTCTGTTCCCCAGTCCAGCCTTGGAGGTCGTCGCTTCACTGGCCCAAGTTGGCACCATCATTGCGCTCTTCCCGGGCGAGGCAGATCAGTCGCTGGCCTCTGGACAGCCGCTCACTGCGGCTGCTGGCCGCTCACTGCGGCTGCTGGCCGCTCACACTGGCTGCTGGCTACACACGGTAGCCCATGGCAACCCACTGCCACAGGGGCTGCAGCCTACGTGGCCGCTGGCGACCCACAGCAGCCCAGCTCCAGATCGAGCTGCTGTTCAGTATCTTAGCTGTAGAGGGCAGTGTCACTGGCCCTCATATGTGGGATCCGAACCGGGGCCCTCTGGCGTCCCAAGCCAGTTCCTAACCATCGCACCACTCAGCCGGCCCGGGATATCTTTTTAAAGAGCTGCTATGTGAAATCATGGATTTGGGAAAAATTTAAGGAACATTTACATTTTAAAGGAATGACAGGCTCCATCTTGTTCAAAAATATAACTGCATCCGAAATTACGCACCTAGGCATTGAAAACGTTTTATTAGAAAAAACGTATTTCCAGTTTGAAATTTAAATTTATATCATAATAATTGCATAGTTCTTTAAAGATCTTGGGGAAAGCATTCATTGTGTACAAATCTTTTGGGTCATTGGGAAAGTCATGACACATTTTTACACTGAAAATCAGAAAAATATGTCATGACTTGCTTGACGACCCAATACAGTAATATGTGTTTATGAAGAAAGGAAAATGCAATTGCCCATTGGGGTGAATGATTACAGAAGTGGACTTTTAAGATTTTTACTGAGAATGGAGTTCTGTACAGTAAAAGGAAGTTCAAGTGTGAAAAACTATTGGCAGGCAGTTTTGTGGAGAGTCAGCCAAGGACAGCAGATTCACTAATGAGGCAGAAAGGCAGTGCTTCCAAACTGCTGCTCACCGATTTGAAAGGCTGGTTTGCAACTTCCTCTGATCAATAGACAAGAGAAGGGAGAAGTTTTTCTACTTCCTTTCTTTAAATGCAGCTGTACATTGCAGATTTAGCTAATTTCAGATCATTCGTCTACATGTAAAGTTTCGTGCCAGCTCCCAGCACCAGGTATAAAACTTTCCCAACTTTAACAAACCTAAGAGTAGAGAGTTGTATTTTAAAATACAACCTATTTCCTTCTGCTTAAGCAAAAGAAAGGTTGATGGTCTTTAGTTACATCATTTAATGACTTCTACTTGAATTTTTTTCCAGAAAAAGTTAACACTGCTAAGGAAGTTTCGACAAACATCATGATCCCATCATCCTAGCACTACTTCCAGTAATCGTCAGTGTCTGCCGTTGACTTTGGGGCAGTGCGATCTTCTCCCTCGAACTTGACTGCTGTGCTTAACATGAGCTTGCTCTATATGAAACAGTATTCTGATCATGTAGTTAACAAAATACTAAATCAGCACGTCATTCAGCCAGTGCAGGAAACAGGGAAGGACAAATACATTTTCAATCAAGTTTTCATTTCCTTTTTCAATGGGAAGATTAGTCGCTGCTTTGGCCATTATATTGATGCAACTGGGGTCCCTCATCTACAATTTCAGACTTTTTTTTAGTCTTTTATCGCCTCAGGAGAAAGATCTTATTTAAGACATAATTAATTAAGCATGGTGATAGACCATTATCTGGAATTCAAATTAATGAATGTGCTAAATGTTTTTCATTTAACTTTGATTTCTAGACCACCTTGTAGATCTCCAGCCAAATTTATGAACACCCCAAGTAATTTTCTGTTATTAGTTGGCACTAACCCACTTACTAGTGGTTTTTGAGAACCACAGGACTGTGCCATATGATTTCAGCAGTGAGACCAAGAATTAAAAGCAGGAGCAGGAAGCGTATTGAGAAATGACAGCACTGCACACCAAATCGGTCACTGAGTAATGTGAATACGCACTGGTGTGCATTTGGGCTAATAGGTTGGATGCTCACTGTAGGCCAGCCACTGGATGAGCCACTTTACATGCATTCTCGTTTGATTCTCAGTGGCTTCCTGCGGCAGTACTCTCTTAATTACTATTTTACAAATAAGAGAAATAGGCTTAAATAAAGTAAATGGTATGGAGGAGCTCAGACACAAAGTGAGGTGCCTTTGAGCTTGTGAGGTTTTTTTTAGCTGAGCCATCCTGCCACCTGTTGGTAGCTCAGCAGCAGCTCAGCTCGGGCCTGGCATCAAACCGCTGTTGATCAAAGCTCAAACTCTTGAGCGAGCTCTTAACCAACTGAGCCACTCAGCCAGCCTGAGCTTGTGTTTTTAAGCACCACACCATATAAACCTGCCTTGGTCTATAGATGGCCACTTAACCTTGGAATAAAATTGACTGTTAAAACTTGTCAGATAGGTGAAAAGTTTCCCACTTTACTGATTCCAGTTAACTGCATAGTTCATAAAAGGACGCTTTTAAAGTTATCTCAATACTTTTTTCCACACAAAGCAATCAAAACACATTTTACATAGAAAAATCTCCACACTAAATTAGAATTATCTTTAAATTGTTTTATAAATGTAGTGGTTAAAATCATGGGTTTTAGAGTCAGAAGACCTGACTATAAATCCTATCACTTGGTGTGTCACTTTGGACAATTTACCTCGCCTGTCAAAGCCTAGCCCCCTCATCTATAAAAGCAGCTAACAGTATCTTACAAAACAGCATTGTAATGTGTGAGAACGCACATAGTAAAACCACAAGTGATTTTTTTAAGAGTTTGAAGTTAATATAGAGGAACTCAGCAAAATCCAGAATATTGGAGGTTCTACACAACTAATGATCACTATATCAAAGGACCCAGTTTGGTTTTTTTAACAGATTGTGAGGAATAAAAGAGGAAACCTAGTAGATTTCAGAGACAAGAGACATTAACAAAATGAAATGTACAGCTCTTATTTGGATCCCAGTGGGAACAAACCAGCTGTAAAACTTGATCCAGTGGAGTAAATTTGAGCACCAACTGGATATTGAGTACTAAGGAATTACTAGTTTATGTATGACACACACAATGGTACTATGGTTATGTGTGTGTGTTTTAAGAATCCTCATCTTAGAGAGAAACAGGTACAAAAATATTACATAATGTCTGGTGACTCAAAACAGGGTGGGGGAGAGAAGGTAGTAGGTTATGGAGTAACCAAGAAGCCCATGAGTTTGATTACTGTAGCCAGGAAAACAAAATTACCTAGTAACAGGGCTAGTTTTGCCCACAGTTCTCTTTGTGATATAGTGGCGACCAAACTGGTTGCTTTTCATTGAACCATCATGTTCAACTCTCAACCCAATTTGCATCCAATCTATGAAACAGGCTGCTGATCAAACAAGTGATAAGATCAGGCTCTAGAAGCTGATTCCCTGTTACATTCTCTCTCCTACAGAGGTTATCAATTGAATGACTTGAGCTGTGAAAATAGGTAAGATTCAAGTGCCAGCCTCTTGCCCCAAGAGCATATGGTACTCAGAATAGCACATGAGGGCCGGCCGAGTGGCTCAGTTGGTTAAGAGCTCGCTCAAGAGTGCGAGCTCTGAGCAGCAGCGGTTCGAGTCCCGGCCCGAGCTGAGCTGCTGCCAACAGGTGGCAGGGCGGCTCAGCTAAAAAAAAAAAAAAAGAATAGCAGATGAAATGGAGCCCCTGGATCAACAAAGTGGGCGTCCTGCTAAAGCACAGGGAGGGCCCATAGAAGCAAAGTAGGAGTAAGAGAGCTGGCTGCAGGGTGACCCTGTCGTGTAACTCAGACGCTTACTGTGTCCTCAGGATTTGACACAGGTGCTCCATCAGAGTACAGGAATTTAAGGATTTGTTAAACCGATTCACCTCTTGACTAGGTTCTAATGTTTAATGGGAACTGATATAGATGAAACCAACATTGCTCCCTAATGGAAGGAGCAAATGAAACACACAGCAGAGGAAGCCACAAACCTTGGAGCTCTCGGCTTGCCGATTTTGACCATCGAGACACTCTTCCCCACCCAGCTTCAGAGGGAAGCAACTGAGAACGAAAGCTTTTATCAGAAGAGCAACTTGAACTTGGTACCAAGCTAACTCTGGACAGTGCCTTTAACTAAAGCTATGGTTCTGCCTGGTGGTTATTCCTGTGATTACAGTGCTAATCCTAATGCTTTGAAGGACCCTCAGTCATTAGATTGTATTTATTTAAAGCAAAACAATCTGGGGCCAGCCGAGTGGCTCAGCTGGTTAAGAGCTCGCTCAAGAGCGTGAGCTCTGAGCAACAGCAGTTCAAGTCCCGGCCCGAGCTGAGCTGCCGCTGAGCTGCCAACAGGTGGCAGGATGGCTCAGCTAAAAAAAAAAAATGTGTAAAGCAAAACAATCTGGCTACTAAGTTTTAGAATGTTCAGGAAAAGTACAGCTTAAAGCCAGAAGGCTTCACTGACAAGCCCTCAGAAATCCAAAACAGCCCATTCTTTCAACAGTCTTGTTAAGTAGTTTCATTACACCAAGAATATGTCAATCTTTGTTACACTACAGAGCAAGATAGTATATTTGGTGTAAAGTACATAAACTCAGGTGGCAGGAATGTAGACAAGCACAGAATTTCAAACTTAACCTTCTCTATCTTGCTGCCTGTTTCTATGTATTAGAACAAGTTTATTTACATTTTATAATTATTTACAAATATTTACATATTACAATTAATTGGAGACAATTGCACCTAGTACATAACACTTTTTACCACAACTACTTTTGACAAAATATTACTTGCAAGTAAAGCTGATTCACAAGTCTCAAGTGCACCAAATATAGCAGTTTCCCTTGCTAGTCTAGCATGTCTTAGAACACTTCATGATGTAGCCTTGAAAACAAAACTGGTGGGCTCTGCTTATGTTGTTCCATTGCTCCTTCTCTGGTAAAGGATATCAGCTAAACTTCTTACTCAAAGAGCAATAGAACAACACAATCAGATTTACTTGTTCATTCCACAATCATTCATTGTGTGCAAGGCACTGTTAGCTCCCAGGAGCAGTAGGAGGAAGATAACAAGTATGAGTAAGGATGTACTCTGCCCTCCAGGAGCGTACAGCCTAGATGGAGAGGTTCATTGCATACAAATAACTAATACCAGTTATGAAGTGGTAAGTGCCCTGGGAGAGAAAGTTCCAGGGGAAGCTTCCTTAGCACTCAACTTCGAGGTGAGGCCAGCTGAAAGGAAGCACATTTGGACTTACTCCATTGTCATCTGTGCGAGAAAATGTAGCCAAGGGACCTGCCAGGCTTCGCTGAACTGAGCTGCATCTTAGATCTTGCTTTCTCAGCTCTCAGCTGAGGTGGCAGTGATTAGCAAGGGCACCTGCGACCACTGGGACGATGGAAGGACAAGGGAAAAATGACACAACCCACAGATAAAAATCCTGTGCACACAGGAGCAGCCCGTGGTAGTCTGCACTGGTTGGGCTTGGGTCCTGTGCCTCACAGCGTGATGGGGAGAGAATGCTGACTGACCACCAGGATTCCAGCTGCAAACTCCAGGCATCAGCTCTCCGTCTTTACAATGAAGTCAGACCAAATGATCACTAAGGTCCTCTGCAACTCACCAAATAAAAACATAGCAAGTTAATCTTGAGCATCTTAACCATCGCTTTTATAGTCAGTGCGTTTTCCCCCTTTACATTGTTTGTAGAGAAGCCCCCAAAAATAAAACTAGAGTTAACCCCTTTTCCTGCCTTTGCTACAGACAGGCAATACAAGAAAGGTGGTTTTGTTTGTTTTTAACCACAGTTCATGTTTCAGAAGTAAAGAGCCTTCTGTCATTTGTTGTAAACAAGGCTTCTTTCCGATGTGCTCCACCTCAGCCACTTAGGCCTGACAACATGTAAGCTGACAGCCAGAGCCTCTCTCAACTACATGGGCTCTGGTTTGGTTATTTAGAATACTGAGAAGATACAATGTTTGGTTAACAATCCACCACCACCTTTGAGCTTCTTGAAGCAGCTTGTCTCTCACGTCTAAGGATTTAAGTTCTCCAATGGCTTCCATTGCTTCAATAGCTTGAGCGGAACATTCAGAGGCACTGGAAGTTAGGGAGAAAGGCAGAGGGAAGGGACTGGTTTTAGACAAAGGTGCCTTGGAAGCAAAAGGTAACTAAGAGATGCAAGCAAAGTAACCTCTGTTACAGCTTCTGGGTTCTCTGCCTGGCAGAAATACAAGAGAACCACAAGGAACTATCTCTGAAACCCTAATGAGGCAACAGAACCAAGTTTACTTTGCTCATTTCACTTTGTCTTTCATGTGTGATCAGGGCACTCTGTCCATCCTCAAATCGTGGGCCTATCTGGATGGGAGTTTTGCTGGCTCCCTGACTTCTGCCAAGGCCGGACCTTGTCCAGGGTCGAAAGGACATGCAACACTGGATCTCTTGGTGATCACGTGCCTTGCTTAGCCACCCAACTCTGCCTCTACAGAGTGAATAATCCCTTTGGACTCTCCCATAAAACACAATCATGTATTGCCCAAAATGCCAACACTTAAGATGACAACAATAAGGCACAAACTGGGACTGAGAAACTGCCAAGCTAGCTTCACCCGGCGAACAGACAGGTTAACTGCTCTCATCAACTGCAAGTTTACAAATACAGCTCAAAGGAACCGAGTGTGGTTGGATATTGCTTCATCTCTGCTTCTTTTGAGTCTCCCGAGTCACAAAGTGGTCAGTACAGCTGAACAGAAGGTTATATAGTTCATGTAGCACCACGCGGAGCACTGACAGGCTCAATTTCATGGACACTGAGGGACGGGCTAGTCTTGCTTCTAATCTGATGAGCATCATCTACCAAATCACCTCTCCAAACCCACTAAAAATATATTAGAGATCAAACAGAACTGGATCAATCAGAATACAAAAAGACCTGGAAAGGGCCAGTCATACAGGTTTGAAGGTGATTGTAGAGGCAGCAGCTTTTAAATGAAAGCTCTGGATTAAATTTGGGTTTTTAAAAAAAATTTATTTTCCTTTCTATAAGCAGGAGTTACATTGTACCTGGGCAAATGGCTTATGTTTCACAAATTCTGCAAGGAAATATATAATTTTTGAAATGTCATTTTCTGTTAACATTCTCATGAAAAGACTTGTAGCTGACAGTCCCATAAATCTTTATGTGAAATACATGAAGCTGCCACAATATAGGCAAAAGGTTACTTTCTCCCTCTGCTCAGGTCAGCAGTGTAGTTGTGTACTCGGCTTGAGGAGCAGCTCTGCTCATCCCCTAAGTTTTCCCTTATTTACAGTGCGTCCTTCGCTTCTCAGGCACACAGGGCTGGAACGGCAAGCCTGCTCCTACACACCAGTGACAAACTGTCTTCAGCATACAGATGATGAGAGACGCCCTCACAGGTTGTGGTTCAGGCTAAAGTTGAGAACCAGAAATCTACAAAAACTCAAGTCATGTTTTTTAAATACTTTATATGGTAAAAATACAGCAAAAATACTTTTTTTGTTCAAAGAGGAAAAAATATACTGCTATGGTTATGGTTCTAAAGATGATTGAAGGAGTCTCTGGGTCCTCAACTGCGCGCTGTAGTGACTTCAAACACGGCTTCTCCAGTTTCAGTCATTTATCAAAGCTAAAATCATACTGTGAAGAGAAGAAAGGAAGGTTACTGACATTTCCTTAGGAATGTCCCAGAGCCTGGTGTGGCCCTAAGGCTCAGCGAGGAACACTCATTTGAGTATTCCTTCTTTTCCTTAGACCTAAGGGAAGAAAATCTATATTAGGGCCTCTCCAGGCCCTGTGTTTTTCACTAAAAAAACAACAACACGGAACTGGAGTAGGGCTGGGGAGTACAACCTAAAACCAAGGTTGGGCTATAGTTGAGAAAAAACAAGCCATGTTATTCTCTAGCCAGATCTCTGCACATGTGCCTGTGCCTGGGACCTGGCCTCCCATCACATCCCTATCGTCTAGTCAATTCCTACTCATGCTCACAGTTGGGCTCGAAGGCACCCCCCCCTTGGAAAGCAGGTCTCAGCCCAGGGCAGGCGCACAGGGCTCTTTGGGCAGCTCAGCTTCCTCCCACACGCCCTGGCTTACATTTCTACCCCTGGGCTGTGAGCTCTTCCGAGACAAGTGCACAATCCAGGAGCCGTTACTTGCACAGTCCAGAATAACACCCAAATACGGCGACACCAGGCTCCCAGCTTTTACAGAGGGATTGTGTGCTGCTGCTTTGTGTCATCTGCACCTCCTTAAACAGTGTCTGACACATAGTAGTCACTCAGTAAATCAAAACCACCACTGGCAACAACAGTAACAAAACTCATTTCCTTTTGCTAGAATCAGCCTTGCTCTGTGGAGATCAAATGATGAAAAACACACAGAAATACCCTTACATTACTAACGGTATAAGTTGTTTAAAGATTAGTTGTCCAAATTTAACCATATTAAGCATACTCAGTGTACAGCACAGATTAATGGTAGTACTAATATTTTTGAAAGATTTTTGTTTGGAGTTTAGGTCAGCACAAACCTAAGTGCTTTACAGGCATTATCTTATTTAGTCCATATCACAATCTGATGACTAGGTACTATTACTATCCCATTTTCAGATGAAGAAATTGAGGCACAGAGAGGTTAAGAAACCTGACCCAGGTCCCACAGTGAGTAAGTAGTAGAGCTCAGATTCCCTTAGCTAGCACCTAACCAAAAAAGCAAAGGCACCAATCTATCAATCTCTAAGGAAGATGGGCATTTTTTTCCTTTTAATTCTATTTAACAAACCCTGAGTGTATGCCATGTGTAAGGCACCATGCAAGCCGTGGCCGGCGATACAGAGAGAGGAGCAGCATAAACTCCCTGCATTAGAAATCTGGTGATTTGGAACTAAAACCACTTTTACACAACAGCAACCAAAAGCTAAGAGCAAAGTGTTACAAGGATACCTGAAACCATTCTTTCATCCTGATCCCTTGAGCCATGGGTGATGCTAAGGGATAAGGTAACAGCAACGTGGCTAAAAATGACAAGCTGAGGAAGGGAGAGGAGAGGAAAGAAAGAAACGATGCAGCCAGTGAGGAATCCAGCGGCGCAGGCTGCCTGCCTTTGATTTAGTTGTAAAAATCCATACCTTAAACCTGCCCCCAAACTGCTTCCTGAGCCTCTAATCCCAGTCGTCAGTCCGTCTTCCCAATGCTTTCAATTCATAACTGAGAGGTGAGAAACTCGTGTGCATTTTTAAATCCTCAGCCTTTGGGTCTACTAAGCAAGATACTGCTCCCTAACCCTACATTCACTCCCTGAGGAGCGGCTATAGCGGCTGTGCCCACAGCTGCCTCAAGAAGTTCCTGTTATCAAGACCCAAGGAGCGTCCACTCTGGTTTGTGCTCCAATAATGTAAACCAGGAGGGGGCGGAAGGAGAAAGAAAGAGCGACCTTGAGCTAAGCCCATTCCAGCTTGCTTTCTGTCTCTTCAGAAACAAATAGAAGGGAACATATATCATGGCAAAGGTATCTTTATATTGTTTAACTTAAAAGTAATAAAAATGAGAACCAGCATGTTGTGTTCTTAATATTAAATTCCTTTGCTCTTTAGCCTTCATCTTTAATATAATACTAGGATTAAAAATTAAGCACAGGGCGGGCCGAGTGGCTCAGTTGGTTAAGAGCTCGCTCAAGAGTGTGAGCTCTGAGCAACAGCGGTTCAATTCCCAGCCCGAGCTGAGCAGCCGCTGAGCTGCCAACAGGTGGCAGGATGGCTCAGCTAAAAACAAATAAAATAAGCACATTGGCAGTGACATAGGTATGAGAACCAGAAACATACCAGTGTACTTTTTCTGTCCTAGTTTTAAAATACAAAAAAAGCAAATAAGACAGTGAAAAGGAAACCATCTAAACTCCAACTTCCATCTAATCTATGCTAGTGGGTGGAATTAGCATAGCAAAAGGATTTTAGGAAGCCTGCTTATTAATAAGGCAAAGGCTGAAATGGTTCTGACTTACAAACTATTTCAGCTAAAACAGTTTTTTAACCTGCTATCTCTATACAGTTTCTAATTACTAGGAACCTTCTGAGAGAGAAAGGTTTAGTTCAGTACAAGTTTTTCCTAACAGTCTTTATACCTATGTGAAAAATTAAAATTTACCTGGGAAAAAATAGGAATGATCTAATTAAGCTTGGATACAAAGGTTCAGCCTGACTTCTAGCATCTTAGCATCTTACTCATACCATGCATACATGACAATTTTCTTCTCTTCTTTGCTCTATCTATGGGTCTATGATAGATTTTAAAAAGTGGCATATTTATCTCTAAAATATAAGGTAATAAATTTAAGTTTAAAACAGGACTGCGTTAAGACCCACTGTCCGACAGCCAATCCTTCCTATTAATTCTTACGTCCAATCTGTTGTAACGAAAGACTGATGCGATTTTACCAGACCACTTAGCATGCTGGGAGTTAGCATCATGCCTCTCCATTCCTTGCTGCCAAAAAAGATAAGCCCAGCCTGGATGTAAGCTGTTGAAAGCTGTGGCCAGTGGCCTGGCATCCCATGAGTGGGACAATCTCTGGGGTATATATGTTGATTCTTATAACAGTGAAGACCTCACAACTGGATACGAGGGCAGGAAAAGAGCAGCAAAGAGTTTTAAGCATGTTGACAGCCTCCACAGTTAAGAAGAGCTAATACCACTGAGTAACTCTATTGTAGGTCAGGCAGAATGCTGATTCAATGACACACATAAAAAATCTACACAGCCACAAGAAATTCACAGAATCCCCAAAAGCTCTCCAATGTCAATGCTAAATCCTATAGTATAGTAATATCTCACCCATCAAAAGCAGGCATGTCATCCAGGAAAATGACCGGAGGACTGTAAACTCACCTATAAAGATACATGAAAAAACAGAGCAAGTGGAAACCAAGCTTGATCATGGCTTCTTTCATGTGTGACTTCAGCTGCCCTCGATTGTGTATTTCTGTTGGATCGAACACTCCCATGTTACCACTTGGCACCATAATGAACCTGATAAAGGATGAACACACATTAGAAGGAAAATCATCAGCATAAATAGTCAAAAATAACCCATAGTAATCAACCTTTAAAAGTGAACCAGTCATAGTAGTTTTAAATTCAGACCAAATATAGACAGGGTATTATGATGTCATGGGCCACCACTTAGTATTCCCCTGACACAATACTGTGAATTTTTGGTGTAATTCTCTGCCCTCTGAAACAAACACAGTAACACCCTAGACAAGACTATTTCATGCACTGAGACCCTCTTACACACCTACAGAAAGCTACTGAACCGGTCGCACCCACAGCATTTCCATTAGACACAAATGAAAAAGCTCCAACACCAAACCGATTTTATCAAGGTCTTAGAAGCTTCTTTATCTAAAAAGGTCGACATTATTTCATGCAATTCCCTTCACCTTCTCAACATCTTTATAAGGAAGAGTAGTGTCAGACATAATCATTCCCATTTCACAGACAATAGGGAGATTCTAAGTCGAGAAGAGAAAACTCATCTTTGGTCTCCTGCTGATCACTAGATTATATGTCTCAATCTGTATGGTTAATAAGAACAATTTTAAAGGCGACAGAACAGAAATGATTTAGAATAAATGCTACTGTGATAAAATAAAACTCCTCTTCAGTTCAGACAATAAACGGATAATTCTGACTCAAAATGCAATGAATATCTAACTTTACATAACCCTTACAGATTGAATACAAAACATCCAAATACAGATTAAATGCCAACTATACAAATAAGAATGTACTTTTTATGGTGGTGGAGATATGACCACAACGTAGGAACAGGGCTACAGCCAATAGAGGAGATAAAGGGTACCGTGAGCACGCACCTAGTTCCAAGTCCAGACCAATACAACTCCATGTCCACAGGCTCAGAACAGACTCAAAGTTTTTTTAAAAAATCTTGATTGTATTATATTTAATCTACTACGGAGTCTTTGGGGTTCTTCAGGTGACACATAACATTTCATATTGATTTAATATCACTGTGTACACAATAGCTACACATGACAGTCTTCTTCCTCCTTGATTCCTTTTACAATTGAGGAAACCGGGTTCCTTTGGGAGAAACAGTGAGTTGAAGCATATGGGCTTCGCCCTCCAGACTGTGCTGCCTGTCCTAACCGAGCGCTGTTCATGACTCGTCGCGCTTGCACGCCCAAGCTGCTTCGATGCTGCTTCCTCACTCTTGACACACACTCGGTTCTCAACTATGACTTCTGTGAAATGCGAATGCTTCTCTGAGTTCCATAAATCTTAAGTTCTCCCCCAAATCCTAACAGCCCATCTCTGAGTAGAGGGTACTATCCTTTGTCCAGATAACATCTCAATTCAAATAGTCTCAGAGTCACATCCTTCTCTGACTTCTAGGTTATCAAATAGGAGTGTCACTATTTTCTCAGTAGTCCTTGAAAACTTTCTCTTTCTCGGTTCTCACTTCCTCTCTTCGTCATCTGTCATAGGCAGATCAAACTCTCGTCCATTCTCCCTTTCACCACGTACATAGCTGTACCTTTTTCATTCTCACTATCACAACCTTATCCCAGTGCTATCATCTCACACCAGTCACTGAACTCATTTTCGTAGCGCTGGCTCTTTTCCAACAAATCAATACTATACAATGCTTCCAGAAAAATCTCCCTGAAGCATATTTATTTCATATCAGCTTAGCTACTGAAAACATATGACAAATGTGTGTGTGTGTGTGTGTGTGTGTGTGTGTGTGTGTGTATACACACACGCACACATATGGCTAATAAGCACATTAAAAGATACTCAGTATCAGTTATTAGGGAAATGTAAACCAAAACCACAATGAGATGTCACTTCACACCTAACAGGATGGCTAAAATAAAAAAAAGAAACTGGAACCCTCATACACAATTGATGGAAATGTAAAATAGTACAGCTGCTTTTGAACACTCCAGCAGTTCCTTAAAAGGTTAAACAATTATCATATGACCCTGCAATTCCACTCCTAGGAGAAATGAAAACATGTCCACACACAAACATACATGTGAATGTTCAGAGAAGAACTCTTCATTAACAGCCAAGAAGTAGAAACAACTCAAGTGCCCATTGATTACAAATGGATAAACAAAATATATCCATGCAATGGAATATTAGTCAATAAAAAGGAATGGGCCGGCCGAGTGGTGCGTTGGTTAAGAGCTGGCTTGGGACGCCAGAGGGCCCTGGTTCGGATCCCACATATGAGGGCCAGTGACACTGCCCTCTACAGCTAAGACGCTGAACAACAGCTCGACCTGGAGCTGGGCTGCCGTGAGTCGCAGGCGACAGCGTAGCTGCAGCCCCTGCTGCAGTGGGTTGCCATGGGCTACCGTGTGTAGCCAGCAGCCAGCGTGAGCGGCCAGCAGCCAGCGTGAGCGGCCGTCCAGAAGCCGGTGACTGATCTGCCTCGCCCGGGAAGAGCGCAATGATGGTGCAACTTGGGCCAGTGATGCAACATCCTCCACAACTAGACTGAAGAACAAAATGACAGCAACTTGTCTGTTCCCCTTCCCCCAATTCCCCAGCACTGTTCCCTTCCCCCCAATTTCCCAATAAAAATCTTTAAAAACAAAACAAAATAAAAAGGAATGAAGTGCTGAGACATGCCACAGCATAGATGGACCTTGAAAATATTATGCTATGAAAGAAGCCAGTCATAGGAGACCACAGATTGATCTCCTTTATACGATATGTCTGACCAGAACAGATAACTTTACAGAGACAGAAAGTAAGCTGCTGGCTGCCTAGGGTGGGCGTAGAGGAGAGAGCAGGACTGACTACTAACAGGGCTTCTTTTTGGGGTGATGAAAATGTTATAAAATAGACTGTGGTGATGGTTTCTCAAATCTGTAAGTGTACTAAAAATATACTGAACAGTATATTTTAAATGCGTGAACTTGATGCTACTAGTACTATTTAGTACTAGTACTCAACTCCACAGACCAGAATTCAAGGTTCTCTGTGACCCATCCTAGTCGACATTTGTAGCTTTGTCTGTTCCTACTGTCTCATCTGCATGATTTCAACCTAATTACTCCGTAAACGTGCCATGTGTATTTGCTCAAGCTTTCCTCTCTACCCGTCCCCTTATCCTCTGCACCCCCGAGTATTCTTTCCCCACTTGTCTCTGTCAAACCTTCCCCTCCTGTGGGGTGCTGCCCAGACACCACCACCTCCCTGAAACAGCAATCCCACTCCCCTCCCAACCTGAGTATCCTCGTCCCGCATCTGCAACTACTTTACGCGCCTTCGCCCACCTCTTAGTTCACTGGTTTATTTGCTATTCAATGTTTTGCCTCTTTGTCCTGTGGGCAGAACCCATTTCACATCTGTCTATATCCCCGGCAGCGTAAAGCACAGACATCTGAAAAGAGGAAATGATCCATCTGATGATTCTTTAATCTTTTTATTTATTATTTTTTTTTAGCTGAGCCATCTTGCCACGTGTTGGCAGTTCAGCTCGGGGTAAGAATCAAACCGGCGACCCTGTTGCTCACAGCGAAGCTCTTAACCAACTGAACCACTCGGCCAGCCCTTTAATCTTTTTAAATAGAAGGAAATTTGTGACCAGCAGGTTGTCAATCTGTCACTGCCATTATCAGGGCAATAAACACACATGATCTTTGTCTTTTTAATTACAGGAAATAGATCTATGAACTTTACTGGCCCCAAATAAAACTTTACCGAGACGTCCACCACGGTCTGTACTGTATACAAAGAAATCGTAGCACAGCTTGCCCTTCCTCTAGCACGTTTTCACTCCTAGTGGCGATGACTGACGGTGTGGTCTGCGATATCATTAAGATCTACCGTATCAGAGGTGCCCACCCTCACTCCCAAATCTGTGTTCCATTTGGTGGGGTCACAGGGATACCGAGCTGTGCTGCAAGTCTGTGTGGGGTCACACCGCATCATAAGTGTGAGGAGTCTGTCAGTGCTGAGCTCAGGTTTGAGTTTGGTCTGTGGGTGATCAGGGGAAAGCAGTAAGAAACTGAAAAGAAACTTCTGCCCCTCTGGGCCCATCTCTGGAGAAGAGGTACAGAAATTGACACACTTTCCCCTCGCTCAGCTTCTAGTCTCGTGATCTTTATAAACTCGTTCTCCAAGTCCGCGTGCGCCCTCATCTCCACGGCCTCCAGGAGCTTTCTATGTGCTTCCCACCCCCTCTCCACTCCTCCCCGCTCCTTTATTCTTTTCTCTTCAAACTGCACTTTAAAAAATCAGCCGATGATTTTAGCAAAAAAAACCCACCTAGATATAAATAAAATTAAAGCCTAAAAAATAAATAAATAAAATAAAGCCTAAAAATTTAGTAGAATAGCAACCTACTAACATAAAAATAATCCCAGGTGTGTCAAGATTATTCCACAATTCTTCACAAGCAAATATGTAATGTACAATACCCAACTATAAAATTATATTCAGTTAGTGTTTCTATTTGAGCTATATTTGAACAAACTTCCTAAATTTATTAAGTCAAAATTTTGATGTTATCTAATTTGTAGGTTTTAAAATGAAATTTTCTTTGGAGCATTCCAAATACACTCTCATTATAAACTGCAGCTATAAATAACAAGGACATTATATTATATTCTCAGGCTTCTGATCATCCTTAAAGGAAAAAGATATTCAAGACAATAAAAAAATTTCACAAGTCTTTAGACATCACAATTAACCATTACATGCTTTTAAAATTTACGGATGTAAAATGTTTCACTACATGTAAAAGTTTTTACTACAAGGCTAAGCCATGCAAATTGCTAGCTTCCCAGCATACCAAAGTGAACATAAATTTATGCTGATTTAATGAGGAATTCTGCTGTCATTTATTTTATGACTGGTACATATTTTATTAAAGAAGAGCAAGCTGTTAAATTAAAAAAGTTTTCTTTTTCTTTAAACTGTCCTGACACAAAACAGTAAGCACAATACACTCACCGATATATATTCCAAGTAGCAACTGGCAAGTTGAGAAGGAATATGAACCAGTGCAGTGATATGAGCATTAACACGGTGACGATGGTGTGGCCAATCAATTCCGGAATCACCCACTGCAAGACAAGAACAGAGGATTACATCTCACTGTCGTAGTCCTCCTGAATGGACATGTTATTTGAAGCTAAATCAATGTAAGGACAGGGAACGTCCAAGCTAGTGTTTCAAGGTATTTTTAGACTCAGATGTCCCAGATTTGCATACTGATGTAACTGCTTACCCCATGCAAATGTATCAGGGCACAGCTTAAAACTAATGCACTTATATTTCAATTATGTTTTACCCTAAGCAAAGGTTCAGATTCATTTACAAAGCAGGTATGAAGGACAATTAGGGGAATAACAGAGTATTATTTACTTTCTATTCTAATATCTACGCTCAAGTCTCTTACTCTAATTTGGGATGATATATCCACATACTCGTACATGCTGCCTTTCATGTCAGAACATCAATCTTAAACATTTTTCAATCTCCAGGATTCTAAGGGAAATCATTTCACATTCACCCTTTTTTTCTCTCTCCCTCTCTCTCTCCCCTCCCCCCCCCCTCACACACACACACACACACACACACAGTACTTTAACAATAACAGCTCACAGTTGAACACATATGATAATAACTGGGGTACCAGAATCCCAGCCTATTGGCTTCATAGCACCCAATGCCCTTATCTACACTCTTATTGTTTATTGTGCAATATTCTGGTTCTCATGCATCAATAGCTATTGTCGCAGGTTGTCAATTACCAATGGTCCTCTTCTATGAACAGCAATTTTTCTTTTAATAAAAGTTAATAGCTAATATTTATGAAGCCAGAAACTAGTACTTCCCACTTGCAGAAATGAGGGAAGTAAAACTCAGAGAGGTCAAGTAGCTTGTGCAAGGTCACACAACTACTTAGTGGCACGCAATACAATAAAAGCCCAGGGACACTGGCCCCAGGTTTCTTGCA
>NW_017732410.1:0-3065 GCF_001890085.2 Hipposideros armiger | reverse complement strand
GTGAAGTCACGTGCATAGCAAATACCTAGCTAAGCAAGGAGCCCTGATCTCAAATTCTGTCTCCCACTGCAACAGGCCGCCTCTTCATACCAAAGTCGGAGGCCGCACTGAAATCATACTCTGTACAAACTCTCCTCAAGCCAGGATGCTCTGGCAAACAAACAAAAATGTAATTCGGTCAGAAAGGGGCACGTGGGATTTTCACGGAAAGAAGAAAAACATTCGGCTTCTCGTACGTTTTTTCCTAGCTTATATTTAATCACTCAAATGGACTGTGGCACACCGGGCGACCACTGGTCCTAGATCTAGCTCACCCAAGAGCAGGGAAGAGGTGCAGCCCACACGGATGCTCGAGTGCCAGGTTTAACCACCCCTCATCGGTCCGAAAAACACAACTGGAATACTGTAACACGAAAAGCTATATAAAACCTCAAGTTTCAAAACTGGGCAGAAGTGTGAAAGTTAAGAAGCGACTGGGAAGGAAATCACGTGTATCGTTACTAAAGTCACCAATCTACAACCGCTAGGGGCAACCAAAATAATCAGTTTCAGGTGGTTTTTGAAATAAATCCTTCCCAACGCTCCCTCCAAAACGGCGTTGTGAAGCGTACACTTGGCCCGTTTTTTGGAATGAGTCAACCTCCTGCATGGGAATGGTCCCCACAAGTTCCAGCACCTGCGAGAACAAAGGGGCGGGCGGCGGGGGTGTTGCCCGGAGAATGACAAGAGGCTGCCAAATCGCTTCCGCTCGTCGCACCCCCCGGCTGCTCACAACGACCAACCTCGGGACGAGGGCAGTCGCTCTTGGGGACCCTGCCTCCGACCAAGGGCCGGCCCAGGGGATGTCTTAAAAAAACAAACCCCAAAAAAACAAAACGCGACCCCTTGTTCTCTCGAGGGCCAAAAGGAAGGCAAACCGTGACCCCTCTCTGCGGACCACCAGGGAGGCCAGGAGCCTGCTCTGCTCAGCGCAGGGCAGTTCCGGGCATCGGGGGGCGAGCAGGCGGCGGGCAGGCCGGAAGAGGCCCGCTCGGANTAAGAGGTTTTCTGGGCCTTGAACCTAATTTGCAACTAACTGGAATTTTGTATATGTTATATGCATTTTTTAAAATGTGATCAATTTAACATAATGCCTCCAAGTGTGAGCTGCAAAGTCAAACAAACCTGGAGTAGAATCCATGCTCTATCCTATTTATTAGCTGTGCAATCTAGGAAAAGTTACCTATAAAGATTAACATTAAAAAAACTACTTAATTTCAAATTGAAAAAGTAACGGAGATAATCTTTTCTTTGTATTTAGTTTTATTTTTATAAAATAAAAGCAACACATACCCATCTAAAATATTGAGAACACAAGAAATATAAAAAGAAATACAATCTACCTGAATACATACATCGTCATTTTTAAAAATGAGAAGGCCTGAAACTAATATAATGTTATATATATCTTAATAAAACAATTTTTTTAAAAAACTCCTAAAGCATAGCAGATAAATACAAAATCTTTTATTTAAATTCATCATTGTATTAAACCATGTTCTGGAAAATTCACGACAGAGAGAGGAGAAGGAAGTAGAGAGGGACGGAGGGAGGGAGGAAGAGAGGGAGAAGGAAAGAAAAAGGAAAAGAAAGAAAGGAGGAATATAGTTTACTAGAAATTCTAACTTTCCAAGTATATCTTTTCATGGGCCAGAGAAACTTAAGTAGACTGAATATGTAAAAAGACACATGGGAATCATTTTTAGGTCAAGCCCAAAGCACCTCTGAGTATTGTATTTTTATATGAACTTTTATCCAGAAAGCTATTCTGTCTGCTCATCTCAAAATGAATCAGGACCAACTGGTTTCTCTGCATCCAGACAAGCTCTGCAATTCACAATAGTCTTGCCAAAGTTCTGACTGGATACTAAAGGTAAAATAGCTTTAAAACAATTCAGCTGATTAATTCCATTTCTCAGCAAGCCACAAAAGGAAGGTCGTCTTTCACTCAACAAAAGACACACTGAGCTTTTTTTCTGTGAACAGGGAGGAGGGGGTTTGGACCCAGAAGACAAACACAATTGCCCTCACAAGGAACCTTTACCTAGTCTGAGTAAAAGAAGCAGAGGAAAGAAACAAAACATTTCAAGTTAGGTCTTCTAGTACAGTTTCATGATCTAAAACATTGCAAAACACACAGTTTTAACAACATTCTAATAAGAGACAACATGAAGTCTAAAATCAAATATGTGTATGTTGGTTATCTATATAATCATCTCTAACAGAAAATGGAGAACTGCCTCCGATGCCAGAAAATGAGCAAAGAAATGTCTTACCTTGTTTAATTTCGAGCAACATGATCTAGCATTAATGTAATCACATTCTAAATCAGACAATGTAATTATCTGATGATCAAGATAAGGAATTAGACTTCTTTTATAACAAAGTATTTGTTTTTAAGTTTCAGAAAGCAATCCCAGTTACAAGGCAGAATTAGATTTGACTTGAAAACAATTTAATTATTTCCTTAAAGCTCACTCACTAGAGAACACAATTTTCTCCTGTATGTTGCTTCAACAAATGATTTTCACAAAATAATTCTCAATGTGACCCATAGCAGAACATACATTCTGAATTCCTCAAATGTCAAACAGTGGCTTTAAGAAATGGAAAAGTAGACTTATAAAAACATATTAAATATCAAAACCTGAATTCCCAATAGTAGAAAAACAGTTTCTGATATATCCACAAAATGTCTTTCAAGACTTAAGATATGAAACAAGAAAACAGGATAGAAAACTAAATACAGCGTGGTCATGTTAGCAGTGGTCATGTCTCAAAAGTTGGGATTACAAATTATTTGTTTTCCTAATGCTTTTCTTATTTCCTCAACTTTCCATAGTAAACATACATTATACTGGAAGTAAAAAAAAAAAAAAAAGGTTTTTAGTACAAAATATAAACTCACAAACAAAAATTTGAGGGACAGATACACATAAAAGGAAAAGTCTTCAATTGAATGACAATGCCTGGGATTTACTTTAAAATGTTCCATCACCCTCCCTTCAATACTTGGGAGAGAAATG
>NW_017731456.1:3788798-3789608 GCF_001890085.2 Hipposideros armiger | reverse complement strand
AAATACTACTTCAGTGTTTGATAAAGAGCTTCTACTGTGAGCCCCCAGAGCACTTGCATCACCACCATGACCACCCTGGCACAATCCCTAGGAACCCGTGAATCTTCCCACATGCCAGTTACAAAGGGGTTACTATCTAGCATCACAACGGGATGTGCCCTAGGACCCTGCTTCAGCTTCCTATGACTGATATTCTTTCTGATTGGTTGGTTCTTGGCTTTAGTAGCTAAACATATTGGATCTAAACCCTGTTTAGAGGATCCCGAAGGTAACGGAAATGAATTAAGTGGGTGGGGGTAATACAATAGGACATGATGAAAAATGTGGGGAACTGAAGAGCATAAACCCCTGAAAAAAGATGCTATGCAGTTGTGGAAGATTATTGTCATGTGGGAATATAGGCTGAGGGCATTAAGTATTCTGGAATTTCAAGAGAATCCAGAAATTGTGATCTTAATAGGAAACTTCCCAATTTCTTAACATTGGCAATGAAGACAGATGTTTGCAAAATACTATGTGTGCCAAACCAAACCAGATGTGGCCCATGGGCTGCAAGTGTGTGACCTCTATATTAGGCATCACGGAGTTTCTGTGGTGACCTTGACAGAGCTTCATCTGTCACACTTGAAACAAGCCCAAGGAAAAATTTGGCATTCTCAATTATATAATTACAAGTAATTTCAAATTGGAATTCAAGTAACTAAGTGAAACTGATAATTATATCAAAATTCTTTTTATCGTATTGTAAATTTTGCCAAGTGTGATCAAGTATATTGTCTCAGATTTTCCTCACAGGCAGGGTGGGTATTA
>NW_017731456.1:3785083-3787463 GCF_001890085.2 Hipposideros armiger | reverse complement strand
AAAACAATTTTTCCCCTTTTGTCAGATACTTTGAACTGGGGTGGAAATTGTGTCTCTGAGGGAAAAGCATAATAGTTGTTTTTAACTTGGATTATGCTTTAGAATCACCCAGGAAGCTTTTTAAAAACACAGATGCCTGGACTCTCTCCCAGAAATTCTCATTTAATTGGCCTGGGTCAGGCAGGGGCAAAGGTACATTGTGATGCATCTCTTCAAGTGATTCTAGTAGGCAGCCAGGGCTGAAAACCACCAACCATCTTTACAGGAGCTAGGAGATTGCCAATTAAAAAAAAAAAAAGTTAAACATAATATAACAATAAAAGACAACATAAAAAATGCTTTAAAGTAAAATAACAGTAACAAAACAGCCCCAGGAAAGCATCAGTGGCTAATAAAATGAAAAGCTGAGAATGTTGCTGTTTCAATTAACACCTTCTTTGAAGTAAACGACCAACTGAGTGATGAACACATCTTACCCATTCCAGCTAGGAGAGAACTGACTGATCCTAGCAGCTGGAAGGGCAGCTCTTTCATATTTCTCATTCTCAATCATTGAGTCAAGGCATGAAATGAATATTCTTTATTTAAAATGTCTTGATAATTGAGTCTTTAATTGTCAGTGAACTACATGAAACCACGGGATTTCAAGTGTTGCTTGGCATATGTAATATATTTCCCGGCTTTTGGAATATGACCAGGTCACTGCTCTTGGTGTTCAAAGTATTTATCATCTATTATAAGCTCGGAGTCACAGTGGCATTCTTGATCCACCATTTTAAAAAGGTTCCAATATGTGCAGTTACAGCACATGTTCAGAACATACGGAGTTCTTGCTAAATAAGATCTGCTATATAATCTAAGCACTTGTCATCAATGTTTCAAGACTTTAAAAGGAGGGAAAAACATAATGCCACACATATAGTGATTATAATTTAGGAGACTTGGAGTTAGAAGGTGTGATTTCCAGACTGAAAATTAAGTGCCAAGCTTACTTCAGAAACCAGTTCTCTTCACATACTGCTCCCCCTGCCTCATTTCGTAAATTCAGGTACCAAATTCTAAAGATTCTTTCTCTCTCTCTCTCTCTCTCTCAGGGCTGTTATCTATATACAGCTTTTCATCTCTGCCTCGCAGTCTTTCTGCCACTGGCATCCTTCAGTCTACCATCAGCTCTGCCACCATTCCAATCCATTTTCCATCCTGCCTCCAGGGTTTGCTGTGTAAAACCTAAATATGACATAGTATCGCCATACATAAAAGTGTTTTTTGGTTCCTTATATCAAGCAGCACCAATTTCAAAATTCATAGCTTTGCATATATGGTCATTTACAATCTGGACCCAACCTATCTCCAACATAATCTCCTTGTGTTCCATGAACCATGTAGTTACCACACCACGGCCGGCTTCACGGCTCTTCAGCCTGTGCAGTTGCACAGGGTCCTGTCCTCTGATGGGCCCCTCACTTGGTTTAATGCTCTGATAGTGCCTTCTTAAAATTCTCAATCATTTTATCTTTGGACTTGCGTTTTGTAAGTGAAGTGCAATAGAACAATGCAGCATGTGCAGGAGCAGATGAAATGCATACACTACNCAAGCAGTGTTGTGGTGCCAGGGATGAGGCACAGGAAGTAAGGACTGACTACAGGGATGGCTTGAGGTCCTTCAAAATGCCCTCATTCCATATTCTCTGGTGCATATCATGCCGTACTATTGAATTATTGCTCTTTTTTCATGCTGATATCAGATTTTTTCACCATAAAATAGACTATCCTGTTTAAATGGCACATTCTACTCTATCTAATAATGGAAACTCAGAGAAATATGCTATTTGAAGAGTCATAAAATTGACATTTTTTAAAAACTAATTTCTCCAGCCACAATCACAAAATCTTCAAGGTGATCATGGGGGTGGGGGTGGGATCTATCCCATAAATGAAACAGCATACGTAACTTTTTTTGGATGTCAAGATTAAACAATGTATAAGCCAGAAATGGATATTGCATGGAGATCTTCAGGAAGGAGCTATAACTTCCAATGCTAAACCCACTATATTTCATTAAGAGAGACCAGAAATTGGTGCTGTTTTCTATCTAAAAGATCAAAGGCTGTCAGGAGGTTTCCTCAGCATCTGTATCCCACTGACACCACCTAAACTCCTAACACAAAAGGAACTCAGCTGAGATTCACTCAGCAAAGGAAAGCCACCGAATTCCATGGCCCAAGAAGCAGCTCATTTAATGCATGACTGAAAGGCTGTCCTAAGACAGACAACATAACAGCCCTGACAAAATAGGACAAACAGCTTCTCCAGAATCAGCAATTATTCCTTTTGATCTTCTATACTCTAGTCATACTCCCAAGGAACTTGGTCAAGTTTT
>NW_017731456.1:3762216-3780043 GCF_001890085.2 Hipposideros armiger | reverse complement strand
TCCTCTCAGATCCTTGCTTATCCTTATGTTACTTTGCTGTATTAACCAGCTACTTATTGAATATGATGATGTGGAAGGAAGGAAGAAATAGGAAAACCTAGAGTTTCCTTTCAGTCCTTTTTACTCATCAGTAAGTTGAAGGTTGAGAGTGGTGGTAGAATGTGCACATATCAAGATGAGAAATAGAAATAGTGGAATTAGTTTTGTGTGGCATTTCCATTAATTACCAAGGTAGAATAAAGTATATAGGCATGCATTTTCTATGAAAGAATATTGTAATTTTTGTTATTCTGTATATAGGTTAAATACTCATATATATATATATAACTCATATTGCACAATATATCTTTATAAATGAAAAAAATTCATGATAACAATTAAAATTTTTAATATTTCTTTGCTTAGGACTGTATTAAATGGTAAATAAAAAACACCATTACAATTCAACAGAAAGACTGTGGAAGAAACCTGTAATAGCATTTTTCCATCCTTTTTTTTCTTAAACAAAGGGCCCCATGTTTTCATTTTGTCACTGAGCTCTGAAAATTATGTAGCCAGCCCTGCATCACTTAACTTCTTGCTCTTCAAAAATGCTGAGCCCCTTTCACAGCACATATATTCTACCTGCATCGCTCTTCTCACTCTTCTCCTTCTAAACCTGAGAATTCCTACTTAATCTTCAAAGCCCAATGTAAATGTCACCTTCTCTGTGAAAATCTTCCCAAAGCCTCTAGGACAAAGTTGGGTACTGCTTGTCCATTATAAACAGCGAGGCCTTTGAAGGCGGGCCTCGTAACGATTATAACATCCACCGCGAAAGTAGGCATGCAATTAAAAACTTTATTGAATGAGACAGTGGTCAAGGAAGCTAAGTAGGAAAGGGCTTTATACAGAGCGTGCCAAAAAAATGTATACACATTTTAAGAAAGGAAAAAACTGTATTAAGATGGTAATACTCAATATATACCGATAACAAAAGATGAATCCATGTCACTTTTTAGTTCTGGAATTACAAGAGGTGCTCAAAGTGGGTACCATCAGCATCCAGACACTTTTGATTATGGCGAACTACTGCTTGAGCAATGTTGACCAAAGTGTCCACTTGTGTACATTTTTATGGCACCCCAGTATTCTAAGATCTGCCCTACAATCGTACACTCATCTAGAGATGACACTGCTTATATCGCTTGGGCTCACACTGGTTGTCTAGTGAAAGCACTTGGAATTTAAAACAGTTTTCTGCTTACTGAGTCAAGATCCCTGTTCCTTTCAAGATGAGAGTACGACTTGTATAGCCAAAGGTGATCTTATTTCCAGCCATTAAACAATGTTAATTTCATGGGCTAAAGAGAGAAGAAGCTTATGCAAATGGATATGATTTTGCCAGCACACAGTTTATTAATATGAATAGGTTAGCAATTCATGATCCATAGCCTTCCCCAATAGGTACGATTCATAAGGTCAAGGTTATTTTTCTTTCCTGAAAAGAGACTCATATTAATATGCAGAGGACTTCTCAGAGGTAGGCTCAGGACCACTCACATTCTAAATAATAGCTCCTTCTATTGTACAAAAAGTCAATGAACTGCAGAGCAAATAATAAAAGGAAATCAGAATGCCTCTGTGTAATCTCACAGAATTCAGAGCAGGCACCAGGATACCACCTGCTTAAGTTGATCCAATACTCTAACCCATTCAAGAATGTGCCAGACATATCTACTCTAATGTAGAACACTCCTGAGAATGGAGATGCAATTTTTCATGCTGAAGAATGCTGATGGTATTTCTTGTGCTCATGAGAAGCCTTAATAGTTTCCATGCATCAATAGTACACATAGATCATGGATCTCTCATGTTAGTATCTGGACAGTGTATAATATGAGTTATATTCAGGAAGAACAAAGTGAAAAATCACTTAGATAAAATAGGTATTTATCATGTCTGAGACATACTCATCCTTCTTTGTTTAAAGTCATTTTTCCTAGAGCGCGTACTGTTAACTGGTGTCTGTGACTTGACAGTGTTGTTTCTGTAACAGTGGGGTGGAGAAGGTTGTCTAAGCTCTAATCTGGTGTGCCTTGAAATTACACTGTAAATGCGGGAGATACCTGTTAAGGTGCATTTTGAAATCAGAAAATGGATTTCTTCATATTGAGAACTGCCTGGGTGTATATATGGAGATGGACCATTTGACCTCAGCCTAGCATGGTGACATTCTGATATATGGAGATCAATAACCTAGGCCCCAAGTATGAAAGTAGGAATTCTTAAAATTGGAAGGATAAAAAGTATAGATTATTTAGCCTATCTTCTAAGCCAGGCTAGAAATGCTCTCCAGCCAGCATAAAGAGTAGGAGAGCAAGTAAGGAAATATGAGTGAACAAAGCACAATCAGGGAGTACACATGAGGTCAATCATAGAGTCCTGCCAATTCTCCTTTCAGCATATATATATATATATATATATATATATATATATATATATATAGAGAGAGAGAGAGAGAGAGAGAGAGAGAGAGAGAGAGAGAGAGAGTCTGTTTGATGTCTCTCCATCTCCACTCCCAAAATCATAGTGAAGGTCAACATTGAATCAAACATGGATTCCTTAAAAATTCCCTTAACAACTATGCTTCCATATCGCCTCCTTCTAGTGTCCCACACTGCAACCAAAGTATCATTTTTATGCAACTTTCACCAATTGCCTGCAAAGCTTAAATCTCTGCAGTGATTTTTTTCACTGGTCTTCAAGTCCTAAACCCTAAATGTGGCTTAGCCAGCCCTCCTGATTCCTAGTATTGCTTCTATGTCAAGCCCCATCTTCCTCTATTTTTTTCTCAACCTCATCTTTGTTCTCTAAAATGTAGTCATTCTGAACTCTGACCCCAAACCATCATTATCCTCACTGTGGTCTGGCTAACTCCTCCAGAAGAGACAAGTATCGCTTTAAAATGTTGACAGTACAGGGGAGTTCCTGCTCTCCAGATCAGACCCTCAGGATACATATGCTTTACCACCCTATATTCCTCCTTTCCTAATGCTTACCACAATTCGGATTATTTGTTCAATGTCCATGTTTTCTACTCTCTATGATCTGTGAGGGTAGGGATATAACTAGTTTATACAGCTCTTGGCAGCTAGTGTCTAACAGTATTTGACAAACAATAGCAGGTTAATATTTGCTAAGTTAATTGGAAAACAAGGTTACTTACAAATGCTGGTTGGAGTCTTACTAGGGGTCTGTGAATGTCAACCTAGAGATTTTGGACTTGATTCTGTAGGGAATGGAAAGCAAGTGAATGTGTTTGACAAGAATAAGACAGAATATTATACAAGTCATTACTTAGAAACACTAATCTAACATCTTTGTGGAGAATGGTCACAGATGAAAGGCTACTATAATAAACCAGTTATGACTAAATAACTTAATAACCTTAACATCTGTGGACAGTGAAAATGAAAAAAAAATAGCTTTACCTATGTGACTTGGGTGTGGTCTCTTTATTTCCCTTGGCTGGTTCTTATTTTGTAACAATAACATGTCACCGGCCACCGGAGTTCAGTTATTGGTGTGTAAGTGGCGGCCAGGGCTATGGGTTTTAGCGAGATCAGCCCAGAAATATACATGGCGGGGGCCTGACAACCAAACGTTTCCTCATCCTCTCTTTGGCTGACCCCCCTTTTACTTTTCTATCCCTTCTGTCTACATATAGACATATATCTACATAACTATATCTGTATTTACATCTACATTTATGTTATTCTTCTAATCATAGTCTTCCTTATGCTCTACACACAGTCAGTAATCAGACCATCATCCATCAATACACATAGCTTCCACTCCTCATAAACCAGTGATTCTCAAGTATTGTCCTATAATCTTCTGACTGTCAGACTTAATTTTCTGCTGTTTACTAAACATCTCTGTTCAGATGTGCCACGATTAACCCCTAACCAAATACATCCCGAGCTGTATTTATTAACTTGATTACATGTGAAGAGAGTAGACATGGCGAAATATTGCTGGTAGAAAATTTATGAAAATCACTTCTCTCTCTAACATTTAGTTTTCAGTATTCTTTTGGCTATGTACTAATGAGAAGATAAGAAGGCAGAAGGACAGGATAACACATGCTTAACCAGACTCTACCACAAGCACTTTGCTGTAAGGTACAGAAATCAGTAAAAAAGTAGAATATAGTATTTGCTCTAAAATACTAACTCAAAAAATACCAACATTTCTACTGAACTAAATTTAGAAAAGCCTATAGTTAAAAAGTCTAAAAGCATTCCTTAAAAGGAATCCATTTTTAATGTAATTTTAAAAGCCTACATTATTCTTAAATAGTGTAGAAATGGAAGGCTCAATTTTTTTTACATATTAATGAATTAATGTGTTACTTATTAATGAATTCAAATATTCAAAGTGGCTGCTCTTGCTATTGAAAGGTGTTAGATGGCCAGATGCGGATCCATGGTTAATATGAATTAAAAGGAAAAGAAAAAAGAAAGAAACTGGTAGCTTTTTAAAAAATAACCTAGAGCTCTGTGAGGGCACCACTGCCTTTTAAGCATTCCATCTTCCCAAGTATTTGTATTTCTCTAAGTCATTCAGTCAGACGGCATACCTGTATGTTTGGAGATGTGTTTGTCCATTTTGTTTCCCTGTTTTAAAAAGTCTACTACCCAACATCTGTATATTTTCATGCTATGTAACTTTCACAGAGCTCATACGATGTAATTAAAACACACAACCAGTGCAATCTGGCTTCTGCAGGGCATAAATCAGACACTCGGCACATGCTTGGCAGGCGAGCAAAGTACTCCATTTTCACTGCTCCCTTCTAAGTGATCAGCTGGCTCCTTACAGAACAATCCATGGATCTCTTTTTAGTCCTTAATATCTGTCTTCATTTCTATCTGCCATGTTCCTAGCCACCTGGCTACAGATATATCCAGACAGGGATTTCATCCTTTGTCCACATCTCTGGGTTCATTTATGTTATTTCTGCTGCTTAGAATGCCTACTGAGCCACATGCCTGTCACTCTGCCTGGTGGAAAACTAATCCATCAATTAAGTCTCACTCCAAATACTGTCACTCACCCGAGGCCCGCCCCCATCCCTTTCACACTAGTGGATGGTACTTTCTCCCTGCTCCAAATATTGGGTTGTCGGAAAAGTCATGACAAGTTTTTGCAAAGAAAAACATAGAAAAAATACGTCATGACTTTCCAGACGACCCAATACATGTTTTTATTTTCACTTCTCATATGGTACTTTGTCTTCCTACCTTGTATTCTGATTTTTTACAACTTATCATTCCTGCGAGAATACAAACACCTTAAAGACAGGACCCATATTTTAGTCACTTTTGTCTCACAAGCATCATCTTATGCAGTACTTTTTACACATAAGTATATAGTTTTAAAAGAATGCTTTCTATCTTTAAGAGAATCTCTCGGATTGTCTTTTAGGTCTTTTAACTTATAGTTTATATATACTTTTAAGAAATTATATATGAAACGATAAGAAGTCAGAAAACACAAAAATCAAATACAAATGTTTCCTACGCTACAGCTCACTGGTACCATTTATATGGGAGCAAATCATTCTTATGTACCTGAGGACATAAGGAAGAACTTATGTGCATAAAATATATTCTGACTCCTAAAAAATACTTTAATGTGTTATTTATTCATAATATCTTATTTATTATGCAGTTCTAATCATTCAATAAATTTACAGGGAGAGCTAACTTTTAATACATTATTAATAACTATTATTAACAATGCATTATTCATTATTCAGTTATAATAGTTTAATCAATTTCCAGGGAGATTTAGCATTTACAAAGCATTTTACCTCATTATTATACTTCATCTTCACATTAAGACTAAAGGATAGATAGAGATGTTAAATCTACCAGATTTTACAAAAGAAAAGAGCTGAAATTCCATGGGTCAAGTAAGATGTTCCAAGGCCACACAGCTAAGAAATGGGAAAGTCAGGGTCCAATTTTTAGTGTCCTAACTCCAGCGAGGGGAACAGCCTTAGCTCCCCACTTACTGCCTGGTGAGACACAAAAAGCTGTAAACACAATAAATGAACAAGTAGTGTTTTTCTACTGGACAATAACAGTGAGCAGAGAGCAGAACCTTTTGAGATAAAGTGATCAGAGAAGACATCATAGAAAAGATTATTTTTAAGTGAAGGTCTGAAAGATGAGAGAGAAGCAGACGTTAAGTAGATGAGGGTAAACAGGGTCAACTATATGGTGATGGAAGGAGAACTGGCTCTGGGTGGTGAACACACAATGTGATATATAGATGATGTACTACAGAATTGTACACCTGAAACCTATGTAACTTTACCAACCATTGTCACCCCAATAAGCTTTAAAGAAAAAAAACAAAAACACAGGAGAAGAGCATTCAGATATAGAAACAGGCTTGTGCAAAGGCACTAAAACAAGAAATTTGAGACTTCTTACCATGGCATAATATATCCTTCATGAAGTGGCTCCCAAGTACTGTTTACATGCCAACTGCTCTTCATCCCTTCCACCCTTCACACTGAAAGAAAACGCCCGAACATTTCCTGAACCGCATATTCCTTTACACATGTGCATATGTTATTCCCTCTACCTGAAATACTCTTTCATGCCTTCGCTACACAGAAGAAAAATATATTTATTCTGAAACACATTTCTCAGGGGGCATTTAATTCCCTGATAGTTTCTCTAATCTCCTCTCACTCTAGTCCAGCTAAAGGTGTTCCTCCCAGGTATTGTGAAATTGCTATCATTATTATTATCAGCTTTAATGAGGGATGATTTACATAACACGATATCACCTGTGTTAAGTTTACAATTCAGTGATTCTAGTGTATTTGTAGAGTTAGGCAGGCATCATCCCACTCTATTTTTAGAACATTTCCATCCTCAAAAAAGAAACATCATGCCCATTTACAGTTCTTCCACATTCCCATCTTTAGCCCTAGACAACCACGAATCTATTCTGTATTGTCCTAAGATTTACCTTTTCAGGACATTTTATATACATGGAATCATACAATATGTATTCTTTTGTATCTGGCTTCTCTCACTGAGCATAATATCTTCTTTTGAGAGTCATCTGAGTTGTAGCATGTTTCAATACTTTATTCCTTTTATTAATGGTTTTCAATTGCATTGATATATCACAGTTTCTTTTCCCATTCACCAGTCGATGGACATTTAGCCCAATGTAGCTTTTGTCTGTTGTGAATGATGCTGCCATGAACGTTCACATACAATTCTTTGCAAGGACTTATGTTTCCATTTCCCCTAGGAAGGTATCTAGGATTGATATTGCTGAGTTAGGTGGTATCCCAACTTTCTTTGACTTCTATGCCTTCCACATTTCCTTCTATGAGCACCCATTTATTTATTTATTTTTTTATTGTTGCTTTGACTTGTTTTTCTTTGTTTTTACATATCTATCTCCCCCTATTGGGCTATGAGCATCATTACATCAAGCAGCATGGTTCAACAACTTCTTTAGTCTCAACCATGCAGCTACAAGTAAGTACATAGGAGGGACTCACAAATTTGCTAAGATCTGATCCCAGATTCTCTTTTTCAAGATGGAGGCACGCATGCCCACAGCTCCAGGGAGTGCTGCTTGCTGAGGCTTACAAATGGGCCCCTCCCCAAGAACTGCCCTTTGCCAGGAAGCAGGTTTGCACAGGGCCATTATTCTTCCTCCCTAGGCGCAGCTCAGATCCAATAACTTACCTATGTGAGAAAACAAAAACCTGGTTTCTTGCCTCAATTCAGGACATCTCTTAAGGGCATTCCAGCTTCACAGCATCCTATGGGACTGATGAGGTCACTGCTGCAGCTGCACCCCAGTTCACATTCTCTTTCTGCCCAGTCCTCCTTTCCCTGTCCTCTCCCTACTTGTGTGATTTGTGCTGAGGGCGCTCCCAAATAAACCTTCCGAAAGCCAATCTCAGTGTCAGGATCTGTTTCCCGGGGAAGTGGACCGCCCAGCTAATGTGGTGAATTCAAACAAGGAAATTGACTGTCTAAGAGAAAATATTCAATATCCCTTCTTTCCTCACATGCAGTTAGTCCAGCCAATTGTGATATAGATGTAACCTAGTTATAATCTAGGTTTTACCTGACCCTTGAGAATGAGATAAGCTCAATTTAAGCCCCTCTCCATTTCTTGCCATTTGAAAATCAAAAGCCCTGTCTGATATTTCTACAAACTATTGAGGAATAGGAATAGTAATGTTCTCAGGCTTCCACTGTCAATTTGATCAGTTTACACATTTTATTGTGCTGCCTAGTGTCTTTATTTTGAACTACACCACTCTAGATGAAAACTTTCCTCATCTTTTACAAAAATCCCACTCATTGATGAGTACAGTAGACTTTGTTAAATATCTGAGGACATCAAGAAAGGGCTGACATTTCAATAAGGCAATGTTTTCAATTTAGTATTAGATGTCCTTGATCTTAAATTTTCCTTTGGCCTTCCCATCAGCATGTGTTTTTCATGGTCACTTCATTCTAGGGAGTGTGTCAGCCTCGTGCCATTTTACTGGCATTTGTCTTCTCCCTCTTTTGTCTAAATATCACTTACTTCTCTTCCTTTCTTCTTCCATCCCTCTCTCAGGAGCATATTAGTCCCATTTTCTTGTGCAGACAGGGAGGCTCTCTATTGCCTTTATACTCGTATACTCAGAGTCTCTTTTGTACCTTAAACAGCTTTCAATACTTTCTCCTAAACAAAAAGAGCTATCTCCTAAAAGGAATTCTAGTGCCAGCCATAAAAATAATATATTTTCCATCTTTACTATATAAAGAGGCATTCATTTATTCTGAGAAAACACTAATGCATTTATGATTTAATGATTCTGCTTTAAAATTATGTAACCTTTTGACACTATACAGCAAAATATTAATTCTATACTTTTGACACTACAGAATTAGGGCAGACTGTCTAAAAAGAATTGCTATATTTTGGAGAAAAGGACTGTGTCAGGGGTCTGCAAGACCCCCTCAGGCTTGCTAATTCACTAGGAGGGGTCCCAGGACTCGGAGGCTGATATGCTCATGGTTATGGTTTATTACAGTGAAAGGTTCCAGATGACATCAACAAAGGGAAAAAGCACACAGAGCCAAGTCTGGGAGAAGCTAGGCGCAAGCTTCCAAGTGTCGCCCCCTAGGAGTCACACCAGGAGACGCTTACTTCTCTCAGCAGCGATGCATGGCAACACATGTAAAGTGTTGCCAACCAGGGACGCTCACCCAAGCCTTGAGTCTGGGGTTTTATTAGGAGTTAGTCAGTCACTTAAGCAGGTACCAGCTGCATGACTAGGCTAGATACTCAGACTCCAGACCCCCAAAGCAAAAACAGGCATTCACCATGAATTGTATTGTTAACATAAGCTCTCTGGTCAAAGGGGTACAGCATGACTCAGGCCTCGCATACAAAAACACTTACCAGGCAGACAACCTAACGGTTCAGTGCTCAGCTCCCATGGGCTGACCAGGCCCAGTCCTAAAAGCAGGCATGTCTTGGGAATGTGCAGGGTTTGAGCAAGCCAGAGATGCTAAGTTAACCCTTTCCTGAACAGGTACTATGGTGACTCTAGCATCTACTTTTGTTTCAAGTTTCTAGAGTCCTATTCATTTCCTTTTTTCATTCATTCGGGCATTGCGATAGGACAAGTATCTCGGAAATACATCTAATGCCAGTCACATAGTATGTGTCAGTGTCAACCAAAGTCCTCCAAAGAAGACACCAAACCCAGAAACTTACTAGCCTCACATGTGTCCATAGCTGGGGACAATCAGACATCTGCAGCTTTCCTGATGTAGGTGCAGAACTAGCCCTTGTCCCCTCCTCCCTGGGGGAGACATTAGATAGGATCCCAGCTGAGCCTATTACGTATCTACCAAAGTCTTCTCCCATTGGCCCTGTCCATTGTCATGTGCCCATCATGGTCAATACCATCCACACCCGGGAAAATACTGAAGCTTTAAAAGTGGGGGAATAGTGAGGAAGTAAATGAAATCAACACAGTCACTGTCTGCATGAAACTTACCGTTGCTCCCCAACACTTCCTTCTTAGTGCTCAGGACCTCACACGAAGCAAGAGTACTACTCACTGGCAGAGCCTCACATGTGCACTGTCTTGTTCTGAGCTTTGCATGCTCCGCATTCTCTGTGTAATACCCTTTGCACCCAGACCCTTGCACTTTACCTAGTCCCTTATATTGATCCTTCGGGTTTCCTCTTAGCACTATCTCAGGAAGCCTTCTCTGGGTGTCTCCTAAGACCAGCGCTACTTCCAAAACGCACCTCCGTTGACACGTGCGAGCCGCAGGCACGGCAGCTATCATCTCAGGCTCCGTGGTTGAGCTACACAGGGAAGCCTTTCCTCTGACACACTGATACTCCCACAGGAAGCCATTCCTTTGAAGCCTTCTAATTGTAGAATACACTTGAGTGATCCCTGGAGCAAACAACGGTTTTCTCAGGAATTAGAATAAGAATGTAAAATAAACAAAGAACAAAGGCTTCACTTCAGCAACTCTAGAGGAAACAAGCACAGGGATTTCTCTTTTTATTAATCCATTTCCCCCACTGTCCCTTCACTCAACACGCGATAACTGTTTAACTCTAAAGCGTCCCCACATACACACGTTCTCTTTAGGAAGTCTCAGCCTTCTAACTGTTGTCTGTGGATCAGTTTCCTATGTTGCTACAGTAACAAATTACCATAAGCTTAGTGGCTTAAAACAACACAAATGTATTTCCTTACATTTATGGAGGTCAGAAGTCTAAAATGGGTTTCACTGAGTTAAAACCAAGGTGTTGACAGGGCTGTGTTCCTTCTGGAGGTTCTAGGGGATGATTCATCTCTGTGCCTTTTCCAGCTTCCAGAGGCCACCTGAATCTCCTGGCTCACAACCCCTTCCTCCATCTTAGAAGTCAGCTCTTCAAATACATCAATTTCTCTCTCTCTCTCTCTCTCTCTCTCTCTCTCTCTCTCTCCTGCTTTCATTGTCACATCACCTTCCCTCTTATAAGGATCTTTTAATTACATTGGACCTAACCAGATAATTCAAAATATTCTCCGTATCTCAAGATTCTTACCACAATCACACCTATTAATACCAAGTCTCTTTTACTATGTCAGATAACATATTCACACATTCTTGGGATTAGGACATGGACATCTTTTGGGGACTATTGGTCTGTCTACGACAGCCATAATTGGTTCCTTCTGTAGCCACTAGAGACATTATTTCTCCTTTATACCTTAAAGGGCTTTGAAAGACTCTATTCTGTGCCTTCACTGTATTGAGCAATGTGAGCTGGTGTTGGCATGATCTTAGTGTGTTGTTCTTGGGCTTTTTGTTATTTTGTTTCTTGTTCCTCATTGGCCTTGTTACTCACATCATTGCATATAACCTACAGCTGGCCCCACTAGGAGGCCTGGCACTAGGTTACCACATATATTGCTCCAGCTGACACTTGGAGGAGAGGGGAGCCTCTCTATCAGTGTTGAAACTATTCTATCAGGCTACACAGCAGGGATGCTTATTCTATCGGTCTCTTGGAGCACTGATAGTATTAAAATACTTTTATCCTCCACTCGTAATCTAGGAAGGCTGGCTGAATTTTGAATCCCAGCCATTTTATAGCTATGCTGTGTGACTTTTGGCAAATGAACTATCTTTCCTGTATTTTAATCCTCCTTATCTGTGAAGATTATAATATCTACCTTGTAAATGTCATATAGAAGTTGACTGAGGTGATACCTGGAAGGCCCCTGACTATATAGCACAGACTAACGGAATTCTATAAATTGCTACTACAGTGATAAGCATGATACACCCAAGAAAGAAAACATGAGGACTTGGTTGGGGAAGTGAAATGAGATGATGTTACAGAAGGACTTGAATGACCAGACAGAAAGGCAATGTGGTGCCTGGAATCAAACTGTAAGCCTTAGGCAGCCCTCATCCCGAAATCTTAAGAGCCCTACTTTTAAAGAGTCCTTACACTGCTTTATTGCAAACTAGTTCTGAAACCTCACATTATGCCAGAAGATTTTATATAAACAGTTGGAAGATGGGCAGTTATCTCAACCAGCTCCTTCTGAAACGATAATTCATAAGTATCTATTTTCTCTCAATACAATCTACAGGATGCTCTGATATTTCCCCTCCCTGGGTAATGCCAGCCAGTTTGACCTAAATGGGTTCTTAGTTTTCCAGACAACTTAAAGCCCCTAGCCCTCTCGTAGCCTCCTATCCTGAACAATGAGTTGATTAAATGTACACTTAGATATAGCATTATTTATATGTGTATGCATGTATGTGTGTATGTAGGTATGTATGCATTTAGTCAAATGTTAAACTACTAAAAAAAAATTCTGCAAGATTACTCCCAATTCCTATCCCTTCCTAACACAAACCCCATTTTCAATGTTTAGAAGCTAGAGCCATAAATGTAGGAATTTGCTCAGGATATTGGTATCTCGTATTTGTACCCTTCGCATAACTTTAAGCTCAAATACAATCCGTTTATAAGTCAAAACAAGACTTTAGCAAATGCCAACTCATCTTGGCATCTGAAAAATCAAGCTGTGTTCTGGTGTCTGCTCCATAAATAAGAACTAACGATAAAGATTCTGGAATCAGGGCTTAAGTGGCAATTCTGTTGATGATGCATGATGCAGAACAGAATGCATTTTGTTCGGCCACACGGTGCTGTCTTTGCAAGGCTGGCAGCAGTGGGACATTTCCTGTGTAGGATGTTAGCTAAGGTTTGCAAAGGCCACCAATTATAAGCCTTCTGAGACAAAGAGATGCTTTTCGTAGCTATTTATACACTTTAATTCTAAATGGCCAGAGTTCCAGGGGTTATCAAGGGCAACATAATCTTTAAAAAACATAATAATCCCCCCTTTCTAAATTACACAGATAACTTGTATTGAACCAAATCAGAGGCAATTACTCTGACAGCTCTGGGGAAAGGAGTTAATTTATCATTGTCAAATGAGAAATCTGAGTCAAAGAGACACCTAACGAATGGCCCAAGGTCATGCAGGTAACCACAGAACTGAGAGCAGGATTCATCATGATTCCTGATCCATTCCTTCTTTTACAGCTACGTGGCCCCACCTTCAAATGCAGTCATTCACTTCTCACTCTTAAAGGCCTTAATCTGAGTTCTGCTTGTCTGCTCCACCTCGTGTTGCTTCTTCCCACTACCAGACCTCCCTAAAGATAATCATACCTATATTATTATTTGATTCCATTGTTGAGTCCTATATCATTTCCATAGTTTCCCACCCTGCTAAAATTAGCCTCTGAAGGCCTCCAAATAGTTCCTTTTTGACAGCTCAAGGAATATGCATCATCTCTGAAATTCAGAATTACAAATCAGAAAAATAGGATTTACTTTATTTTTCCACTCAAAAATAAAAAAAAAAAAGCCTGGTTCCCTAGAGATGAGAAACCTCTGTTTATTATTACATTCAGTGACTAATACCCCTACTGTCCCCCTTCCAAAAAAAAAAACAAAAAAAAGCAAAACAAAACAAAACAAAACCACCAGTAGAAAGCCATAAACAAAACTAGAACTTACTTTATGGTTAAAAACTGATATGGAAAGAAATGGGAGACTTACATGGGCATCACCCTCAGCTGTCCTGAATACCATCACGACTAAATATACAATTTCCAATGGCAGAGAACAACTCTAGCCACCCCAATTTGACACCCAAGTAGAGGGGCTCAGATGCCCTCTTGTGCTACATCAGTTACATCAAGCTTCTTCCAACAGCATGCCTCCTGCTCCACCTGCCACGAAATAAACTCTTTCCCGGGATCTGCTTTCCCCACCCATCATGCTGCTGAGAGCACAATTATCCATGAACTTGTTAAGTGCTTTAAAGACACAGCATTGTCTCTAACCAGAGGACATCATTTCACAGCACAAGTAGGGAAGCAGTGGATGATATCCTTGGGATAAGTGGAATTATTAGGTAGCCTGAAAACTAAAAACAAAAAACAAACCAAAAATGTGAGCTTTACTAAATGGTGGAAAGACCTATTTAAAACTTGCCTTCAGTGACAGCTATAAGACATCAACCTGTGAGCTGCAATGTAATCTTAATGGCATCTATCTGCCTTGAACCAGTAACCTGTTAATGGTGTTATTTCTTCCATAGCCAAATTATATAGGTCTGAGAATCAATCGCTTTCAAATTTCATTTCCCATCCCAATAACTTTGAACTTCGCTGGCCTGCAGTTTTTGGTTCCCCATAGAATGACTTGCCCAATTAGGTGCACAACAATGCTTACATTAAATTGCAGTTGAGTTTGCTGTGTGGACATTTCTAGCTTTTTGAGCCACTGATAGAACCACTGGGAAATAGTCCCGGTAGTGGCCAAATTGTTGACACTAAGTCTAAAGAGACTGGCTTCTCTTCTATCCTATGCCTGCGAGGAGTATGGGTAAACCCCCAGAATTTGGAGGCTTCTTGGGCAACTCTGTGGATCATCATATCCAATGAAGCAGGTAAATGAAAAATGGTCTCAATTTCATGTTGGCAAGACTGCCAAAAACTCTGATCCCATCAGAATGAAGATTACATCTCCTGAAGTAAACCCTCTGTCCAGCTGAGGTGTTGCCTGACAGTTAAAGGAAGGCAGAAGTGCAGCAATAAAAGGTACTGGTCCCTGTTCCTTTTTTTGTTTTAAACATATGAATAATTAAGGTAGCCATTACTAGCTTCAACTTCTCTTTTGCCATTGTTATATATTGGGTGTATAACTGGTGTTGTTTATAGGTTGTGAAATTGTGAGGAATAATAGATGGGAGTATGATAGCTCTAAAGGAAGAATTAGCATTACCCGGAGTTTGTGGATAATGTTGATAAAGGTCCTCAAAGGGCCTTCATGATATCACAACCATCGAATGCAGTCAGTGGCTTTATATGATTTTGAGTTTCTTACTACAGGCGAGGTGAATGCCTTTAAGGTGTATGCATGATTATTGGAACCTGTGAGATGATAGCATCTGTAGAACTATTAGGAAGAAAGGCAGTGAGGAATAATTTTTAGCCAGCTTAATCTGCACACAGTCTATTTCAATTCTCCCTAGACAACCTACGTGGTCTAACCAAATTAAACACCCTTTTAAAAGAAGGCCTTAAAATGCTTATTTATTGGGTAAAGTGAGCAAAAAGGAAAAAGGAAAATGAAAAGGCACCAGTTGCACGTTTCTTAATCTCCAACCCCTGGTCCCGGACAGCTTTTCCCGATCTGGGTGCTCCTGCTGAGGATGCAGCCTGCCGCAGGTTGGTAGCATTGACCCCTCAAGGACCAAGACTTGACTATTGCTTAGATTCCACTACCAATTGCTTTTCTTGTTCTTATGACGGGAATGGACTGGGATCCATTTGGGTCTTAAAGCATCATCTCAAGACATGCCTCGCAGGAACCACACTTGGCTGAAACTCAGCCTTTCCTAAATATCCCCGCTTCTCCTTCTCTCAGTCCTGACCATCAGAACAAAGCTAACTTCTCATCTTGCTTGTCTGATGGTCCCTTTCCCCCAAGGTGCAAGGTTTCTTATTTAATTGGCTCAACTCCTTTATCTTACACAAATTTGGCAGCATTTGAAATCAAAACATTTCTCTGGTCAGATATATTTTAAACAAGGCCATTAGCATGGCCCATGCATCTCTTCCTCAAGGAGGTGTAGGTGAGAAACATAACGTTGTTCCTTCAATAGACCCCCGATAGAGAGGCTAATACTGCATTTTCCATTCCTTCCCCTGAGCAAGGGTAGAGAATCACCAATAAACGTTAAGAGGTGAGGGGTGTGAGTGGATGAAAGTCAAAGAATGAAGGGTTCTGAACAGGCCCCGCCTCCCTCTTCAGGCTGCAACTGCACCGCCCAGGCTCCCTCCCTGAGAGGCAGGAGGGCCTTTAGACCAGAAGTGGACGCATGGCCGGAAGGCAGATAATCCATAGGCTGATTTGAGAAGTACTTCAGAGCGTGCTCCCAAAGATAAGTGGAGGTACCTCAGCGTCATTCACGGGAAATTGAACTGGAAAACTATGAAGAATGTGCTGGTTTAGGGCAAAGACAGAGATCAGCAAGCACATGGAGCACAGCTGAGTCCTGGAATATCTGAGCACTAAGACAGGGTCTCAAGATTCTCCGACTTCTGCGGCTAATGTCCCGTGATTTATACACAGAATAGCCTCTGATTTAGATGCAGAACAACACAATGAGCTTTGGACCATCAGAAATCTGGATCTTAATTTTCTGGATTTATCATGTTCCTGATCTGTGTGTACCTCTGTTTGAGAAATCTTGTATTGGATGACTATATATTCTAGGCACAAAATAAGTTGAACTAAATAGATGTTTTTAAAAATACAGTTCCATTCAACACATACTTATTAAGAACTTCCTAGGGGCCAAGCTGTGTCCTAGATACTGGAGATAAAATGATGAAGAGTTCAGTGAGAGCCTCTGCTTCTATGTTTCTCACTGTCCAGTCTGTGAGAAAGAAAAATGTCTGCTTTGTGTTCTCATTTATGTTTCAGGCACTGTGCTAGGCCTATACCATTTCATCTTCGCCTAAATTCCAGAAAAAAGTTTTACTCTCATTTAACATGTTGGGGGAAGAAAAGCAGCTCTGAGAAGTTAATGAACTTGCTTGAGATGCCAAAACTGGTACCAAGCAGAGAAAAAGTATATAAGCATTTGTTTTAATTTCAAACTCAAGTTGCCCACACTACTCCTTGCTGTCTACCTCATAGTCACAACAATAGTTTAATATATGTTCTATGTGCTGGATATCTTACATGGGTGACCTCATGTTAACCTGACACAAATCTTACTAAGTTAGTATTGCATTACTATTCCTATTTTACAGACAAGGAAACCAAGTGGTACCACAGGGCTGTAATACAGATGGCAACGTGAAGTGTTTGATGCCTTTATGGCCCAAACTGAAGCCTGCATGTTGGAAAGGAACTGCGAAACTGGAGGTGGGGTGGGGACCAGGCACCATGACTATCTAGCTTCTCTCTTGGGAGGTTTCATCTGTACTAATCTGTACCTAATTTAATTGCAGATACCTTTATATCTTAAAATTCTTAGGTACCCTATAATCTAAGCAAGCTGTCATTACACTGAAGTATAATTCAGAATACACAGAAGCCTTATCCTAGAAAGGATATTCCAGCATCCTCAGCCCAGGCTAAAGCCTGGTATACTAGTAGGGCAATTTGAGTTCTTATTGATTTTATTATAAATATAATTGTTTTAGGAGATGGCAATCCCAACATTTTGATATGTTTGTTTAGTATCTATTCCTTGCTTCATGGGTCTCAGAGAGGGGAAGGAGTGAATGAAACATGGATTTGAAAGCTAATGAACAACAAAGGAATGAAAGGAATCCCCAAGCAACCCTGCCTACAACCTAGGTATGCTTATGTATTAATGCAACCTGTGGCTCGGGAGGACTCTGTATAAGCCAGGTGCACCAATGAGTGTCCTGCTTCCCAAAGGCATGTAAGAGGACTCCATGTATCTAATCACATCTTCCTCTATTCATCCTGTACTTGAGAGAATTTTCATTATCAAATTATATTTATTAAGTAACAATATTTCTGTTTTCCATTATTACAAATCAACGCCATATATAATTCTCAAATGGTACTTCTGTTCTGATTGACATGACATACCCAGAGATCTCTCTCTCTCTCTCTCTCCCTCTCTCTCTCTCTCTCTCTC
>NW_017731456.1:3709854-3762150 GCF_001890085.2 Hipposideros armiger | reverse complement strand
AATTCCATGGTCCTTGGAGAACTACAACCCATAGGCTGGAAGTCACCAGTTTTGCTGAAACATAACTCAACTGAAAGTTGAGAAATTTGGCTTCTGGTTGCGTAGATGACCTTAGCCAGGGAATTGCCCTCTCTGAGTCTCACACCTCTTTCACCTACAAAGGAGACAATGGACTGGAGAACTCTATGTCAGGCTTTGCACTGCACAGCTGCACAACCCCAGGAGTGATAGTCACATAGGTCACAATGCAAACATCGCTCCTAGGAGCTACACAGTGCAACAGATCCGCTTAGGAAACTTCCAGTCCTAATAGGTTGACTCTAGATAGGCCTTGTTCTAAATAGACAGTGGGAGAAGGTTTTAGTCACTTGTGCCTAAGTGTCAGCCATTCTCATTATTCTCTCATAGCCTTTCATAGCCAACCTGACAACTCTGGAACCATGTTAGAGAGCCCTCTAGGTCTAATCTGACATTGATACCTGTTATATGAAGCACCCTAACACCCATTCCCACTACCCCCTATCTCATCGCTGCTCTTCCAAAATACTCTTCATGGGAAAAATGACACAGACCAAGTCTGTTGGAGTTTCCTGGGGACCCCACTAAGGTTAATTGAACATTCTTAAGAGTTTGTTAAAAGCTCTGAGGTTTTCTTCCAAAGTCAAATGCACACTTTCTCTCTGAGCCACATTTCGCCCTCCGTCAGTTCCAGAAGCAATGATCATGGAGATTAGAGGTGATCATGACACATTAGCTCACCTCTTCCATCCCCCCGGGACAGCTCTGGAGAAATGATCACACTGGAAGGGAACCCTTCCCTCCTTCTCCTTGTCCTTGTGGCTCTCACCATGAAACTTTTGGGGATGTGTCTCATTTCCCTCTAAAAACAATTCCTGAAACATAAAGCCTGAACATTCATAAAAAACACCCTTGGAAAGAAGGGGTATGAGAAAAAGGCGATGAAGAAAAGAAAGCTGTTAAGTGGAGAGGACCAAGGGAGAATGGGAGGAAATGCAATGTTTCGGGCATTTTGATTGCCTTGCATTACTTTATTCAATCCTTTCGACAGTCTTGTAACTTATATGTTACTATTTTTCCTTTGAAAACATGATAGTGTTCAGAAAGGTTAAAACATGTGCATAAAGTCACACAGTTTTGACACGGTATTTCACATGGTATCCATGCCCTATTTGCCAAAACAGACCAAAAAAAAAAAAAACCCACAAAGAAACAAAAACAAACAAACAAAACAGGTCTAATAGGTTTAACACGGGGCAAAAAAGAGCCAAACACACTTACTATAAAAATGTTCATGGATTTCTGGGGGTTTTTTGTTTTTTGGGTTTTTTTTAGCTGAGCCATCCTGTCACCTGTTGGCAGCTCAGCAGCAGCTCAGCTCGGGCCGGGCATCGAACCGCTGTTGTTCAGAGCTCAAACTCTTGAGTGAGCTCTTAACCAACTGAGCCATTCGGCCGGCCTCCATGGATTTCTGTTTTAAATGTATGAATGTTTACTTCTTTACATTGCTTTGATCAAACTCCATCATTTTACAAATGATAAAAGTGAGGACCAGAGAATTTTAGATTTGTGCCTGAGATCACATAGTGGCTTACTGGAAGGGACGTAACGAGAACTCTGGTCTCTTTGAGTACCAACAACATCACTTGTGATTTTGTGCAGATTATGAAATAGTCCTTGGAATAAGAGTGTCTTGGACCTACATTCTAGCTCCAGTATTTACCAACTGTTTAATGTTGAGCAAGTTTCTTGGCTTCTCTCTACGGGTTCTTGTTAACTAGGAACAATAAGAAAACTCACCATAACACATACTAAATTTGGAGTTTATGAAGACTAGCACAGTTATATGCACCATGTCTGGCACATAGGATATGTTTCAGTTGGAAATTTTGGCTGCCAGAAACAGAAGCTGACTTACACTCATGGACTGTAAAGATGTCATTTACACTCTCATGGGTACTGGAGGGCAGGAAACAAAATTAAATGGTCTCATGTACGCTGGGACTGAAGAGGCAGCTAGCTACAGAGTCTTTTCTCTCCATCTCTCAGAGAACTCCTCTTTATGCAAACCACCCAATTCTTCACTGTTAAATAGATTCCTCCATTTTTAAAATTTTTTTTACATATGTGCCATCCTGGCCACTTCTGGTCATTATATCACAGCTTTCAGTTCCAGTGCTAACCATTAACCCACTATAGTATCTATGTCTTTCTTTGGTGGAAATCACAAGATAGATAATCTAACTGGATCCTACCTAGTCAATCAATTGGTGGCCTTGGGTCACAGTCCATTCCATGTCCAATTACAAGGGGCCAGGTAGGGAGGTAGGAGAGCCAGTATGCATCATGGGGAAAGCGCAGGTTTTGCGTTCTGACAAGCCTGAGTTTCAATCTAGATTCCTCTACTTATTTCTTCACTGTGTGACCTTGAGCACTGTATGAAAATCGCTTTTTTCCTAAGTGTATTTTATTTTATTTTTTACCTTTATTGAGGTATAATTGACAAAATTGTAAGATATTTAGAATGTATAATGGGATGATTTAATACATCATGAAAGGATTTCCCCTCTTGTGTTAACACATCCATCACCTCACATATTTACCTATTTCTTTTTGTGTGTGAGAACCTTTAAGCTATACTCTCTTAGAAAATATTAATCATACAATGAAGTTAAAATCACATTTTACTGTCTAAATTCACAATTAGCATAGGAGACACCTTAGGGAGGGAATGTGTCCTAGTCATCTTATCACCAGTAGATAGGACAATGCTGCATGCAACAGTGCCCAATAAGCACTTGTTGAATGAACAAACTCACGAAATAGCTCCTTCCCTTGGATGTGAGGTACACTGGCAAATGTAGTTTTGTAAGGAAGACAGAGGCAAGTACCACCAAAATGTCACTGATTAATATATTCAGGTTGACTTTAAGCATACTATTTTCAATTCAAGAGTATTTTAGATTAACAATGTGACTCCAGCTTGGAGTCCCCAAACAGGGAAGCAATAGCTAATAGTAAGTTTTAGCACCTTATCTAAGGGACGGCCAAATCCTTTGCTGCCACTGTGCCTTCCTTACCAGGAATGGCCAAGCTTCTCACAGAGGGAGAGAACTCAGGGGATTATTCTCACCACTATCAGCAACCTCCAACCCACCCCACGTCTTCAAGGTTCAGTGGCATCATTGCCAATGCCATTTTTCCCACGTACACAAGCTGCTCAGCTACCATTGTTTCTACCCTTGTGAGGTTCAGAGTTCATCAAGCCCCCACTTGTAAGGTCCTATGCTAAGCACTCAAAATACCAGAAAAAGCAACAAACTCACTCCCTTCAACAGCATTCTTCCATTTGTAAAAACCCTCTCTGTAAAGATGAACGAAAGAGGCCACAGCTTTGGAGTGGTGTTCCTCATATAAATGTTCAATACCATATTTATTCTACAGGAAGGCTGAATAGGAGAGATTTTCTAGAGATAAATGAGTAGAACATATCATTGGCTTCGATGCAAACTTATAATTTTTCCCAACTGTTTTTTCTCAGGTTGTAACAACTGTGGCAAAACGAAGGGTCACAGTATTGACCAGACAATGAACAATATATGTATTTCCTAACTAGCCATGCAGGAGAGGTATGCCATGCCCTGCACATGGCCCATAATACTGCGGTGTTAAATGCATCCCCCACTGATGGCGATTGTAGAGCAGCCCATGTGTCCACTCCCAGGGTTAGGAGAAGCATTGGGCCAGCCACAAGGTCTGGCTTTATTAAATATCTTCAGAGCTCAGTGTGAACTGCTCTGACTGATATTTTTATCTTTTCTCAAAAGGATTTAATAGACTGGTTATGCAAGTACCTAGACAATGGATTAAAATACATGAAAAGCCCTTTGCAGTCTTTTTTATAACAAACATTTATTGTCGGTGTTTTAGAAGTCTTGTCTCTGCAGAATTCAGGCCACACTGTAGGCATTACCTAATTCAACCTGCCAGGGCTCTAGGGGATATCGAGTAAGTACCATTCCTTCCTGTGTTACCTCTTGGAAAACTGAAGCATAAAAACCTTGCTTGGAATATGCATGAGTCAGTAATACAACAAAAGTGAAATCGTAGAAACCCTGGAACTCTACCCAGAGAGTTCGACCAGAATGCCTCAGGTAAAATTGCTACCAATATCCTAACTGCTACAACATTATAACACAGAGGCAACCCTATCTTCACACCATACCAATGCAGCACCCTTATTTAGGAAATAAATAAGAAAGGCTTAGAAGCTCTTTTAAGTAGTTTGAGAATTAGCTCTAGGGCTAAGGAAGTGCCTTAAGGGCCAGCACTAAAGCAATGGTGCAATGTCATGCTTTCCAGAGTGTGTTCTGCCAAAAGAAAAAAAAAACCAACAAATAAGTAAAGGAAAGAAAGAAAATAAGAAAAGAAGAGAAAAGAAAAGAAAAAAAAACCCAAATGTTGCTCCATGAGACAGGTCAGATAAATATAGGAATCACCACATGTGTGTTGCACTTCATTTTGAAAATTTCCATTAGCAAACAAAAGAGTTTGAGAAATGTTACAGTACAAAAAAGATACTTAATAAATCATTTTGGGTTCTTTTATTGAAAGCAACAGAAATGGGCTCTAGTTAACCGAAGGAAACTGTTGGAAGGATACTAGATAGAAAGCTCGTGGATTCTAGCAGAGGGTAAAGGAGTCCTCTAGAAAGACAAGGAAGGGTCAGGCAAGGCATATTTGGGCCTCTTCACAGGAATTCATGGATTTTTCTTTAAGTCATATCTATGAGCTACTTTGGCTCCAGCTTTCTTCTCCCTTCCATCCCTGTATTTATCTTCACTTTACTTGAATAGGGAGTCTGGCCAGCTTGGCTGGGAGTCAAAGACAAAAGGAGTGGCAATGAATTGGAGTTTGACCTTGAACAAACCTTGAGTAAATCACTTCACTAAATGAAGTGATTACTACGCATGATGAACAAAATTGCTTCAGTGATTGTCGCTCTGAAGTTATAATCTAAATAGAATTTTAGGCCTTTTATACTTCAAAATGGTTTTAAGAAACCTCCTGAATGTTTCTTTGGTTCTTTTCCCAAACCTCTTTGGAAACAGTGCCGCACTGTGAGGCTCAAGACAGTTTAGTTTTATTTTCCTCTGTAATGTTCTTCGTTGTGAAATCTGGTCAAAAGAAAGCAAAGAGGGACTTGACCTCTAAAGTGGAAACTTCACTGGAAAATTTCTCTTACTGTAAAAAAGCCAATAATAAAAAATAGGTAGAAAAAAGAAGATAGAATCCTGTTTTGTTTGGATTCCAACTCCCTAAACTGTATGCTTCCATCAGTGGGGCCATGCCCCAGCATTTGTTTGTGAAAGGATTAGTTGCTCTCTGGGCCAGTTTAGGCTTCATCTTTCCTATGAAGGTTTAAGCAAAAAAGTACAGCAGGCAGAAAGCTGAGAGAGTTCTCTCTACCCTCTCTTTCCTCTTCTACCCAAAGATCAGGGATACTACTCAGATTCTAAGTTACCAGTGGGAGGCATTTATAAATGGCAAGTCACTGTGCATTAAAATATGAAATAAATGAGTGTGGTTCTTTTCTTTTCCTCTTTCATCTACACAACCATTGTAACAAAGTGACCCGTGACATTTTCTCACCTAAAAAGAAGCTCAGCCATGTTTCTGGTGTTCTCCTCTCTTTCCTGCACCCTTTCTGTGGATTGTAAGCTTTTTCTGGCAGATACACATGTTTTTATCTCTTTCTTCTTTTCATGTAGCCAGAGACAAAAGAAGACGATGGCCTTTCCCTGCTCAGAATAAGACCAAAGAGAGACAAGATACTCTTACTAGGGGTGATGGTAGAGATAGGAAGGCCCCAGGTCAGATTACCACTCTAACAGTTTATAAGATTTCTACTTGGAGTATTGGGACCAACTTACTAATAGTGAAGTATGCGTTTATTTCCTTTTGCTAAGATTCACATTTGTATATGCATTCCTTCAATCATATTTATTAACAGAGAGCTCTGATATGGGCGAGGGATACAATGGCATACAAAAACCTGACTCTAGACCTTAGAGTGTTTACAATTCTGTGGAAGACACCAAAATTAACCACATTTAGAAAGATAACATTTTGAAAAATAACCAAGTGTTTCTTTCTCAAAATCATCCTTGATACCCTGGGAAAGTGTGAATCACCTTAGAAAAAAAGAAGTCAAATGAGTTTCTAAATGGATTTTTAAAATCTCATTGCAGGGACAATTTTCTTGAAAGACAATGAGAAAAGATTTCAAATAAAAACTTGACTCTGCATATCAAGAGAAGGCAAAGCCTTCTTAAGGAGGTAGGTACAAAGTTTATCCATAACTTTGTATTACAAAGGCAATCAAGGAAGAGACAGTTTTCATCTAGGAACTTCAGCACTGGAAGGGAAAGCAAGAGAGTAACCCTGGGTCTGGTGTAGTTGGCTGAGAAAGGACCCTTAGCTCTGCCTCCTCCTGAGAAAAGCACGGAAAAGATGGGCTAGAGCAGGGCCTCACCTACCCTGTTGCACTCTGGGAAAAAGGCAAGGCTCAGAGGAAAACCATATTCCACCAGAGCAGGGGTCGGCAAACGGCGACTCGTGAGCCACATGTGGCCCTTTGGGTACATTCCACCTCAAAAGTTTGCCGACCCCTGGAAGAGCCAATCCTGTCCCTCACAACAATTTAAAAATTATTCGAGAGCCATAAATATATTTTACATAATCACCATTATGTGAATAATGTCCTTTAATAATTTTATAAATGAAACTATGATAGTTTTATTTTCATTTTCAATTTTACTTCAGAGCCACAGTTCACGAGCCACAGTTTGCTGACCCGTGGCGGCTCTTCCGCCTCAAAAGTTTGCCGACCCCTGGTCCAAAGCATCACAGACCTCAGTAGCTATGGTTCAGGGAGGTATGCCAGGTAGATGAGCCTACGGGCAGCTTCACAGAGTGCCCCAGACTCAGCAAGGTACAGAATACCAACTGAGTTCAAAAGCAACACCTACCCCATGCAACCAAGAGAAAATTAAATCCTAAAACAGGCCAGCGGGTCTCTGGAGTGGAGATATGGATAAGGACAGAGATGTGGCAATCAGAGATCACTGCAGGAACAGGGGTAGCAGAAAATGCCAACACAGGAAGGAATAAAGGAAAACAAGTACAACAGATCTAGGCCCAGGTCACAGAGAATAGAAAACCATTATGAACAAGCTACCTCATTCTCTCTCAGGTCCAGTAACACGTATCCCCCTAAGAGAAGGGAAGGGGATGGAGGGCGGAAAGCTCTTGAACTGAAAAAAATAGGATTTATCAGAAAGAGACTGAAAAAAAAAAAACCAAAAAGCAATCTGGAAGTCATTGGTGGTCAGATTTAGTTGCACCATGGATAGCATGACATCCCAGGAGCTAAATCCTACTGGACAAAAATGAAGGAGATTGCATCTTTGTACACACTTGCATTGTATAACTGTGAAAGTTCATAAGAGCGCAATTTATAATCACAACCTATGAAAGTACTAAAAAGAAAAAGCACAGGGTGTCACACAAGTCTACAATATGTCTAGCCTGGGGTATATGAAAAGGTTTCCTTATGGAACTAATATTTGAGATGATGCTTGAAGGATGTGTAGGCATGAAACTGGTAAGCTGGAAAAAAATAAGAGCCCTTTAGACACATACAGCAGCATATGCAAAGACCCAAAGACAGCGGGGAGCATGACATACCCACAGAGGAGAAAGTCAGCCATGCAGACGCATGATAGAGAACATGGAGACATACGAGACTGGATGTGCATTTGGGGGTGGGAGGAGGACAAGTAGAAACCAGATCCTACAGGAACATGTAAGCCATGTTGTGCATCTTACTTTTCACGCTGAGCAAGACAAGACCCCTTTGAAGTATTCCAAGTGGGAGAGTGACACAGTCAGATTTGTCTTACAAATACTATTCTACCAAAACGTGGGGAATGGGTTAGACGTGGGCAAGGGCAAAGGCATGGAGGCTACGTAGGGGCCAGTGCAGTGGGAAAGGGAATAGTTGATAGAAAAGGGGAGGCATGGAGCTGGGAAACGGAGATAAATTTGAGGGAAAAAAAATTATGTTAAAAATCAAAAGGACTTATACAAATAGACTGCAAATGGGAGTGGGGAAAAGGCAGAAGGATTCTGTAAAGAGAATGGTTGACAACCATGTGTGGGCATTTCTATACTACTTGGTATTAATACTATTGAAAACACTCATCACAAGCAAAAAATTGTACTATTAAGGTTGAAGTAAGGACCCCCCCTCCCCCTTGTTTCTTGTCAGTTAATCCAGTGCATTATAAAAGAAAAAAAAAAGGAAAATACAAAAAAAAACACCTTTCCAGCTTCAGCTCGAGCTGTTCACCAGCAGCTATTGCAAATATTAGGATAAATATTAGGACCCTGCTATTATAACTTCTGCAAATGTACCTTGCCTCAGTTTACCCAGCTCTAATATACTAATATAAGTACAGCAGCAGTATATTTAATAGCTAATTAAAAGGCTAATGGTTGGGCCGGCCGAGTGGCGCGATGGTTAAAAGCTGGCTTGGGATGCCAGAGGGCCCCGGTTCGGATCCCACATATGAGGGCCAGTGACACTGCCCTCTACAGCTAAGATGCTGAACAACAGCTCAACCTGGAGCTGGGCTGCCGTGAGTTGCCGGCAACGGTGTAGGTTGCAGCCCCTGTGGCAGTGGGTTGCCATGGGCTACTGTATGTAGCCAGCAGCCAGCGTGAGCGGCCAGCAGCCACAGTGAGCGGCCGTCCAGAAGCCAGAGACTGATCTGCCTCAACCGGGAAGAGCGCAATGATGGTGCCAACTTGGGCCAGTGAAGCAACATCCTCCACAATTAGACTGAAGAACAAAAGGTCAGCAACTTGTCTGTTCCCCTTACCCCAGTTCCCCAGTGCTGTTCCCATCCCCCAATTCCCCAATTAAAAAATATTTAAAAAAAAAAGGCTAATGGCTAAGAGATTTATCTGGAATATAGGCTAACAGTTAAGGAGCTTTATCAGAAATGCAGTGCTTAATAAGGAAAGAGACTAGAGACTCATATAACTCAGCTATCTCAGCTTCTGTATTAACACTTTGCGAGGACTAGACACCCCTCCTAACAGGGGCCCCGACCCAGTAATAGAGAGGGCCGGGATTTGGAGAACTTCCCGGCCACCTACAGGCCTAAAGTTTCAACATTACTGAGGGAAAATAACCTGAACATGAGTCCCAAACCCGGGACTTCCCTGTTTTTGACTTGTTGTTAGTTTCTGTATAACTCAATGGAATTTTGTGCCTCAATATACCTCTTGCGGTTTTTGCCTTTATAAGCCCTACGCAATTTCCCCTCAGGGCTGCGAGTCTTTTCGGTGGTGTGAGCCCCCTCGCAGTCACCGGCTTTTGCAGTAAAGACTTCTAATTTGGCCCCAAAATTCTGGTGTTGCTGTCTGCCTGATTCCTGAACTCGAGTCTGCCTTACAACAAGGTGATGGATGTTAACTTGACTAATTGTGTTGATCATATATATATATATATATATATATATATATATATATATATATATATATATATATTTTTTTTTTTTTTTGGAATCATTATGTTACACCAGAAACTTATATAATGTTATATGTCAATTATACCTCAATAAAAATAAAGTCTATTAATTAAAACAATGAAAAAAAATCATGTTATCCTCTCTCATACACATGGAATTAATCCTAAGAAAATTTGAAAATATATCATGCATTATGATTCACATGACTTCCTAAATATACCAGTTTATAGTTCAAAGTTAGAAAAGCAGTTTATCTAAAAAAATCCTTTAAAATTACTGAAGCTAAAATTAATCAATTGTCTTACAGTTAAGCAAGCCACTTAAAAGCCAATCTTAAGTTTCCAGGTAATCTTTAGACATAGCATGATAATTGAAATTTTACTTCATTTTTCTATTCTATTACATAAACCAAGCATAGTCCACACATATGAGTAGATACACTTAGAAACAACTAAATACATAGACTAATCACATATAGCGGTACCTTCATTGCTTTTTTTTCTTGGACTTCTTTCTAGCTTCACTTAACCCTCTTATCTGTTTACCCAAACTTTAAATATAGAAATATGCTCAGATGGAGTATAATACTCTGCTCCTTGCCAGTGTTCAGGAAATGGACTGTATGCTTTCAGAACTTTCTTTTCAAAGTGGGAAAATAGACACATCTGTGGAGTAACAAAGACACACACATTAAAAATTCTATGCTTGTCTAGACATAATCAAACCCATTTCACAGTAGGTGTTAAATGCTTCCAATTAAAGTAACTTAAGATTTTTTTTTTAATTCAAGAATGGTAGCAAAATGTTAACATTCAAAAATCAAAATTCTTATTTTCCCCAGGCTCCACTTTGGTATCCATAGTAACCAGAATACTTACTGTCCTGAAAATACATATGTGTGTGTGTGTGTGCGCGCATGCGCGCGTGTGTGTGTGTATTTAAGTATCATATAGTTATATAAGAAAATATTATATATATATATATAAAACATATTATATATATATAAAACATATTATATATATATATGAATATGTGTGTATATATGAGAAATAGTAACAGAGAAAACATCTTTCTGTACGTAGTATGCTATCTAACCTATTCTCTCTTCTCCACACTTCCCCTTATGTCTCCTCTTTCTCAGCCTCCTAACCAAAAAAGATTGATCTTTTCCAGGTGGCTTTGACATTTCCAAGAAACGCTTCAGTAGGCATGATGGACTGGAAAGAAAAACCGAACTGCTTCTCCCAAAGGAGACAGATCACAGAATTTGACATACTATTATGTCACTTGCCCAAAGTGGATAAATTACGTGACTTCCCTCCCATTATCAGGGTAGCCACCCTCCCTTTTATCTGAGCTAAAGTATTGCTACCTGAAAGCATTTATCTGAAGATAGGACGTGCAGAAAGGCAACGATGACTCCATAGACTAGATCTGTCTGCCTCCATTCATGGAGGCTAGTTAGAAATTAGAAATTAATCTTATTATAAAAGCTTTTTCCAGCTCACCCCTTCAATTTTATTTTTGCTCATTGTTTCAGCTATGTCTCACTGCAACTCCTTTTCGCAGGTATACAAAAGCACACCCTCAGAAGTCCCTCTTAACTTTATTTTATCTCACACTATAAAAAAAAAATCTAGCAATTATTTTTCCAGTGTTCTATTTAGACAGAGACCATTATAGCAAAATGAAAAAAAAAAGAGGAAAGATTCAAGAGGATTGGGAGAAAAAATAAAGTAAAATGAAAAGCAAACTTCAGGCAATACAGTGCAGAATTTTAATTCACCTTGAAAATTAGTCCTTTCAAAGCTCTGCTGAATTTTCTGTCTTACATAGGGTTCCTTCTACCACAGTATCAGAGTTAGGTGCAGCTCTATCATAGGAGCTTATGACTCAGGAGATTATGTGTGTGTGTGTATATATATATATATATATATATATATATATATATATATATACAGTAAAACCTTGGATTGCAAGTAACATGGTTTGTGATTGTTCCACAAGACGAGCAAACATTTCTAATACATTTTAACTTGGTAAATGAGTAGCTTACTTCCGGAACAAATTATGTTCACAAACCAAGGTATTACTGTGTGTACATAATATGAATATATAAAGTCTGAGCAGAAAAATCTTTGGGAAGGCACATCTTATTTTTCATCTGAATTCCAGTTATTATTTCATCAGGCCCAGTTGGTATCATATAACCTTCTGATGGCAATTCATTGGGTGCAAAGGGAGTGGCCACTTCACTTCACAATTTTGCACAGATTCATGCAAGTACTTTGGTTTTTACCGTTTAGTTATTTTAACTTCCCCAACCTATTAATGGTGTAAAACTTTAATTCATCTCAATTGTCTCTTAGATCAGGCTAGATTATATTGTTATAATAAACAACCCAAAAATGCCAATGGCTTAAAATTAATACTATTTTATTTCTTGCTCATGGTACCTATTTCATGTGGGTTGGCAGATGGGGCTCTGTTCATGACAAATATTCAGGGACCCAGGTAGATGGAGGTTCGCCATGGTAAGATGCCACCACTGCAAAAAGATATTTGGACGTTTGCTCTAGCAGGGGACAGGAGGGCTACAGAAATGAGCATCAGCATTAAATGTTCCATCCTAGAAGTGTTTCTGCACACCTCTGCTCACATTTTACTGACTTTAAAATGACAGAGAAGTGTAATCCTCCATCTTGCAGGAAGTAAAGGAGATCCTAGGATGGCTCCCATGATTCCTGCCCGTTGGTGCTTACATCCTGTATGCACCCCTACCCCCACTCACCCCCACCCCTGCTACTTGAGTTTCGGTAGGAATCTGTGTATTCGGTAGGAATCTGATAGGACTGCCATAACAAAATATATAGACTGGGTAACTTTTTCAAAGTTCCGGAAGGCTAAAAATCTGAGATCAGGGTGTGGACCAAGGCTGGTTTCTTCTTAGGCTTGTCTCCTTTTGTTGTAAATGGCTGTCTTCTCTCTCTCTTTACATAGTCTTTCCTTTGTGTGTGTCTGTGTTCTAATCTCCTCTTCTCATAAGGACAACAGTCATATTGGATCACAGCCCACCCCAGGGACCTCATTTTATCTCAATTACCTCTTAAAGCTCCTATCTCCAGATAGAGCCACATTCTGAAGAACTGGGGGTTAAGAAGTCAACATATACATTTGCGGGGGTGGGGGACATGATACAATTCAGCTCATAACAACTTGTGGTATGACCTGCTTCCATCCAATGAAATATGGCAAAGGTGAAGGGATTTTGTGGATGTAATTAAGGTCTCAAGTCAGTTGACTCTGAGCTAATGAAAAGGAAAAATTACCCTGGATGGTGCTGAGCTAACCAGGCCTAAGCCCTTTAAAGGGGTCTGGGCCCTTTCTAGGCAGAGAATCTCTCCTTGTGGGCTCCATGAAGTAAGCAGCCACACTGGAGAAGTCCATGTGGCAAGGAACTTTAGGTGGCCTCCAGCATATAAGCACATACTCTAGCCAATAGCAAAAGGCTAGGGCCCTCAATCATACAGCTGCAAGGAAATGAATTCTGCCAATAGCGAGAGAGAGCTTGGAGGTGGATTCCATCCCCACCCAGCCTCCAGATGACAATGCAGCCCAGCCAACACCTTTATGACAGCCTTGTAAGGTCCTGAGCAGGAGACACTGCTAAACCACACCCAAAATCCTGACCCATGGAAAGAGACTGTGAGAGAATAAATGTGTTGTTAAATATGTGCTGTTACTAAATCTGTGATAAATTGCTATTCAGCAATAGAGATTATAGTGATCTCATTACCATGTGAGGTGCAGCAATCTGGAAACTTCAGACACAGATTCACTCAATCTTAAAGAATGTTAAGGAAAGAGTGTGTGTGTTTGTGTGTGTTTAATAACCTCATTCCTAGTTCCTGTGATGTCTCTACCAGTGTTTTCTCTTTGCCTCATTTTTCTCTCCTTATGTTCATTAGCTGTTTTGTGTGTGCAGGCAAACATGCATGTGCATGTGTGTGTGTGTGTGTATATTTTAAACAAAGCAGAGGATATCTTCTTAAATAAATTCCATCACTAGATTGTCATGTAGCATTCAATAAGCAACTTGATTGACTGCAACTCTCCCTGTTTTTTCCACACAGCTAGTAGAAGCTGCCAAACAAAGCCAGTTGAGTTTTGGAAAGGATTAGCTTTCAGAAATTGCATCTTGCTACCTAACCGTCATTTTTGAGATGTAACAAAATCCTGTATTCAGTGGGTCCTGATAGATGCTCCAGGGAACTAGGTCCTTGCAAAGGGTTTAGGCAAATGAAATCGTATCACAATTGATGCTTTGGGAAAGTACAAACCTGAAGAGTTTATAATGTATTATTTCTAGCTTTAACAAAATCATTTTAGTCTCGCTTAAAACCCTGCCTGGCATAATATACAACCAAACATGTTTGTTAAAGAAATGAATGGGCTTTAAATATAATTCTCTAGCATAGTCATTCACTTATTTAGTAAACAGGGTTGAATGACTACTATACGTGAGCTGCAGGCTGAGGAAAATTGTGAGGGAAAGTTCTATGAAATACAGGAGGAAACAATCAAGAAGAAAATCAGGAAAGTTTAATAAAGGAGGACACATGAATTTATCTTTAAAGAATGAATACAAAGCTGACAATTGGAGCTGAAGTAGAGAAAGAAGGTGGGAAAGAAGGAAAAAGGAATTCAGTGCAGAGGACACCATAGGAGCAAAAACTCCAAGGTGTGTAAATGACTTGCTTGTTCTAAGATTGGGAGCAGTTCGATATGTTGCCAGAATTGTCTGGAACAAGCCAGGAACTGGAATTTTTCAGGCCAGAATTTGTTAATAGATGCACTATGTTTTGACTCTACAATGAGTATTAAAAATTTTGAATTAGCTGACCACATTGAAAAGGGCTTAAAATAATGCCTAGTTCATAATACATACTATATACATGTTTGCTAGTAATAGTAAAAACTCAAAATATTTCTGATGCAACTGTCAATTTCCAGCTTCTTTTGAGGGACCTAAACCATAGAACCACTGAAGCCATCTACTGGGGACACTCTTCAGAGACAGCATCGTGCCTCACAACCACCGCGCCCCACACACACCGTCCCTGGGTCTTGCTATAAGTCATGTCAAAACTTTACACTATTCATTTCATCCCTGTACACATCTGCGTTTTTAAACCATGGTCAGGTGATCAAGTTCAAGGTCTGTTGTTGGTAGTGCATGCTCCTTAAGTCACTCTAAAGAGTTTAAACTTTTTTATAAAGACAACAGAAAGCCGTAAAAAGATTTTAAGCCAAGGAATGACACAATTGTGTCTATGTTATATTAGGTTGAACCATATGAAATTCTTTTTTTTGCTAGTCAAAAGTAGTCAAATATCAGCAGTTTCCTCAATCTAATAGAAGTATCATTCAAGGTATTATACATGAGGTAAATGGATAGGAGAAGGGAGAAATTGAAGGCAGAGAAACCAGGTAGGGAGAAATTATAATCATCACAGTATGAAATGATGAAGTGGGAATGAAGTAAAAGAACTGAGATTGAATATAAATATATCAGTCAGTGAGACTTATGCTTTTTTTTTAAAGATTTTTATTGGGGAATTGGGGGAGGGGAACAGCTCTGGGGAATTGGGGGAAGGGGAACAAACAAGTTGCTGTCGTTTTGTTCTGCAGTCCAGTTGTGGAGGACATCACCTCACTGGCCCAAGTTGGCACCATCATTGCACTCTTCCCGGGCGAGGCAGATCAGTCGCAGGCTTCTGGACTGCCGCTCACTGCGGCTGCTGGCCGCTCACGCTGGCTGCTGGCTACACACGGTAGCCCATGGCAACCCACTGCCACAGGGGCTGCAGCCTACGCCGTCGCCGGCAACTCAGGGCAGCCCAACTCCAGGTCGAGGCGCCGTTGAGCATCTTAGCTGTGGAGGGCAGCATCACTGGCCCTCATATGTGGGATCTGAACCGGGGCCCTCTGGCGTCCCAAGCCAGTTCTTAACCATCGCGCCACTTGGTCGGCCCAAGACCTATGCTTTTTGACTACCTAGTTTATACCCTCAGAGAGATGAATCAGAATAAACTGGAATGTTTTTAGAAAGTAAATCACATGCACTTTGCCTCTCCTTCATGAGATACATGTTTTTAGAAGCCTTGCTCTACTTATAATTGACGATTACTTTGGTTAAAAGTCATTGTCACTCATGAAAATGAGTGCACTCTTCAAATGTGTTGGCAGAGGGAAATGCTGAGAAGTAGAGTCAATCCGGGGGTTGATTCAATGGGCAGCTGAGTGAGGAGACACACAAGAAACTGACAGTGGTGGGGTTTCAGCTTTGGTCACCAAGAAAATAATGGTACCTTTAATTGATGGTCCAAAAAGATTCTGTATTGAGTTACAGACCGATTTGATAATCTGACAAGAGCTTGGACTCTCACCCTAAAAATAAGCTCATGCTATATACAACAGTTTGGCAAATGACTTCCAAAAGTTCAACCTCCTAGGAGATAGGAACCCCTAGGGTCCTGGGAAAAAGAAACCCGGTAGGATGTGGGCTCTACTGTCTCTGGATCAAAAAGATCACCATGACCCATGTTCTTTTTTATTAGTTGAATTATTCTACCATGACTATTACCTTACATAATGTTGAAATGATGAATATCAAATTGGGGAAATGACAGGAGAAGGAAGGAGATCCTTAGAAAAAACACCCTCCTCTACCAATCAGATTACCTCGCATTGGGATGTTTTTTCCTCTTTGGTTAACATAGAAACTCTGAACTCTGAAAAAAGAGTGTGATGGGTGTTCTGACTCCAGTGCACTTAAATAGGCACCAAATAGGCTGGCTTGCTATTCTGAGGATGATAAAAAGGATGTTAAATGCTGACTGTTCACTTCAAAGTCCAGTTGTAATTGTTGCTTCTTTTATATGTGCATGTCCTTTACCTATGTTTTTATTTTGTTTTGTTTTGTTTATAAGCAGAGAGAAAACCATATTTACCCAAAATGTATCACTGGCCCTTGCAGGCCTCTCTCTGACTTGAAAATGAGTATTACACATTTATCATCATTTCTTTTAACATAGAAAAAATCTTTCCAGTCCCTACTCTCTCCTCTCTGCTAGACTATCAATATCACATTACACTGGACAGCCTCCCTTTTACCTGGAATATAAATGATATCCTTCACATCTCAAGATATGAGTCAAGTCTAGAATGGAAGGTAAGTTTTGTATACTTCCTTGTAGTTAGTGAAAGTTACAAAAACAGCAATAAAACAAACTGCCTTCATATGACACTTTTCCTAAAGAAGCCCACATACAATGAGCCATTAACTTGTAAGTCATTGGGTAGCTTAAACACTTCAGACAAGCTATTTTCCCACTCTCTGCCTCGGTTTTCTCATCTAAAGAAGAGAACTAATAATAGCATCTACCTTGAAAGGTTGTTGTGAGGATTCAATGAGTTAATAAAGAAAAAGTATTTAGAACATATTGCTTAACATGTGGTAAGCACTCAATAAAGGTTGACCACATTGTTATTATCATTATTACTTTCATCACTTTCTTCAATTTACAGATGAGGACTTGATGCACAGAGAAATAAAGTGATTTATTCAAGATGTTCTAGAAAGTCAATAACAGAGACAATAATAGTAGGACCTAGTGGAGAAGCCCTGAGAGTAGTGAGGAACAAAGATACAGGATTGAAATATTGGAAGTTCCAATGAGTATGAGAGAGTATTATAGTTGAAGTTTACAAAAGGCAGTAAGCCATTGAGATAAAAGGTGGTGGTGCTTAGTATATAACTTGTCAGTTATACAGAGGGTGCAGTTATTGGTAATGGCAAGGTATAAGGTATGAACACAGTAGTATGAGGTCGGACAATTAAGTTTGCGAACTCATCCTAAAAAAAGTGCTACATACCTCATTGCTGAATATCACTATGGTCACCTTCGAAGTACTCCCCTTGGGAAGCTATGCATCAACGCCAGTGCCTAACTCACCCTTCAAAACAATTTTGGAACTCTTTTTCTGGACTGGCCATCAGAGCTGCCATTGTATTACCCTTGATGTCCTGAATGTCATCAAAATGTCTTCCTTTCAATATTTCCTTTATCTTCGGGTAAAGAAATAAGTCATTGGGGGCCAGATCAGGTGAGTAGGAAGGGTGTTCCAATACAGTTATTTGTTTACTGGCTAAAAACTAAAAACTCTCTCACAGACAGTGTGAACTGGTGCATTGTCGTGATGCAAGAGCCATGAATTGTTGGCAAAAATTTCAGGTAGTCTAACCTTCGCATGTAGCCTTTTCAGCACTTTCAAATAGTAAACTTGGTCACTGTTTGTCCAATGGGTACAAATTCATAATGAATAATCCCTCTGATATCAAAAAAAGGCTAGCAACATCATCGCAACAAGTTCGCGAACTTAACTGTCAAACCTCATATGTATAGTAAGGTAGGTAAATAATTGCAGGAGACGATTTCTAAGGACTGAAAAGCCACAGTGTTGGAACAATCATCACTATGTATATTGAAATCATTAAGAATTAAGACAGGGTTAGTGCTGGAGAGTGACAATGGGCCAGGAGATAAAATCTTTGAGAAATGAGGGAAAGTGACCCAGGGATGGTGGATGACTATAGTGGAATGGTGGGCGGTACAGCCTGATGGCATGAGAATCATGGCTGGGTGCTGTTATGGACGCTAAAGGGAGAATGATGTGAAAGTAGCACAAGGAAATAAAGACATCATCTACCCCACTTCTAGGGTGAAGAGTATGAAAGTTCTGGGTGATACAACAGCCTGTGATGGAGAGGAATGGTGGGGTAACACCTGAAGAGAGTCAGCTTTCTGTTCGAGCAAGAAAATAAAGAGCTGGGGTTGGGGGGGGGGGTCACAAACTGGGTTGAGTTTAAAGATTTGCTTAGCATCATTGTTGAGTTCCAGGAAGAAACAGGGGGTGTTTCAGTAGTCAGGGAGGTTTAGGAGATGAAGAGCATTTGAAAATGAGTCAGAAAAATCATTACGGAATAGAGTCCTAAGTATGCAATATGATTGTGGTTTTCCTGGGATGACTGACTTGATTTGGAGAAAGGGCATGTGGAGATCCCAAGACAAAGACTGATGAAATTATAAGCATGTAGAGAAGAGAAGAATGGGGCAGGGAGGGTGTGCCCTAGAGCAAGAAGAGTTCTGACCCCCCCTCCCCGCATATTACTGTTGATGAAGGTGAGATATCCTGCAGAAGGTGGTCTTATTTCAAAAGCAGGAATTCACTTATTTTCTGCATCCTACAGGGCAATAGTCAAATGCCAAAAACAGGCTAGGTCATTCCTGACTTATGATAGCTGTTTTGAAAATAAGTATCAATACCACTATTTATGAGCCTCCTCGATAGATGCCAATCCTCATCCTCTGATAATTTTAGAAATGTTTAGAAGATCTAGAGTAATTTCATTCTTATCATTTGTTTGTGTGACTACCTCCAAGCTTGATTGTAATGTATCTGCACATTGATATCCTAACATAGCTATTTTTGTACCCCCAAGTGCCTAACAGAACGTTTTTATTGAGGTGTTGATGCTGAATATTTTAATATATAAAAAGCTTGGATCACATCTATTTAATTGCATGTACTATCTTAAAAGAAGTACTTACGTTTTAATGCTTTCTAATAAGGATGAACACTTCACAATTCAGGGCAATGAATATTCAATTATATTTAACATATATTAAATACTTGTATTATATACAAAATAGTGCTATGTACCAACGGGGATACAAATGTGACTAAACCATTGTTTCTGTTCTTGAGAAGCAAACTTTCCAACAAAAAAGTTGAAATTTGGAACCAAATGAATCGATCTAGTCAAATATCGTTTTGGAATTGGCTTAATAGAGCCATCGATCATGAAAAGCACAGCTTTACCTCCACCCTTTAAGGAAAGACTTGATTTCTAAAATCCAATCATTTTAGGGCTATGACTTCTAGCAAGGCATCAACAACCGTCTTCACCTGCAACTGTACCCTGGTAGCATGCTCAGCAGATGGTGTGTCACCAAGTTCTTGGTAGCCAAACTACCATATTTGCCGGCGTATAAGACGACTGGGCGTATAAGACGACCCCCTAACATTTCCACTCAAAATACAGAATTTGTTATATACTCGCCGTATAAGACTACCCCCTCTTCTGCACACCTTCCACACACCAAATAAAAGGTAAAACAATATCAGATTTGATTTCAACATTTTAATTTATAATGAACGGTATGTGGAATGAAGTGGGCGGGCATCGGGAGGCCACTATGGCACGGGGCAAGCACTATGGGCAGTCTATCTGAAGTGTACCTGGCGTATAAGACGACCCCCCACTTGGAGGCATATTTTTCAGGGCCAAAAAATCGTCTTATACGCCGGCAAATATGGTATAACATTAACAATAAAATACCCTCTTATATTTAAATATTTTAAATATAATTTCAAACAGAAAAGAAAAAGGGAGGCTAGGTTTCCGCCTGTAATAAACATGCTATTTATGGGTTGTATTATGCATAAAAATACATGTGCTCTAACAACATCCTCAGTAATTTTCCGAGCCCTACTGCGAAGCAAGTGCTTTGAGACCTTGACAAAGGGGGAAGAACAGAGTTTGGCAAGAAAAGTTAACAGAAGTCACACCTCGTCAGTGGGTGTCAACATAATACAATTTACATGATTCTGGAGGGGTTTCTAAGCAGCCACCAATAACACTACATATATTAGTCAGCCTGCCAGCCCCCTGGTGAACTATCAGTTTGTAGATGAAAGAAAACGTTGCCTCAAAGTAACTTAAAATTGCTATGTGGGCCGGGTGATGAATGATCGCCACAGATTGCTGCCCCCACGCTTCTTAATGGGGCTTTATAAAATGCAGCTCCATGTAAAAACACATCTTATTAAAAAAAAAAAATATATATATATATATATATCAGCCATGGAGGGGTTTTAGGATTTATGGAATGCAGATTGTATGTGCCTCCTCTGTCTCATCTATGTGTTGGACAGAGCTTGAGGCAACATTGATCAGCTCACCAAAAGGTGTAAGTGTTTCAGGGATGAGGACAGTAAGGGCCAAGGGCCTGAGAACCTTGTTCTGTGACGTTCAGCTGAAGGAACTGGACAGGATCTGAGAAGTGGGGTTTGAGTGGACACTTACAATAGTTCTTTCTGGCTGCGCCTATTTGTAAGGGTGCTAGCCTGGCTATCCTTCCCTTGAACCCGATTCTTCAAGCATCTAATTTGTGGCAGGCAACTCACAGGGTGCCTACGAATAAGATGGAAGTAGTCTCCTGCCTTGCAGATCTTCTGGTCTTATTGTAAGACAAGGAATGGAAATACAGTACAATAAATGCCCCCATCACAGAAACAGGTTTTATGAGAGCTCACAGGAACTGCTAACCTTGAAGTGAGAGTCATAGAAGACTCCTGAAAGAACAGAAGTTGAACCTGGAACCAGCAGGATATATAAGTATGCATTAGTATAATGAAGACATGGTGGAGGGAAGGACAGAGAGGGAGAAATTGTTTCAGGGAGAGGAAGCTGCATGTGCAAAGGCCAAGAAGTGGGAAAGTGTGTGAATTCAGAGAACGGAAAGGATGTCAGCATAACTGGATCAGGCATCGTCTGTGTTTCTAGGAGGGTCAGGAGAGGAAGGAGGTAGTGCCCAGATATGGGGCTGTCAAGATAAGCAAGGGCCACATATGAAGAGCCTTGTAAACCACATTAATAAATCTGGACATTTTCAGTGGGAGACACTAAAGGATTTTAGCAGAGGCGTGACATCATTCCTTGGAAGGTGGTATATAGTACAGTGATTGTGTTCATAAACCCTAGAATCTGACCTCTAAGATTCAACTCTCACCCCTAGCACTTATTAACTGTGTGTCTTAAGACTAGTTATTTAACCTCTGACACTCAGTAATTACATAACCCTCATTAAAAAAGAGGTAGCACATTCTATTATTATCTGGGTCAAAACCGATGGGATTAATTCCCTTCTTACTTCTTATATTCTAACCATTGATTAATGCCAAAAACATGTGAAAGCATGCTTCCATTCTTTGCATCCAGGATAGCTCTGCACCTTGACTCCCACCACTTTCTGAAGAAACCAATAGATATAACCTTACAAGCATTTCACAGTAGAGTTCTCTGGGTCAGGTATCTCTGACAAAGTGCCATTTTCACATTAGGAAAAACCAGGGTTTCCAAAGACATTCTTGCCAAAAATATAAAACCTGCCACCTATCAAGCCTTTAGATCTAACTACCTATTAACAGGAAACACAGAGAATAACTTAATATTTTACAGGATATCATAACAATACAACCATCAAAATCTAGAATGTGGGAAAGTCTACAGAACTAGTGACCCATTTCTTTACCGAATAGATTTATAAAAAAAGGAAAGGAAGGGAAATTTATAATTAAAACAATCTTAAGAGATATATCAACCAATTTGATGTGCAGCCTTTGTTTGGATCCTGATATGAACAAAATAGACAACTGCTGAAAAAAGACCAACAACAGAAAAGAGAATCAGGAAAATTTGAACACAGAAAACTTATTTGATGATACTAAGAAATGATCAATTCAAGGGCTATGAGAATGAGATTGTTATCTTATTTTTAAGACTTTTTTTATATTTTAGAGATACTTGCTATATTACTTATGAATCAAATGATACATGGATTGTCTTCAAAATATCCAGTAGTAGAAGGAATTATAGATTAACAAGATCGGCCACAAATCGATAATTGTCAAATTGGTGTAATGGGTATGTAGGAGTTTATTATTCTATTCCCTTCACTTTTATTTACATTGGAAGCTTTTGATAATAAAAAACTAAAACACTCCTCAAATATAAAATTGTCATGAAAAAAATAATTGGAAGCTCATGCACTCAAAAGACACTTGACCAATACCACTCAAAAGCAATGTCTTTCCCAGAGAACTCTGCAAACCCAAGGGGATTATTAAGCCTTTTGCAACAATAAATGACAGTAATGGAATTTCAGGTGTCTGGCCAGGTGGGAATGAGTTGGACACAGGTAAGAGCAGCACCATCGTCACCTGGGAGGTGGTCAGAAATGCACACCCCAGACCCTCTGCATCCAAACCTGCCTTTTGAAAACCTCCCCTGTAACTGAAATGCATATTGAACTTTGGGGCTCAGTGGGCTAGGGGTCAGGAAAGATTACATATCATTGCTGTAAACGAAAGCTGGAGTGGGTTGGTAGAAAAGGAGAAAGAAAGCTGTTATGTATAGAACTGTGCAATTTATAATAACATGCTACTTCATGCATTCATTCAACATATATTTGTTGAGCACATGCCATGTGTAGAAAACTATTGTATGTGCTGAGGATACTGTAGGAAATCAAACAACAAAAATCCCTGACCTCATGGAATTTAGTCTAGTAGTGACTAGCTAACTAATATTGAGTGCTTAATAGGTATTAAGAACTGTTCTAAGCCTTTACATGTATAGTTCACAAGAAAAACAAGGTTAGTAGCTGAAGAAAATGTTTGAAAATCATCAGGTTAAAACATGATACTAAGATCCGGTTCTAAAATCGCTCTGCACCAGGGCCCAGCCAAAGAGGCACAAGAATCATCACACCCAGAGGCCAACTCTAGACCAAACCAGAGCAGTACTGGGTTTGACCTACAAGAGTCACACCCAAAGGGAAATTTCTACAGGCACAAGAGCCGATAGGGGCCAAACCCCATCTGAGGGGTCAATCCTCACATGGCAGCTCATATACTGTGGACATAGCCAATCCTCACAGCTAGTCAGCCTGGGAGTCAATCCCAACTACTGACAAGCCAAAAGCAGTCAAAGCTTATCTTCAACAGGAGAAGACACACAACACAAGGGACACCTCAGAACACACACACAGGAGAAAAGGGAGACTGAGCAATTCAAATACAAAGGACACATATCACATAAGTCCACCCAGCAAAGACTGAGAGACCTAGGGGATCTACCTAATACATTGAAGCAAGCACAAAGTGTCAGCCAGAATGAGGAAACAAAGAAACACTCCCTAAATAAAAGAACAGAAGAAACCTCCAGAATCAGTGGATCTAGATGAAATAGAGGCGACCAACCTATCAGAAGCAAAATTTAGAACACTGATAATTAGAATGTTCAAGGAAATTAGTGAGAATATAAATAAGCATAGAGAAATCATGAAAAACAACCAGTTAGAACTAAACAATACAATTACTGAAATAATGAAATAAAGAACACACTCAAAGGAATTACCAGCAGATTAGATAAAGCAGAATATCAAATTAGTGATTTAGAAGACAAGATAACAGAGATCACCCAAGCGAAACAACAGCAACAAAAAAGAATAAAAAACATTGAAAATAGTTTAAGAGAACTGGGCAATAACATCAAGTGTATCATAGGAATACCAGGAGAAGAGAGGGAGCAAGGGATCGAGAACATATTTGAAGTAATAATGTCTGAAAACTTCCCTAACCTAGCAAAGGAAATCAACATACAAGCCCAGAAAGTGCAGAGAGTTCCAACAAGATGATCCCAAACAGGCCCACAGCAAGACACATTATAGTGAAAATGGCAAGGGTTAAAGACAAAGACAGAATCCTAAAAGCAGCAAGGGACAGGCAGCAAGTTACTTACAAGGGCACCCCCATAAGATTATCAGCCGACTTTTCTACAGAAACTCTGCAGGCCAGAAGAGAGTGGCAAGAGGTTTTCAAAGTGATGAAAAACAAAGGCCTACAACCTAGATTGCTTTATCCAGCAAGGCTATCATTTAAAATTGAAGGAGAGATAAAGAGCTTCCCAGAAAAAAATAGCTAAAGGAATGCATTACCATCAAGCCAGCATTGGAGGAAATGTTAAAAGGGCTTCTTTAAGCAGAAGAAAGAGGAAAACAATCTAACTAATGAAAACCAGAAACACAAATAACAAAATGACAATAACTATGCACCTATCAATAATCACATTACATGTAAATGGATTAAATGCTCCAATCAAAATACATAGGGTGGCTGAGTGGATGAGAAAGTAAGACCATTGCATATGCTGTATACAAGAGACTCACCTCAGATCAAATGACACAAACAGGCTGAAAGTAAAGGGATGGAGTAAAATATTTCATGCAAATGGAACTGAGAATAAAGCTGGAGTAGTAATACTTATATCAGATAAAATGGACTTTAAATTGAAGACTATAATAAAAGACAAAGAAGGGCACTGCATAATAATAAAGGGACCGATCCAACAAGAGGACATAACCCTAGTAAACATCTATGCACCTAACATAGGAGCTCCTAAATATGTAAAACAGGTTTTGACAGACATAAAGACAGAGATCAACAGCAACACTATCATAGTAGGGGAATTCAACACCCTGTTGTCACCAATGGACAGGTCCTCCAGACAGAAAATCAATGTGGAAACAGCGACCTTAAATGACACCTTAGACCAGCTGGATTGAATTGATATTTTCAGAGCATTTCACCCCAAAGCCACAGAATATACATTCTTCTCAAGCGCACATGGAACATCTTCCAAGACAGGCCACATGTTAGGCCACAAAACAAGCCTCAATAAATTTAAGAAAATTGAAATCATATCAAGTGTTTTCTTCAACTACAATGCGATGAAACTAGAAATCAATTACAAGAAGAAATCCGGAAAGCACACAAATACATGGAGGTTGAATAACATGCTACTAAACAATGAGTGTGTGAAAAACGAGATCAAGGAAGAAATCAAAAAATACCTCGAGACAAACGAAAATGAAAACACAATGACCCAAAATATTTGGGATGCAGCAAAAGCAGTTCTAAGGGAGAAGTTCAGAGCAATGCAGGCTTAACTCAAGAAACAAGAAAAATTTCAAATCGACAGCCTATTTTTACACCTAAGAGAACTGGAAAGAGAACAGCAAAATAAGCCCAAAGGGAGTACAAGGAAGGAGATAGTAAAGACCAGAGGAGAAATAAACGAAATAGAGACCAGAAAAACAAGACAAAAAAATCAATGAAACCAAGAGCTGGTTTTTTGAGAAGATAAACAAAATTGACAAACTTCTAGTCAGACTTATCAAAAAATCAGAGAGAGGACTCAAATTAGTAAAATCAGGAATGAAAAAGGTGAAGTGACAGCAGACACCACAGAAATACAAAAAAAAAATAAGAAAATACTATGAGCAACTATATGCCAACAAATTTGACAATCTGGAAGAAATGGGTAATTTTCTAGAAGCATACAACCTTCCCAAGACAACTCAAGAAAAAATGGAAAATCTGAATAGATTGATTACTACCAAGGAAATTGAATCAGTAATCAACAAGCTCCCAACAAACAAAAGCCCTGGTCCAGATGGCTTCACAGGTGAATTTTACCATTCAAAAAAGAATTATCACCTATTGTACTCAAACTATTACAAAAGTTCCAGAAGGAGGGAAGGCTCCCAAACTCTTTCTATGAGGCCACTATCACCCTGATCCCAAAATCAGACAAAGACATTACAAAAAAAGAAAGCTACAGGCCCATATTCCTGATGAACATAGATGCAAAAATTCTCAACAAAATATTGGCAAACAAAATTCAGCATTACATTAAGAAGATCATACACCATGATCAAGTGGCATTCATCCCTGGTATGCAAGGTTGGTTCAATATCTGCAAATCAATTAATGTGATACACCACATCAACAAAATGAAAAATAAAAATCATATGATCATATCAATAGATGCAGAAAAAGCATTTGACAAAATCCAGCAGCCATTTATGATAAAAACTCTTAGCAAAGTGGGAATAGAGGGATCATATCTCAACATAACAAAGGGCATATATGATAAGCCCACAACTAACATCATACTCAATAGGGAAAGCTAAATCCATTTCCCTTAAGATAGGGAACAAGACAAGCCTGTCTACTTTCTCCACTTTTATTCAACATAGTTCTGGAAGTTCTATACACAGAAATCAGACAAGAAAAAGAAATAAAAGGCATCCAAATTGGTAAGGAGAAAGTAAAATTGTCATTATATGCAGATGACATGATACTATATATAGAGAATCCCAAAGACTCCACCAAAAATCTATTGGAACTGACAAATGAATTCAGTAAGTAGCAGGGTACAAAGTCATTATTTAGAAATCAGGTGCATTTGTATACACCAATAAAAACTATTAGAAGAAGAAATTAAGAAAACAGTTCAATTTACAGTTGCCTCAAGAACTACAAAATACTTAGGAATAAATTTAATGAAAGAAGTAAAAGACCTGTACTCAGAAAATTATAAGACACTGAAGAGAGAAACCAAGAAGATACAAACAAATGGAAACACATACCATGCTCATAGATAGGAAGAATTAATATAGTTAAAATGTCCAAGACAATCTATCGATTCAATGCAATTTTTATCAAACTACCAAGGGCATTTTTCACAGAAATAGAAAATACAATCTTAAAATTTATATGGAAGCATAAAAGACCCCGAATAGCCACAGCAATCCTGAGAAATAAGAACAAAGTTGGTGGTATCATGCTACCCGACATCAAATCATACTACAAGGCAATAGTAATCAAAACAGTATGGTACTGGCATAAAAACAGACACCTAGATCAATGGAACAGAATAGAGAGCCCAGAAATAAATCCATTCATATATATGGTCATTTAATCTATGACAATGGAAGCAAGAATTTACATTGGGGTAAAGATAGTCTATTTAATAAATGATGCAGGGAAAACTGGACTGACACATGCAAAAAAATGGAACTGGACCACCTCCTTATGCCATATACAAGAACAAATTCGAAACAGATTAAAGACTTAAATATAAGACCTGAAACCATAAAACTAGAAGAAAATATAGGGAGTAAATTTGCAGAAATAACCCTGAGCGATATTTTTACTGATATATCCCCTCAGGCAATGGAAGTAAAAGAAAAAATAAACATATGGGATTACATCAAACTTCAAAGTTTTTTCACAGCAAAGGAAACCATCAATAAAACAAAAAGGAAGCCTACTAAATGGGAGAAGATATTTGTCAATGATATATCTGATAAGGGGTTAATATCCAAAATTTATAAAACACTCATGCAACTCAACAACAAAAAAACAAACAACCCAATTAAAAAATGGGCAGAGGATATGAAGAGACATTTCTCTACAAAGGACATACAGATGGCCAACAGGCATATGAAAAATGTTCAACCTCACTAATCATTAGAGAAATGAAAATAAAAACCACAATGAGATACCACCTCACCCCGGTCAGAATGGCTATCATCAATAAGTCAACATATAACAAGTGCTGGCGAGGTTGTGGGGAAAAGTGAACCCTGGTGCCCTGTTGGTGGGACTGCAGATTGGTGCGGCCACTATGGAAATCAGTATGGAGGTATCTCAAAAAACTGGAAATGGAACTACCTTATGACCCAGCAATTCCACTCTTGAGTATCTATCCAGAGAAACCCAAGACACTAATTGGGAAAAATATATACACCCCTATGTTTATTGCAGTGCCATTCACAATAGCCAAGAATTGGAAACAACTGAAATGCCCATTGGTAGACGACTGGATTAAGAAGCTGTGGTACATTTATACAATAGAGTATTACTCAGCTATGAAGAAGAATGAAATCTTACCATTTGCAATGATATGAATGGACCTAGAGAACATTATGCTAAGTGAAATAAGTCAGTCAGAGAAAGATCTCATTTATAGGTGGAATCTAAAGAACTAGATAAATAAACAAAGTAAACAGAAATAGCCTCAGAGATATAGAGGAATATCTGATGGATGGGAGGAGGTGGGGATGAAGGAGAAGGGGAAGGGATTAGACAACATAAATTGGTAACTATAATATTGCCACAGGTATATGAAAGACAGTTTGGGGAATATAATCAATAAGGTTGTAAATACTTTTTAGGATGTCAGATGGACACATGTCTTGTTAGGGAGACCACTTCAGGGATGGTGTAGAGGCTTAACCACTGCACTGTGCACCTGAAGCTGATGTTGAATAATAGTGTATGTCAAATATAATTTTTATATATATATATTTTTTTTTTTTTAATGGGATGTGGAGTATAGTTTGGGGAGTGGAGTCAATGGAACTATAATAGATGTGTATGATATCGGGGGTGGGGGAGGTGGGTTGGGGAAGGGGGTTTGAAAAGTATAACTATTGCATTGCTTTGCACATCTGAAACTAATAAATTAAAAACAAAACAAAACATGATATTGAACATTGAACAGGTCAACCGAATCTTACAAGCAGAGCGAACTGTCATTTCTCATCAATCGTCCACTGTTCCTCTCCCTTAAGCTTGGCATAGTTGCCCAGGACATCTTAACTTGCACATGTTACATTCATGATGTTCTATTCATGCCTGTTCCCTTCATTCCTAGAATCTTCCCATGGCCCAGTTTCACATGAAGCCACACAGAAATGGAAGAGAGAAAGCAGACATGGTTTAAGCATCTACTTTGTACTAGGTACTTTCTAAAAAGCACTGATTTAAAGTCTCAAAACAACATCACAAAGTAAATCTCTCTTTCATTTTGCTGTAAAGTTACAACTCAGACTAATTAATTTGTCCAAAGTCACAAATCTTCCAAGGATTAAGCTCCTTCAAACTCAAAGTCTCATGGTTTCCCAACTTGATGTGTATCAGAATCACCTAAAGGGCTTGTTAAACACAGACCACAGGGTTTCAGATTCTGTAGGGCTGTGGGTTCCAGCACCAGGCACGGAAATTTGCACTTTTAACAAGACTCGCTGGGATGGTGTAGCTGCCACTCACACTTGGAGGATAACTGCCTTAGTACACATTCAACCTACTTCACAGAGTAACTCTGTTCCCTCTGCCATAAAATGGTCCATCGAGGACCTTCAAGTAGCTATTTTATTGGTTAGCATAACGCTAACAGCTATAACAAATACACTCCAAAATGTAGACTGGCTGAAACACAAGAGGGATTTACTTCTCACTCATGTGATGATCTAAGACAGGTGTTCCTATCAGCAAGACAATGGATATCCAGGGACCCAGGCTAAAGGAGCCTCTGAAATCTTAAAAACAACAACAACAACAACAACAAAGGTGGCTTCCCAGGTCACTGCAGCCATCTCCATCCAGCCCTCAAGGACAGAAAAAACATATGGAGAAGCATGAGTAGGAATTCTGTATGGATCAGGTCTTGCTTTTGTTAAAACACAGGCATATGTTCACATACAGCTGCCCTGAAAAGTGTGATACATACTTTAGCCTTGCACCCAAGAAGAGAAATGGATTTGGGTAAGCACTTTTAAGTCTCTGCCACCACAACTCTGTTCATTTCCTTATCTCTTTTCCCTAGACTTCTAAATTTCCTGGGTAACAAATATTTATTAGTACATATGGCCAGACACTGTGCTGGAATCTAGGCACTCCTACAGCAATAAATGCAGTCCGATTTACTGAAGTTTACAAGGTATCCAGGACTTTACATTAAGCAAGTAACTGTAAGTATTACAAGAGCAATGAAGAAGTGGTATAGGTTGCAATGAGTTCTAACATAGTCGGCCCAGGATAGAGGTAGGTGCAAAGGTGTGCAAAGAAGGCTTCCTTGAGGAAGAGGTATTTAAGGAGATGCCCAGAGGAAAAGTAGGCATTTGCTGGGCAAAGATCAGAGTGGGAGGAGGCCAGGAAAACATTCTGTTCCAAGTAGATGGACTAGCACATGAGAAGCGCCAAAGAGAGAAAAAGTATGAAACCTTTGAAGAACTAAAAAAATGTTATGATGAGTGATGAGGAGGATGGCTCAAAATGGGCCTGTTGAGACAGGCAGAACTATGCAGACAGTGCTAAAGTTGCTTTTTTATCCAAGAAACATTTCCTAAATGCCTCTTATGGTTGTTTTCAGTTAGAAGCTGCAAATATAAAAGTGTAAAACACAAACATGGTCCATGACTTTATGGAGATTACTTAATGGGTAAGATTTTTTAACAAATAATTACCTATAAAATTAAGTATTGTATTTCATTTTAAGGGCCATATAACAACATAGTGTTATGAGAGCATTTAAAAAGGGAACTTACATGGTCTGAAGTTTAAAAAAATGCTACCCTGAGGATGTGATCACAAGCTAAGACAGAAGAATGATTACATTTATAGCAACAAATATACTCTTGTCCCCATTTTATACATCAGGGACAAAACAAAGACTTTACTATTACATGGCTCATCCATAGCAAAGCAGAGATTTGACCCAAGCCTGTCTGACTCTAGGTAGCAAAGCAGAGATTTGACCCAAGCCTGTCTGACTCTAGGTCTATGATCTTTCCAGTATGTTAGGCCTAGAAAAGTGCTATGAAACATAAATAAATAATGAAGATTTCCTGTCAAATGGTGGAATAGGTAAATGCTGTGCTTGTCTCCTCTCATGACCACATCAAAATTACAACCAAATTACAGAAAAGCCATCATTGAGAATTGCTTGAAATCTTGCTTAACTGGAGACCTACAACTAAGGACACAGGACATACAGAAAAAGCCACCTAGAGACTGGTAGAAGAGGCAGAGACACAAAACCAGCTGGCCCCACACCTACACGTGACCTTTTAAAAATGGGAGGGATATCTCAGCTGTGGCATTTCTCCCATAAATAATGCTGGGTCCCAGCCCCATAAGGCTCCCCAGCCCAGGGTTCCAGCATCAGGGAGAGAAGTCCCTATAACTTCTGACTGTGAAAACCAGTGGCGATTGTGGCTGCGTGAGACAGAGGACAGCTGCATTCCCAGGACTGAGATAGGAAATATAAAAATGGAGATAGAAAACATAAAGAAGAATCAGTCAGAAATCAAGAATAAAATAACAGAAAAAAAGAATACATTACAGGGAATCAACAGATTAGATGAAGCAGTGGATTGAATGAGCAATTCAGAAGATAAGGTAGCAGAAAACATGCATTCAGAATAGCAAAAAGAAAAAGGAATTAAAAAAAAAAAGTGAGGAGAGATTAATGGGCCTCTGGGACAACATCAACCATAACAACATTTGCATCATAAGGCAACCAGAAGGAGGAGAGAACAAGGCATTGAAAACCTATTTGAATAAATAATGACAGGAAACTTTCCTAACCTGACAAAGGAAATAGACATACAAGCTCAGGAAGTGCAGAGTCCCAAACAAGATGAACCCAAAGAGGCCCATACCAAGACACTTTATAATTAAAATGGCAAAGGTTAAAGACAAGGGGAGAATCTTAAAAGTAACAAGAGAAAAGCAGGTTGTTACTTACAAGGGAGCTCCCATAAGACTGTCAGCTGATTTCTCAGCAGAAACTTTGCAGGCCAGAAAGGATTAACAGGAAATATTCAAAGTGATAAAAAGCTAGGACCTACAACCAAGATTATTTTACCCAGGAAAGCTATCATTTAGAATCGCAAGACAGATAAAGAGCATCCCAGACGAGAAAAGGCTAAAGGAGTTTATCACCACCAAACCAGTATTACAAGGAACCTTAGAGGAGCTGCTTTAAGGGGGGGAAAAAAAAAATATATATATATATATATATATATGTGTGTGTGTGTGTGTGTGTAAAATAAAATATATATAATATGTATATATGTAAATATATAAATGTATATAAATATATATAAATAAAAAATATATATAATAAATATGAAAATATATATAAAATAAATATATATATATGTAAAATAAAATAGCAATAACCACATATCTATCAACAACTACTTTAAATGCAAATGGATCAAATGATTAAATGTTCCAATCAAAAGATATGGTGGCTAAATGGATAAGAAAACAAGATCCTTAAATATGCTGCCGACAAGAGACTCACTTCAGATCAAAAGACATACATAGACTGAAAGTAAAGGGAGGGAAAAAGATATTTCATGCAAATAGAAACAAAAAAGCTGAGGCTGTGATACTTATACCAGACAAAACAAACTTCAAAACAAAGGCTATAACAAGAGACAAAGAAGGTACCCAGTAATCCCACTTCTCGGTGTTTATCTGAAGAAACCCAAAATGCTACTTTGAGAGGAAATGTGCATCCATATGTTCATTGTAGCATTGTTTACAATAGCCAAGATGTAGAAGCAGCCTGGGTGTCCATCAATGGATGAATGGATAAAGAGGAGGTGGTACATATATACAAATGAATATTGCTTAGCCATGGAAGGGAATGGGTTCTTGCCATCTGCAGCAGCAAGGATGGACCTGGAAGGTATTGTGCTGAGTGCAGTATGTCAGACAGAGAAAGACAGATGCAATGAGATTTCACTTATATGTGGAATCTAAAGAGTAAAATAAACAAACACAATAAAAACAAACTCATAGATACAGAGAAGATTTTGATGGTTGCCACATGGGAGGGGAGGTAGGGAGGGTGAAAAAGAGGAAGGGATTAAGAAGTACAAATTGGTTGTTATAAAGTAGTCATGGAGATGCAGGATATAACATAAAGAATATAGTTGTTAATGTTGTAATAACTATGCATGGTGTCAGATGGGTACTAGACTAGTCAGGGGGATCACTTCTTAAATTATATAAATGTCTAACCATTTTGCTGTAAACCTGAAATTAATATAAAATAATAATTGAATGTCAACTTTAATTGAAAAATTAAAAAAGGAGGAGGGAAGTGAAAGGGAATAAGAGGTTCAAATCTCCAGGTATAAAGCAAGTTATAGGAATATAATGCACAGAACAGGGAACATAGTCAATAATATTGTGATAGCGTGTTACAGTCAGATGGTTGCTGGACTTATCTTGGTGATCACTTTAAGTATATAAATGTTGAATAACTATGATGTACACCTGAAGCTAATATAATATTGTATATGAGCTATATTTTAATAAAATCTTTAAATAAATAAAAAATGATACAGGCTCTGTTCTAAAGAACTTTTGGGATCATAAAACTAACACACATGAAGCAAACAAACAAAAAAGACCTAAAATTATTTTTCAGTTCTGTTGTGATTAGAGACTGAAATCATCCAGGATGACAGCTGGGAGAAGTGAGAACTTTTACTGTGCCTCAGTAGACCCAGAAAGAATAAAAAGAGGAATGAATGCATTCTGGGAACAGGAATTCCATTGTGTGGCTGTTTCTTTTACGTACAATTCTTCAACCAGCTACTAATCCATTAAATGCTACTTTTTATTCAGCTAGCATTTCTCCATCTGGTCTATCAGCTTATCGTGAGAATCTGTCAAATGCCTTGCTGAAGTGCAGATAAATGACAACACAGATTTTCCCATTTTCCTTCCTGTGAACCTGCTTCATTATGCTTCCAGCGCTACGAGAACCCCACTGAGAACAAGAAAAGTCAACCATTCAGGTTAAGCTATTGAACAAAGATGTGTTCCTCCAAGGATGACTGCTTGTCAAAAGTGCTGTTAAAATGCTGCCTTGTCACAACCAGACAAGTGTGGTCTAGCACGGAAGACACATATGGCTGACCCAGTGGCCCTTGGATTCTCATACAAGCTCTTCACTACCAGCCCAGTCACTCACTGGACTGTTACTCATCAACACAGAGATGGGCTGAGAAGATCAGTCAGCATATTTCATTCACTCAATCAGCCAACATTTCCTGGTTGCCTATTGACAGTCAACTGCAGGTACTGAGGTTATGGAGCAGACTAATTCAGGAGCTTGCTCTTGAGGGACTCATAGTCTAGAAAGAAGAGCAGACACAAAACACATTTATGATACAGTGTGGAAAATGCTACATCTAGGCACTGAGGAGAACATGGTTAATCCTGCATGGGAGATTCAGAAAAGCTTTCCCATGGGAGATAACATCTGACCAGGTCTTAATCAAGGAGAGTGAGTTCAAGGATGGGGGGAGGGCACAGAAAGGGCTGTAAGGACATTCCAGGCAGAGTAAGCAGTACACAAGGTGTGGAATCCTGCAAGGGGCTAGTCATAGTCAAGGAAAGGTGAGAAGACTGGTGTAGCTGGCGGGGGTTAGAGAAGGGGGTGGGGCAGGAGGACTGTCAGGAGATGTGGTTAGAGAGAAAGACCGTGCCGATACTATGTCAAATATCGTTTCCAAGTGTTTGTATTCTATCCTGACAGCCATGGAGGGACCATGGAGATTTTGAAGGTAGAAATTGTATATTCAGGTCATATCGACTTTGAAAATAAGATTCTCATATGTCTGACATAATCCAGGTACAATCAATAACTCATCAAGCAGGTATAAATAACACAAGAAGTTGACTGTTTTACCATTTATTAGCTATGTCACCTTGGGTTATTAACACCCTCTGTAAGGCTTATTATATATAACATGGGTATAATAATAGTTCACACCTCACATATGACTGAAATTGAGTATGAATTCACTAAATATTAGTTGTGGTAGTGGTTTTCTAAGTCTAAACCTATTCTTGTTCCATGAGCAATTACTTATGTCTTATTATTAATAACAATAACACCAACAATAAAGGTTACATTTGTTGAGGGCTTACTGTGTGCTGGATAACATTTACTTTATTTTTTTCTCAATTCTTATACTATCTCTAAGGGATCGATATTGGAATTGTCATTTTATAAATGAGAAAATGAGGTTCAGATACACTAAATACCGTGTCTCAAGTAACAGAGCAAGTAACTAGTGAGGCCTGGAATGAAAAAAAACAAGCATTTGTTCATTCTACCATATTGTTTCCTGGCTGAAATGAATGACACACTAACATCCTCTTTTAATTATCTCAGCCAAACATATTTTTGAAGCCATGGTTTAATTAGACGACAGGAATACCTTGCCATGGGGGGTGGGGCTAAAGCAAATGCTATTCTTCCTCGTTTGCTAGGTGTCCCATAAACCAGTAAAAAGGCAGGTTGTTTACTATAGAAGTCCACTCACACCTTATCCTTTCCCCTATTCCTTCCTACCAGGCACTTAGTGGGCCACTTATCTACCTCCTCTTGGAGTTTTCCCTCTTTCCTGCAGCAAGCACTTGCGCTTGGACCATGCTGCATTCGGGTGAATTATCTCATGACTTCTACTTTGACATTCAGGCATGCAAGAAAGTCTGTCCGTGTCCAGGATGGCGGTCAGGAAGGAGATTATGCTGGCACTCCCATGATGGAAACTTATGACTATACACCCTGAATCTTGAGGATTCTCAGGACTTGACTACCTAATGAAAATAGTTATTTGTGTATAATCTGTCAAGTCCTTTCAGTAAGAATCCCCGCAGAGGAAAAACAGTAAGGCATGAAAACCCACTATGAGCCCATACACATTAGTGTGAGAGAGATGGACCAAGAGCTCCAAACTTCTGTCTTCAGGAGGTATTCATTAGTCAAGTGGCAGCATCACACAGAGGCGATGGGTGCTCCGGGGATGGTGATTAAGGGCACTGGTCTGGAATCAGACAGAGATGACCTGGAGCTCTTGTTTTGTTTATTTATTGATTTATTTTTAACTGCATGACCTGGAGGTAATTATTTAACTTATATTGTTTCAGTTTCTTCATTTGTAACATGGAAGAAATAATATTCACTTTGTGGAGCTGTTGTAAAAATTAAATGAAATAAGTAGGCTATGTAAAGTGCCTAGAATAGTGCCTGACATCCAGAGGGTACTCAATAAATGGAGGCATCCTGTCTTAATTGTTATATAAAATTATGTATCTTCTCTGACTGCACTGATTATATTTAACTAAAGAGTGGACAAGTCTCCATTTCACACGCTGCTGTGAAGATACAACTTAATGGACTGAAAGCATTATTTATGAAAGGAAAATATAACATGAGTTAGCCATTGTTTTTCTTCTGAATTATTTATGAAGTGTTTGGTAACAGGAATTCAGATCAGTCAGAATAAAAGCTATGAGTTGATGTTTGCTGTGCCATGCTTAAAAAAAATTGAGTAGCTTGAGAAAACATTTTACAAATTGTGTTCTTGCTTAATGATTTAATCACTAAGGATACATATTCACAATCACTCTAAATAAGCACTTGAAAGAAAAATATACTCTTTCTCACCACCCACCCGACAATCTGTAACTTGGTTTTTGGAATTAAATGGTCATTTAAAAAATAAAACAAAAAACACATCTTGTAGCACAGGCCTGGAGAAGATGGAAAAGAAAAAGAAAAAAAGCACCATTTAATTAACTGAAAGCAGGCCTCACAATACAGATAGGATACTCCTTCCAAGATGCCCATGATAACCTCCTCGGGAGAAAATACTGTCAGGTAACCAACCAGTGAGCAGACTTCTTTCAAATCTAGCTTTTTATCTATCTACCACTATCCCTATTATACAAAAGGTAATTAAGGCCCAGAAATATTAAATAACTTGCTTAAGGTCATGCAACTGAAAGTCATAAAGAGGAAACTCTAAACAAAGCCTTACCTGTACTCTTTTATGCTGCTGCTTTTACGGGAGCTACAAAGGGGCTGCATTTAGCAGCATTTTTCATCTAAACTGGTGAAAGGGGTTTAAACAGGAATGACTACCTAACAGTTTACAGGTCCTATATATCATCATCACATCCTTAGAGAATTTTCCAGATTCCAAAGCTCCTTAAGAAGGGAATTGTGGCAGAAACTATTAATTGACCATGTAACAGCTGTCTGACTCTTACTGACAAAGTACTAAATTTGTTCAGGGGGTGGGTGAAAAGTACTCAAGAGTAGATGGGTTTACAAAGAAGCTTCAGGTCTCCTCATTTCCATGGTTGCTTCTAAGGCCTTATGAGGCGCCCTAGTAAGTTGGTGCTTACAATTTTATATTCCTTTACTTAAAGAACCTTTTGGCTTTACAAAGGTTGGATCCATCCCTGTGCCAAGAGACGGTGGGAATTCACCCCAGATTCAAGAAATGAATCATGATTGGTAAAAGCCTGGGAAATTGTAGTTTTCTTCAACCAGTGGTTTGACCTAGAGAAAGTCTGCTGGAAGCTTCTAGAAAAAACATTGGTCTAGGATAAGATAAAGACCCACATAAGGGAAAGCCTTTTCTGCAGTTCACCTCAGCACCCCCCCCCTCTCTTGTTTCAAATCTTATTTTGCGATGCCATGAGCTAAGTAAACCACCCGAGATAGGACCACAGTTTGTGTGTGGTCCATTTACCAGTTAATGGATCTGTGGGTGTTTTTTAGTTTATGGCTATTATGGATAAGGCTGCTATAAACAAGTGTGTGTGTCTGCTTGTGTCTTATTTCTCTTGGGTAAATACTTTGGAGTAGAATTAATGGGTCCTTGGGTAAGTTTACATTTAACTGTATAAGAAACTGCCAAACTTGTTTCCAAAGTGGTTGTACCATTTTGCATTCCCAGCAGCAATGTATGAGAGTTCCAGTTGCTCCATATTTTTGTCAATACTTAATTTTGTTAATCTTTTTCATTTTCTCCATTCCATTGTGTGGTGGAGGTAACTCATCAAGGTTTTAATTAGCATTTACCTAATAACTAATGATGTTGAACATTTTTTCATATGCTGATTTGCCATTCCTATATGATCCTTTGCAAAACTTCTAAATTTTCAGGTTTTATTGTTTTTATTGAGTTGTAAGCATTGTTTATATATTTTTATTACAAATCCTTTATCAGTTTTGCAAATATTTTATCTCAGTATGTGGCTTACCTTTTCAGATTCTTAACAGTAACTTTTAAAAGTCAAAGTTGTTAATTTTAAGGAAATCCAATACATTTTTTAAAATGTGTTATGTTTTTAGTATGCTAAGAAATCTTTGTCTAACCCAAAGATACAATTTTTTTCTCCTATGATTTCCTTTAGAAATTTTGTAATATTAGCTCTAATATTTACATCAATGCTCCGTTTCAAGTTAATTTTTATATATAGTGTGAAGGAAGAGTTAAGGTTTGTTTGCACATGGATATCCAATTGTTCTGGCTTCATTTGTTGAGTTTTTTCAATATATCCATGAATTACCTTGGTGTCTTTGTCAAAAACCAGCTGACCTTCTATGTTTTGTCTATTTCTAGACCCTACTTTGTTGCCCTGACTTATATGTCTTGTTTGCTGTAGCTTTATAATAAATTTTGAAATCAGTTAGTATATGACCTCTAACTTTTTCTTTTTCAAAGTTGTTTTGGCAAGCCTAGGTCTTCTTCCCTTTACATTTGCATATGAATTGTAGACTCAGCTTGTCAATTTTTAAAAAGAAAGCCTGCTGAGTTTTTGATTGGGATGGCACTGAATCTGCAGACAATTAAGAGAGAATTGGAATATTATGTTTCCAATCCATTAACATGATACATCCCTCCATTTATTTAGGTCACCTTGAATTTTTCTCAGCAATGTTTCATGGGTTTCAGTACATATGTTACTAAATTTACACCAACATTTTTCACAGTATCTATTGTTACAGTAAATTGTATTTTTCTTTGAATTTCCAAATATTTGCTGTTAGTATATAAACATACAATTGATCTTCGTATATCGATCTTGTATCCTGTGAGTGTTAAATACTTTTATTAGTCCTAGTATTATTTTTGTAGATTCCTTCAGATTTTTGCAAAGATCATCATATCATCTGTGAATAAAGACAGTTTTACTTCTTCTTTTCCATTCTAGATACCTTTTACTTCTCATATTGCCTTATTGCACTGGCTAAAACCACCAATAAGGTTAAATGCAATTATGAAAGAAGATATCCTTGCCTCATAGGAGAAAGAGTTCAGTTTTTCCTCATGATTTGGCTTTAGGTTTTTCATAGATTCCTGTTTTACAGGTTAAAGAAGTGTCTTTCTATAGCTAGTTTTCTGAGGTTTTGTTTTTTGTTTTTTTTGTTTGTTTGTTGTTTTCCAGTTAATTGCTTTTGAATCTTTTCTAATGCTTTTCTTGCATCTACTGGGATAATCCAATGGATTTTTTTTCTGCCTTTTAATATACTGACTTGCAATGATTGACTTATTTTTTAATTAAAATTTATTAGGGTGACAATGGTTATAAAATTACATAGGTTTCAAGTGTACAATGCTATAACAATGATTGATTTTTGAATGCTAAACCAACCATGTATTTTGGGGAGAAATCCCACTTGCTCAGGAAAATCATCCTTTGTATACATTGGTGAATTATATTTACTGAAATTTTGCTGAAGAGTTTCACATCTACATTAATTTGGGTTATATGTTGTTATTGTTTTAAAAGCATCTTTGGTTTTAATATCAGTTTAATTCTGGCCTCAAAGAGTGGGTGAAATTTATTTCTCTTTTTCTATTTTTTTGCAAGAGTTTATATAGAATTTATATTGTTTCCCCTAAATATTTGATAGAATTTACCAGCAAAGCAATCTGGGTCTGCGGTTTTCTTTGTGAATAATTTTTAACTAAAAATTTAATTTATTTAATAAATACTGGACTATTTATTTCTTGTTCAGTGATAGAGTGTACCTTTCAAGGAATTTGTCCATTTCATCTAAGTTGGTGAACTTATTGGCATAAAGTTTTTCATAGCATTTCCTTATTCCCCTTTTACTTTTACTGTCTCTAGAATATGAAGTGCTATCACTTCTCTCATTCATGTAATTGATTTTTGTCTTCTCTCTTCTTTTCTTCATAAATCTGGTTAGGGAGTTATCAATTTTATTGATCTTCTCAAAAAAGTAGTTTTCAGTTTCATTGATTTCCTCTACTTTTTTTTTCTATTTCAATTATTTCTGCTCTCATATTTATTAGTTCCTTTCATCTGCTTGATTTGAGTTTCATTTGTTCTTCCAATTTTAGTTTCTTAAATTAAAAGCTGAGATCATTGATATAAAATCTTTTTCTCTTAATATAGACATTTATATCTATAAGCTTTTCTTTCATTTTTCCTTTAGTGTAATCCACAAATTTTGATATATTGTGTTTTTGTTTCCATTCAAGGCATTTTCTAATTATCCTTTTGAGTATTCCTTTAATCCATGGGATATTTACAAGTGTGTTATTTCATTTCCAAATATTTGGGGCGTTTCCAGATACCTTTACTGATTTTTCGTTTAATTCCACCATGGTCAGAAAGCATACTTGGTATGACTTAATCATTTTTAAATTTACAGAGACTTGCTTTATGCTGAGAATATGGACTATATTAGTAAATGTTCCATGTGTACTAGAAAAGAATATCCATTTTTCTCTGTAGTTAGGTGAAGTATTCTAAAAATGTCAATTAGGTCTAATTGGTTGATAGTGTTGTACAGATATTATGTATCCTTACTTTTTGCTGTTGTTGTTATTTTTTTTTGTCTATTTGCTCAATTGATTATTGAGAGAGTGGTATTAAAATATTCAAGTATAACTGTAAATTAGTCTATGTCTCCACAATTCTGACAGTTTTTGCTCCATGGTTTGAATGTTTAGGATTGTGTAAATCTTTAGAATTTTTATGTCCTCTTAATGAATTGACCCTCTTATCATTATGAAATGACCTTCTTCACCCCTGGTAATATTCTTTGCTCTAAAATTGACTTTGTTTTAATAGAGCCATACACGCTTTCTTCTCATTAGTGTAATCATGATACCTTTTTTTTTTATTAATAATTTTACTTTTAACCTATTTAGTTGTTCTATTTAAAGTGAATGTTTTGCAAGCAGCAGAGAAGTTTATACAATCTGGTAATTCTACCTTCAAATTGTGGTATTAGACCATTCACATTTAATGCTAATACTGATGTGATTTGGTTTAAATCTACCTTAAATTAACCTTCATAATGCCTCACCATATAACAAGAACCTTCTACCTCACTATCCCTCAGCAAAAGACCTAGCTTGGTAAAATGAGGAAATACTAAAATAGCAAAAGTTTGTGTTAAAGGTCATGTATTCTAAAGAATGTGAGACAGTGGCTCCAATCTTCAGTGAACTTCAGGTACATGTGAGTCAAGAATAAAATCAGAGAATGGGAATAAAAATAATTAATCAGAAGCCAAATCATACTTCAGTGGAACATCAGACATAGCTATCATCTACTCACAAATATCTCTTCTAATAATATAATAGATTTCATCTACAGAGTATATTCTGAAACACAGGATTTGCGTTATTTAGAATTTTCCATAATATTCTAAGAGCTTTAAATACAGTTTCCTTCCCTCTGTTCAAACTTCCTTGCATGAACACACATATAAAATGTGTGGAGAAGAGTGGAACTTGGAGACTATTACCTCAAATGAATAAAATACAGTAAGAAAAAAAAATTAGGCACAATCTTAAAATAACCCCCAAAATGCTATTTATTCTAAAGGCAAAAAACAAATATTAATAATACTTTTACAAAGATTTCCAAATCAGGGGTTTCACTACAATTAATAAGAGGAATATCCCAATCACCCAAAGCTACCAGCATTGGGAAAAGGTCTTAGATAGGTCAGATGGCAGAGGATATCATAAGGAGACTGAGGATTTATCCTAAGGGACTAAGAATTTTAAAAATACAACACCAATACTCTTCTTAGGATGTATAGATGGGCTTACAATGTACATTGTATCTTCTCAGCACTAAATGTTGGGTTAAAAAATGAAATAATGGAGAAAACAATAAAGAATTCTTAAACCCTATGTCAAATAACAGAGTGGATTGATTATTTTTCCCCAATGAGCTGAATTTGTACAAGCGAAGTTCTTATAGATCAGAGTCATCATTTTTTTTTTACCATACATCCTATGATTTTTAAAAAAAAAGGGAGTAATAATGGTCATTTAGAGAAATTACAGATGTAATAATTCAGAAAACATCATTATAAAAACAACTAAGAATTGGTATGGGGTAATGGCTGTGGCTGGGACATGGGACCCCAAATAGCATATTGTCCCTGATAAAAAGAAAAAGAAAAAAGAGAACTGGACAGAATCGTCCCTGACTGGCTCCACCCTAGAGCTGTCATCTTTTGGCAGAGGTACAAAGATGTCTGTTCACTGCAACATGCAGTGGAAAAGTTAGAGTCCTCTGTGATTCATCCTGGGGACAGTGATATAAAGAAACAACAGCTTGTAGAAGATACAGTTAACTACAAAAGAAGAAAAAAGGCTATATCTTCCTTTGTTATTAGGCAGGTCAAACATGCACAAAATCACACAATTAACTTCTCTTAGTAAAACAAAATCTTCTTAAGGGATTGTGGAAAGACAGTGTGTAGAATCAGATAGAACAGCATCAGATGAAAACAAACCAAATAAATAAATAAACAAATAAATAAATGAAATGCTATTATGATGCAATGTCTGCCCTGAACATTTCATTTCATACAACCACAGGTCACGCATGACTCTCATCATTCTATAATATGTAAATCCTCATCCAATTCATGCACTATAATCCTTATGTTGGTTCTTGACTATTATAAACCTGTCATTGCAGTTTACATAGCATTTATCCGGAGCAGAAACACCATCAAAGTGCAGGGGAGGGAAGTGGTTCTTTGAGGACCCAGGAGTCACCGTGGCTCTGAGACATGGCTCATCACTGTGGAGATGAGAAGGAACCGCACACTGCAAGGCCCTCCCTCCCTCAATACTCCAGCTGTACTGCTCCCAGTAGCCTGCTTTCTCATCTGCTGCACCATCACTTTCCTGCTCCTTTGCCTTCAGAGATGCTATTCTTTTCATAAGAAGACCTTTTCCTTTGCTTCATCCTTCATGATGCATCTCACATATTAGATTTTCTCTGATGCTTCTCCCGTCCCCCCACCCCCACAGCTGAATTCCTCTGAGCTGCCTAGCATTTTTCACTTGCCTCTCACAGAAATTTATATTGCAATCGCTTCCTTTAATAGCAAACATTTCCCTTTTAAAGTGATTCTTATTTGATATATTTATTATATGCCTACATCTTTCCACAAAGACCTTGAGGTAGCTTATAATGAAAGACACAGCAATCATATCTTTAAATGGAAATAGAAAACCAGGACCGAGGAATAGAAGAATACAAAAAGGTCAAATACAAAGAACAACAAAATTGCCCTGGTTAGGCTTCAAATATTTCTTTGAGCTTCTGGGAATCTGCTGTAGAAAAAGAGTCTCATCAAAAAAGAGAAAAATATTGTTTCCCTTGGTTCTTCAAGGGAAACAAAGTTATTCCCAGTGGGACATTCTAAAGTAAAATACATCATAGGAGACTGTATATAGAAGACTCTAATCCATACAAAAGAAAATAGTCTCAACATGGAAGACGACAATAGCCCAAATGAATTGCAAAATGTCTGTTTCTTATCTCCATTTCAGCATAAATAGGGCTCACATTATTAAAATACAGTGTGGTGTTGGGGATTCTGCAATAGTCTGGCTCAAGATAAGCTAAGCAAGCTGACTTCTGGTAATTTCGTTAGCTACAAGAATAAAATTTCTATAGGGTATATAATTAAGACAAAGTTTCCTAAGTACCTTGCTCAGATGGTCTTTTTAAAAAAGAAGCCAGATCCCACTAGACTAGCATTGCCAGTACTGTGAGTATTCCCCTAAAACATGGGAGAGGAGTGGAAGAATAATTTGAGAAACACTGTTCTAAAAAAATTAGGCTCCTTTTCTATAGGAATTCTCAGATAAATTTGTAAATATGCTTCATAAATCCCCAAGCAGAGGTCATAGTTTATAGCAGTTCCCAAATTTACCTGACACATAAATGACACACATTTATATGACACCAAGAGAATCTTTTTTTTTTCATATAAGCTATTAACACCTTTGTGGAACACAGTCTGAAGAACAATGTACAGAACTACATCAACATCGAAGGAAGGGGGGGTATCAAGGTTTTACATATTTGCCCAAGTAACTAACACGATTACCTTGTACTTAAAAAATTAAAATTTCAAAGATGACAACTGAAAATTAGGAAAGGAAACTATAGTGGTGTGTTCTACCGCAAGTCGGCTTAGAAAGAGCGAGGCATGTTGAGATTATGACACTGATACAGCACTTAACACGTTGCAGACAGCTTTCTAAGTGCTTTGCATAAAACAACTTATTCAGTCTTCCCAACAACCATGATGAAGGCACTATCACCTCTATTTTACATGTGAGAAAACTAAGACATGGAGAAGTTAAGTAACTTGTTCAAGGTCACAGAGCTGGGAAGCTGGGGTTTGAACCTAGGCTGTCTAGTTTCAAAGTCTTTGCTTTTAATTACCAACTAAGAAGTAAGAAAAGCCTGACCAAGCAATATAATAAATTGGCTCTAAAGGCCAGAGCTATAAAAACAGACCACCTGAAGGACACAGTCCAACAGGTACAGAAAGTTCATACATGGTTCAGGCTGTGATGACTAGAGGGACAGATCGCAGGCAACACTTAAAGCTTGGTGCAACACTGGCAGATCCCAGAAGACCAATACCTCTGGTGGTAGCAAATGCCACAGGGTTAGAACCCTGTTCAGACACTCAGTAGCCAGAGGAACCTATGTGGACCTCGGTTTCATCATACATAAAAATGGTGATAAAACAGCCTGTTTTGGAGAGCTGTTTCAAGGTTGGAAAATGGGTGTATCTGTCAAAAGCAGACACTTACTCAAGCACAGCTATCATCAGTCAGTCCTTGTGATCCTGAGGTAAACACACTTAGCTCCATAGTATAGGTGAGCAAAGTGAGACTTAAAGATGTCAAATAGCTCATCCAAGGTCCTACAGCTGGCGAGCAAAATAGAATAGATCACACTCTGCTCACCTGACCTCAAACCCAGCGCTCGAAGCTCTGAACAACAAAAAAGAATGATGCTAGAGGTTTTAGTCCGCTTGCTTCAGTACCTGAAAGAGAGCATCAGTAAAGGGCAAACTGAGGTTAAAGAAAATTCAATACCAAAGAGACATGAGCAATCTCTCAGAGACAAAGAGAGGCGGAGAGAATGTGGGGCATGAGCAAGAGAGAAAAATCTAGAGCTGACAGAGGTTTCATGGCAAAGATGAAATATTCACAGAAGCCTACCCAGAAGGCCCTGTGAGAGTCTGGAGCAAATTCTGTGATGAATCATTTCTCAGCTCCCACTGTAGCCCTGGATTTCTATGCATGTGCATACATACTGATGTTCAGGTTCATTCTTTCTGTAGAATGACTGTAGCTGACTTCTAGAACTTTGCAGAACCTTGAGCTATGTAGCAATATACCAGAGGAAGCTGTGGACGAAAAGGGGGTACTATGGAAAATAACCTCGCAGGGTGATCTGATCATAAATTCCTAACTAGACAGGTTATAGTGCATAGTCATGCCCCATGCATATAATGTTTTAGTAAAAGGTGGTTTATCTTTGCCTTAAGCAAGCCCTGTCTATTGTTTCTGTGTATCTAGGTTAACACACTTTGGAAAATGCCTTTTCAGACCCCTCCTTCGAAGAGGTAACCACCTTCAAGACAGAATAGTCTTAATGATCTTGTAATCCAATCTCTGCCTTGGTTTCTCCAATCTACCTTATCTCCCCTCCTTAATTTCAAACGCATAAAAGAAACTGAAAAACTGTTATTCTCCAGAGCATTTGAGATCTTCTTCCCTGGTATACGTAGTCAGATTGGCTCAAATGCTTATAAAAGTTCTCTACAGGTTTGGATGTTTCTTATACCAATATAACCAAATTATTTTTCTTGCAGGAATTCATAACTCAGTTCAAACTACAACATCGCTATGGTTTGGGGGAGAAATCACGGTCTTTACTCCTTGACCAAGGATTTCAAAATTCACTGGAAGATTTTTCCCTAACATCTATCCACGCAAGTGCCTCGGAAGCCATAATTCTAATTTCGAAAGGAATACCTCTCTCTGTTGGCATTCAGTCTGAAAGGCAGCCACCTCTCCCTTAGCCATACATTTTTAAACTGTCTTCCTGCTGCCCTCGCTTCAGTCAGCTAACCACACACTAGAATGCACAAACGTTGCTGAGGCATTCATTTCTTCAGGCTTGAAATATTTAGGTGGAAATGGATGATGCTTCAAAAAATCTCTGAAGTACTTGAAATGTTCCTGAAGAATTTGACTGTGGTGCTATTCTATACATTTCCAGAGTCACATTTCCAGAAACAGAGAGGAAGAAACTGACAGTTATGCAATGAACAAGCCTAAACTGGATAGCCCATGTTTAAAAGACATCAAACAGCGGTAGTCAAACACATGAGAATTTAGTAAATGTCCATGGTTCTCCTTTACCGAGTGGCAAAGAAAGAGAATTGCTTAGTTTTACAAATGCATAAGTCATTTTTGTTGATAGGGATATCATGACAATGATGGGAGAGTTACAGAGCCTGAGCAATTAAACCGTTTTATCCTTTCAATAATGTCACTCATAAAATAACCTAGGCTTCGGTTATCTGTCTATAAAATAAATGATGGAGGATGAGAGCAGATTGGCCCTCCAACTCTAAAGTCCATTATTCAATACCAGCTGAATACATAGAAGGAATGCTATAAAATTGACTGATGTCTGGAGGAGCACACAAAATAAATCCAAGAAGGAAACGTTATATTTTACCTTTTTGTTAGCCAAACATAATCACTCTTACTTTTCTTCAAGAAAACGTCAAGCTTACACATGAGAAAGTATTTATAAATATTCAGCTCACCAAAAATAAATATGTCAATGAAAATTAAATTCATTGAGTTTTGCTACAGAAACCCATATATATCTTTCTTTTATTTTTTTCTTTTCAGAAATAAATGTTAACAGTTGGGATACATTTTTCCTCAGCATTTTTATGATTCCATCTGTGAATACAAAAAAAGAAAAAATGAAAAAGAAAGCCATATTTATCAAAGTACATAAAAACAGATTGTTAATATTAGGATAATCCAATCGATGCCTCCAGTATAAATGCCAATGACATCATCAATGCTATAAAATTGCTCTGTTAAAATGATGTACTCTTAATGAGTTTCTCGAGTGGGAGGCTAGAAAATCTCTCAACTCTCAGGAAACTCTTGGATAACAGGTGAGGAAAAGTAGGAATACTCATTCCAAATTTTTCATCTGTTTCATGCCTCAGACAAAATGTCAGCCTCCTTCTTTTTCTGCTTGGAGTCCATTGTCTAAAATGGGAAGAGAAGGAGGCAGGCCAGCACTAAGTTGTGGGCACCACAATGTGAAGATCTCCCTAAGCCTGAGTGAACACATCCAAGTGACATTGACAAAGGTCAGCTTTATTCACCCACTGCTTCAGCAAAGATACTTTCCTCTACCCCAGCCCAACTGGATCCACAGAATGGACAGTTATCCCTAAGGAACTGATTATACTTTAAGAGACAGTAAGTGGCTTCCAAGCTCCTATATATATATCCCTGCTATGACATGGATATTAGAGTTAAGAACACAGACTTTGTTTGACTCAGGCTTCTGACCTTAGCATTCCAACTTTCCCACTCTGTGACACTGAGTGGTAAGTCATCACTTTAAGCTTAATTTTGTCATCTGCAATATGACAATAATAATAGCAAGAATTGCATAGAGTTGAAGTGAATGTTAAATGAGGTAACTTATGGACAATGCTTAACAATGTCTGGTACATGCCAAGAATTCAATAAAATGTTACTGTGACTGATAACAATATTTGTATGGGACAGTACTTCCTACACCTGACTCTGCAGAAAGCTATACCTGTAAATGATGACCCGAACATCCTTGGGAGGTCAATATTGTACTAAAATCCCATTTTACAGTTGAGGAACCAGTGGCTCAGAAAGAGGTTATATGAGTTAACAAATTTAATTTTAAAGTATTAAAAAGGCGATAAATGAAGGCCCAAAACCCAAACCCAGGTCTTTGACTCTACAGCCCAGGTCCTAGCCAGTACTTCACAGCCTAACTCTCAAAGCAGGTATAAATAACTCTGAACAGACAAAAACGATTTCTGCGTGTCTTCAATGAAAAACTTTTCTCACTACCTGATTTTATAAGGTTTCTGTGTCTCACTGTCTTTGAGCTATTTTACAACTCTGCAAATTGTAGCTAACTGATAATGCAAATAATTCTTGTCCACCACGGATATGCAAATAGATTTTGACGGGTCTAGGTGCATTGATGTTTCTTCCTCCCCCCCCTGCAAAAGTCAGTTGTGAATCTATTAAGCAAATTCATTTAAGTATCCTAATTGCCTGTAAATATTTCTGCTCTTTGGATTCTCCTTCGAACCAGTTGTAACATCTTACTGGTTTATTCCTTAATTAATGAGTTAATCATTAAAATCATTCACTTTATGTTTGTGGTAGAGTCATAATTTTACTTTTTTTTTTTTTAGCTGAGCCATCCTGCCGCCTGTTGGCAGCTCAGTGGTAGCTCAGTTCAGGCCGGGAATCGAACCAGAGACCCTGTTGCTCAGAGCTCGCAATCTTGAGCGAGCTCTTAACCAATTGAGCCACTCAATTGGCTCTTAATTTTACTTTTTTAAAGAAGAACTTATCCTTTATCACCAAGGAGATTTCAACAAGCTCTAATACTCTTGGAAGAACACAAGGGAAGGCTCCCGGGGGAGTCCCCAGCCTAGGATTTTGGTGGCAGAAAGATGATGTTGCTACATCAGATATTGAGCCCGAATCTCAAAATATGTCACTGACACTCTGTGAGTCACTTTAGGAAACCATGTTAACTCTTATAGGTCTTACAATGTTATGAAGCAAGTTTAGGCTTTTGTTGCATGGGTCGAGATTGAGAGCAGCAAGGGGATCAGAACAACCTGATGGGGTCCCATTAGTTTTCTCTCTTAACCTCTCTCCATTCCTCAATTCCAAATTTACAGAAAACAGAATGGTCACTGCATCAGCATTTTTCTCTGCCTTGGTCCATAACTGAGCACAGAGCCCACTCACAGCCAATCCCTCAGAGGAACTTATGCTTTTTCTGAAGTCCAGCAGCCTGGATGCAAACAGGACAGAGCACCCACTGTCGTCTCGCTGCACCCTTGCACACCCCGGACAGAAAACGGGCTCTCAGGCCCCCACACTTCTCTGGCAGTAGGAAGAGGAACCCTCCCATGGCTCTCCATGCTTCATGTTGTCCACATTCCAGAAGGGATGTGGAGCCCTTGCGTTCATTTATAAGGCAGGGAAACAGATGGGGCTGGCTTAATTTGTGAAGACAACTAGTTATCTTATAAGTACAGATGGAGTAAGTAGCACAATTATTACCAGAGAATGAGGCTGCCAGATGGTTTGGTTAAAAAAAAACAACAACTCAAGGCTGGATGCCAGAATCATTGCAGGGACCGGCCTGCTCCCAGGGTACAGAAAACCATGCAGATTTAAATCACCCTGCTACTTGTCTATAAGCCTGCTCCTCCACAGATATAGTCCTCTGGGCTGCAGAGAGAACGGGAGGAAGGCTGGGGTCACCAAGGGGTCAGAATGGCGTATTAGCAGGCTTTCCAAAGGTGAAAGTGAAAAAAACGGGAAAGGACTGCTTAGTAGTATGACTGGTCTAAAAAATCGCATTTTTAAGAATAAGAGCTAAGCTTTAAAAGGACACACTGGTGCAAGATAAAGCATGTTCTTTGTTTTGTTTTGTTTGCTTCTCAAGTCCAGTGTTTGCATTCAGAGCTCTTCCTTTCTTGGCAGTTCCCCTAAGAAGATCGGCTCTCACTGGCTCTTTCCTCAGCCTCAGCACTGCTGGCAGAATCACTGGTCTCTCTGGGTTAAGCTCACTCAAAGTACCCTGTTGGTTTTGCAAAGTAAAAAATCATTAAAAAAGGGAAAGTCTGCAGAAACTACAGATGGTTGATTAAACAATCGAAGGCCGGTAGCTAATTTTATCTTTTCTAGGGAGAGCAGGCTTCTTCATGCTGCACCAGCTTTTCTGGGGATCACGTTCATTAATGGTGAGGATGGACAGAGGTGTCCGAACACCAACAGAACCCTGCGACTTAATAATTCACTCTGTTTTTTCCTCTCTATTGTAGGTACTGTTGCTTTCTTCAGCATTTGTCCCAAAGGGTTCGCTATATTCATTGTAGAGTCTGAGAGAGTATTGCTGCCTATGGGCAGAAGGCATGAAAACCAGATCTTGTTGCTGTGAGAGTGCAATCTAGAGGGTCTAACAGTATGCCTGGGCTGGGACGTGATACAGATAGTATAGAATGAATGCCCAGGATGTTTTATATGTCCCAGAGCCCTTCATTCTTGTCTTTGGTTTTCAATCTTATGCTCAGAGGTAGTATTTTAAAAATCACTGATTGCACAACAATGTCCTTCTCCCAAACCTCTACATACTGATTTATATAGTTACTCATTCAACAAGTGTTTATGACATCATCTCCTGGTGACAAGGACCCCTGCCATGATGGAAATATACAATGCAGCCCTTGCAATGTTGACGCAAAAGGCAGAGAGACGTGGATTTGAATCCTATCCCCCTCCCTACTTACTTGACAATAAATGAGTTATTTTACATCTCTAGTTTTAAGTTTCCTCAGTTATAAAATGAGAATAATACAGTATCTACTTGCTGGGGATGTCATTACAAATTTCAAGGCCAAGATACAGCATAAATATGGTTAACAAAGTGCCTAACAATATAATTCACTCAGTCAGGGAATAAAGGATTTATTCCTCATGCTTGTATAAACATTCCATTGTTTTTCTGATCTTCATCCTTTCTCATTCCATTGTTCTCCTTTCAAAGGGTCTATCCAGACCAATAATTTAAAAAGTTGTCTGTAGGTTATTATCAGACAAAGAGAATACAGTAGACCAGTATTTGCAACGGAGGAGGCATAATTTGAAAATCTGAGGGAACAAATTTAGTGGTATTTCCAGAAAGTACATATATTGCAATAGATACTATATATTTATAAATTAATTAATTTTTCTGTATTTCTCCTTCATATTTATTATACTTGTAAGAGTAATATATTGATTTTTATAAGAGTACATAATGTTGTTATCTAAATTTCATTTAAGGATACTGAAGAGAACATTAAATATATTTGTTGTAAAAAGCACACATTGGGCCTGGTAGAAATGAAAACAATTGAACCTCACGTTTCATAGCCAAGTCCTCTTTATTATTCCTGCTTTGATATCGGTACCCATAGTTTCTAATGTCCTTAGTACATTTCAATCTTGTTATCCAGAAATTAATATGCTTAGAAAAATCATCTTAACCCTCTCAACATTCAAATTTCCCCCAGCATTCTTTGCTGAGCCTTAAGGCAGTCTCACCCTGCCTCATCCCTGTGGATATTGTAATCACAGCACAAAATACTAGTCTCCATCCTTCCCGGGACTCTATGCCAGGGTATTGTGCTCTTCAAACTTGGTCCATCTTCCCTCTGCTAGCCCCATGCCCCAGCGTTTCCATTCTATACTCTCCAAGACAGAAACAAATCTCTTCTGCTTTCTGTGTTTCTTAACAAGCCACTCCTCTCACCCACTTGGTTGCCTCCTCTCATCTGTGAGGAGTGGTTCCCTTGCCTTGCACCGTAAAACCCATCAGTATCGTGGCATTCTCCGAGCTCCTCGGTGCTAAGCTCACCCCATCACAACTCCATTTTTCTTTGAAGTAGATGCTGTCCCATTAGATAACCCTTGCTGCTTGTTATTGCTCTCACCTAACTATCCCCTGGTATACTCTCCCACATTCTTTGTGTAGCCAGGTAATTATCTTCCTTATTCCCATTATTTTTTCCACCATTGATGGCTTTCTACATAGTGTCCATAAGGAAAAA
>NW_017731456.1:3692736-3709256 GCF_001890085.2 Hipposideros armiger | reverse complement strand
AAAAAAAAAAGCTTCCTGTAAATATGAAGAGCCATAGCCTGGTCAACTTACAGTAGTTGAGTATAGCGTTTACACCAACACACCAGAGCTTATGCTGAAGGAAAATAATGAAATGGTGATGTCTTATGACAAACTTATGCCTAGAGTCTATGAAGGAAAATAACAGACATTATAGAATAATAGCTTCCTCTAACAGAGATTGAAGGGACAGGAGAAACCTGTTAGAAAAACTGAAATGAGATGGGAGAGACACTAGGAAGATTTGGATAAATTATTCTAAGTAAAAAACATTTACCAAGGCCCTAAGATATAAAATTAGATGGACACTGGAGAGTGATCACAGAGAGGGATATGGGATTTAAAAGGTGGGTGGACATTTTTTCATTCACCCAACAAATACTTGTTAAGCAATGTCAATATGGCATGCACTGTTTTACGTATTGAAAATCCAGTACTGAACAAAACAGATCAAAATCCCTGCTCTAATATAGCTTAGATTTTAGTGGTGAGAGACAGCCAATACATAAAATAAATTAGTAAATCATATAGGACATAATACTAAGGAAAGAAATGAATCAGGGAAGAGAGAAAGAAAACTCTGGTTGCAGTTTTAAATAGGGTGATTAGGGGACACCTCATTGAGAAAGAGCACTTGGAACAAAGGCCTGAAGGGGTTGAGGGTGTTAGTAATGGGGGAATCTGGGGGAATCTGTTCCAGGCAGGAGAAATGACAAGTACAGAGGCTGTGAGTTAGGAGAAGATCCTGTGAGCTCTAGCAAGAAATCAGTAGGTATGGCTAGAAACAATGTACAAGGGAGGGAGAAGGAGATAGGTTAGGGAATTAATTGGAACTAGGTCATGCAAAGCTTCGTAGGCCATTTTAAAGATTTTATTCTTCTTTCCCTCTGAGTGAAATGAAAAGCCATTGGATCAGAGAAGTGACATGATCTGACTTACATTTAAAAAAATCATTCTGGGTCTGTGTTGAGAATGGATTGTAGGTAGAATCAAGGAGACCTGTTAAAAAGCTAGTGTAGGGCCAGCTGAGTGGCACATTGGTTAAGAGTTGGCTTAGGAGCGTGAGCTCTGAGTAGCAGGGCCAGTGACACTGCGCTCTACAGCTAAGATGATGAACAACAGCTCAACCTGGTGCTGGGCTGCCATGAGTCGCTGGTGACGGTGTAGGCTGCAGTGGGACTGCAGTGGGCTGCCGTGAGCTACCGTGAGTGGCCATCAGCCAGCATGAGTGGCTAGCGGCCGGTGACAGCTGCCATGAGCCACTGTCCAATGGCAGGCGACCGATCTGCCTCAGCTTGATCTGCCTCACCCGGGAAGAGAGCAATGATAACACCAACATGGGCCAATGAAGCGGTGTCCTCCACAACTAGACTGAAGAACAAAAGGACAGCAACTTGTCTGTTCCCCTTCCCCCAATTCCCCCAATAAAATCTTTAAAAAATAAAAGAAAAAGAAAAAGAAAGCTAGTGTAATAATGCACGTAAGAAATTGATAATACAGGCAAGAAATTGATGGTGGCTTATACGTGGGTGGTAGTAAAAGGGATGGTAAAAACTAAACAGATTTTGACACATGATTTTGACAGGTTAGATGTGGGTTATGTGAGAATGAAAGAAGTTAATAATTACTTCCAGGTTGGTTTGTTTCTTCTTCCTAAGTAACTGGAAGAACAGGGTTGGCATTTGCAGATAGAATTGCAATTTACTGTGTTGGAGAAGATTTAGTTGGAAGATATTTAAGGGGGAAGATTAATATTGGCCGTGTTGGGTTTGATATGACTAGCAAATATCCTTCGGAGGTATGGTGGTGGCAGTTAGGCTAAGGGTCTGGAGTTGAGGTGAGAGGACCAGGCTAGAGCTTTAAATTTGGGAATTCTCAGCAGATAGATAACATTAAAAGAAGTGATACTCAGTGAGATCCTCAAGTGAATGTACAAATAGAAGAGGGACTGAACCTTGGGACACTCCAAGGAGATACCAGAGGAGAAAACTGAGCAAAATTAGTCATTTAGGTAGAAGAAATGCAAAGTATGTTCTACTAGAAACAAAGTGGAGAAAATGTTTCAAGGCAGAAAGAATGAACAACTGTTCAACTGCTTCAGACTGGTCAAGTAAGATGAATACTGACAATCAATGGTTGCATTCAACAACATGGAGATGCTGTTTGACCTTAAGAGAGTAATTTTGTTAATGGTGGGTATAAAAAAATGAATGAAGTGAGTTTTGGAGAGCATGAGGGGACAACTGCAGACAGTTTAGAGAAGTCTTGAAGAAGTATTCGGAGACCTGAAAAAGGGGATTATAGCTAAAGATAAAAACACAGACAAAAAATAATAACATTAATATCATCAAATAGAATGAACCAGTTAAAGGAGAGAAACTGATGGTACAGGAGACACAGGAGAGAATTGACAAGGCAATGTCCTTAAACGGAAGGAAGGTTTGGATATGCTGTAGGTGGAGGTGTCAACCTCTGGTTGGAGCACAGACAATTCATCCACATGAAAATGAGAAGGTCGAACACATGGGTGAGGATACTGCAAATGTGAAGGTTGGGGTTTGGGGAACAGCACATATACTATATTGGCTAGAAAATATATCAGTTTCCCCAGAGCAGAACAACTATGAATGCACCCCTCATATTGCCAAACCCTCCACATCACAGGATTCTCAACAAAGTATTCGTTAAGAAGAATAAAGTGGTACACTCTTTATACATACTACACAAACACACACACTATATCTGTGTGTACACAGTTACTCATCTCATCCTTCCCACAGCTTCAGGAAAGAATACTGTATTAAACTGCCCTACAAGTATTAAATATCAAGCTCAAGTTTAACAAAAACCCGAAAAAAATGAGTGGCATAACCTTCTCTGTATGTACTCATTTTTAACACTTAAGCTCACCTCTCACATCAAGTCATTTTTACTTTGTGAAATGAGCTTTGCTAAGAGACTCAGCACCTTGTCACACATAATGATATTTCTACATTCTCTTAACATGATCAAAACTGAATCTAAAGATTTATTTGTTTGTTTGTTTGTTTGTTTGTTTGTTTGTTTAGTATGGTCTCTTGTCATTTGAAAACTGATTGGATAGCTTTTTCAATTTCTTGACCAACCAAGAAAGCAAATTAAGTTAAAACCACTGACTTACTCTATTTGGGGTAAAAATCTAACTTTCCAAATGAATAGGTTGACTTCTATTTCTGGCACATTGGCAACTATATGCTCTGAATGACCTTCCCATGGTAAGCAACTAAAAATGATGAAAAAAAAAAAAGATATCTTGAAACTTTTGATACACCCATTAGCTAGCAAGTAAGAAATACTCAGTAATTACCAAAAAAGAAATAAAAACAGCTAAGCTAAGCTAGGGAACTTGAGCTTTGTTTTTCATGAATATATAGAATAGAAGACAAAGCTTGGGACCAATCTATAATGTTGAGTGTAATAGAAGACCATGAAATGTAAACCAGGGATCCCCCTGTAAGCTGGGGCTTCCAGGGAAAGGAAAACTAGAAAGTACTCTTCTCAGACAGTACCTCTCCCAGGGTTTTGCAAGGAAAATTGTTCTTCATGAACTTTGGCACTGAGTGGATGGGGGATAAAAATCTCTCTTGGTAAGTTGAAGCCTCAAACTCGTCTTTACATGCTGAGATCACTCTGTGGATGGACTGAAAGCCTCAACCTGAAAATTTAATTATAAATGGTCCCACATTTGTAATATCTCCAAGTGCCTGAAATAAGCAAACACAAATATGCTCTACAGAAATGCACTTCTATTACAGATCTCAAAGAAGTACCAGGGATAAAGTTCTAAGAAATATGGTCTTTGTGTAATCTAACTTGACAGAAAAATAAGACACCATGAAGAAGAGCCAGTAGAAACAAAGGGCAATAAAATTAAATCTGAAATAATGTTCAATTTGAACTATCACATACAGACCATAGAGTATGTATCTATTAACATTGTAAAAGCAATATAAGAAATTCCAAATATGAAAAAAGAGTAAAAGAGGAAGTCAGTATGGTGGACTAAATGTTCTGAAGGGCTGTCCCGCTACAAAACAAGATCCTGTATAAAATATAACTTTCATGCCTTCCAGGTTTAGAGAAAGTAAGGAAAACTCCCAAGCAAAAACACTATGAAGAAAACGTGAGGTAAAACAATAGGCATGAGCACTAACTATATACGAAATGCAGAGCGCTCATAGGGCAACTCCCATTTATTGAGACAGGAGCAAGTTGATGGAGTTGAACTTGAGTCATGAGGACTATGGACTAAAGGAGCAAAGAAGTTCAAGGACAGAAGGCCCCTGTTGTTGAAGGAAGCAAACATTAAACCTCTGAATAAAGTAAAAATCAACTTTAGCTCCCACATACATCACAGATTAAGAAAGGACTCAAAATCCGAAAACACCAAATGCAATGTTAAGAGACTGCTAATAAAATAGCAATCCTCAACTTTGGATCTTAGACGCATAATATTTAATAACTATGTATGAACTACTTAGAAATAAAGGATGGGATAAAACCAAAGAGTAAGCAATAAGAGATTATTTCAAATAACTAGGTAGATATAAAAAACAATAACTAGCTCTCCCTGCCACAGCCCACAGTCACTGGGAAGTGGATGTTTGGGTGCATTCAAGATTCAACTCCATCGGTAGCCCACCTTCAGGTAACCCACCTCTGTAACTGAGGAAGCCATTGCTGTTGGAGGCATAATGGAGGTTAATCCTGCTTTTCCCGATGGCCTAGCACATGGGATTCCCAAAGCAGTCAAAGACTTAGGCAAGTGTCAAGCCCATCTTTGTGTGCTTGCAGCCAGCTGTGATGGGCCAATGTATGTCAAGTTGGTGGAGGTCCTTTGTGTTGAACATCAAATCATCCTAGTTAAAGTTGATGATGACAAGAATCTAGGCGAATGAGTAGCCTCTGTAAACTTTACATAAAGGGAAAACCCTGTAAAGTGGTTGGTTGCATTTGTGTGGTGGTTAACGGCTATGGAAATGGATCTCAGTCCAAGGATGTCATTGAGGAGCACTTCAAATGCAAGAAATGAACAAACAAACTTGGATTTTGTTACAATACATACATACATACATACATACATACATACATACATACATACATAAAATAACTAGAACTTTCAGCAAAGAAAAATACATAGTTGTTTTAAAAATGTCCCCATCTATTATTGTTATTAAGATTATCTTTTAGAGCAGTTTTAGATTCAGAGCAGCATTGAGGAAAAGGTACAGAGATTTCGCACATGCATAGCCTCCCAAGTTGTTAAAATTTTTAAATGTAATGGATGGGGTTGAAGAGTGTATTATCTACAGTTGAAGAAAAAAATTAAAAATCAACAGAACTGAGGGAATTGTCCAGGATGCAACATAGAGAGACAGGAGATAGGCCATGTTAAAGAGAGAATAAGAACTACGAAAGGCAGAGCAAAAAAGTCTAACATGAAGCTAACTGAAGTCCCAGAAGGAAATAATAGAGAAAACAGAGAAGAAACAATACATGGAAAGAAAATGGCTTAGAATTTTCTAAAACTACAAAAAGGCATGAATTCATGATACAGGAAGCACAATCTATGCCATACAGAACAACTGTAGAGAAGTCCAAACCTAGAAACACTATACTGAAATTGCATAAAACCAAAAAAAAAACCCCCAAAAAAACAGAAAAACATTAAAAGCAATGAAAAAGTTCACCAAGGAAGAAAAGACAATTAGACTGAAACCATGCTTCTTAACAGCAAAAATGGAAATTAATGATAGCAAAATAAAATGCTCAAATTGGAGACAGAAAACAGCTATCAAGCCCCACTTTTGTACTCAGAAAATCATTATTTTTCAAGAATGAGAGCAAAATAAATCCAGTAGTCAATCAAAAAAACAAAATAATTCTAAAGGATGAATTTTATTTAAGAATAAATTCTCCCAGAAAGAAGGTCTGAGAAGAATGGTAACCAAAGAAATTTATAAACTTGAATGAATGATAAGCAAGAGGAATTGAACAAAAATGAAGATATAACATATTGAAACTTATGAAATGCAAACAACACATTACTTAATAATTTACAGCCTTAGATACTTACATTTAAAATGTGGTAAATATGTTACAAGAAAATGAAATAAATTTGGGTGTGCAGGCTATTGGGAAAGGACAGTTTAGACCAAAACTTAAAAGAGAAATAATGAAGGATGTCTATTAATTTTATCTGGTGTGTATTACAGAAGGATTGAGCAAAAGGCATTTAGGACATTTGCTATAGGCACTTTTTTTGTTTGTTTGTTTGTTTGTTAGAAATAAGCCAAGAATCAGGCAAATCTCAATTGAAACTAACAAGCAATGCATGTATAATGGTAACAGCATGTGACCACAAAATAACAAGACTGATTTTATAAAGTATCAGAACTTATTTGAGTAAATTTTGTTTACTACGAAGGCATTACTACTGGTCATACCTAATATAAAGAATAATGAAATAAAGTGATTGCTTTAAAAGCAATGCTGGAACAAACAAGACAAACAAAGACAAACTCATAGACACAGACAACAGTTTAGTGGTTACCAAAGGGTGAGGAGGTAGAGGGGGTGGTAGATGAGGGAAAAGGGGATCAAATATATGGTGATGGAAGGAGAACTGACTCTGGGTGGTGAACATACAATGTGATATATAGATGACGTATTATAGAATTGTACACTTGAAACCTACATAATTTTATTAACCAATGTTACCCCAATAAATTTAATTTAAAAAATGTGAAAAAAATATTGTTTCCCTAAAAAAAAGAAAAATTGAAATAAAGATCAAAATATTTTCTTTGCAAAAATAAAATAAATATAAATATAAATAATGCTGGAAATAGCTGAATGGATCCTATGAAACCTAACTTCCTGCCAATAACAACTACACATTCTAGGCAAAATATATTTAAAAAGCAACCACCTGGAGGTACCAGAGTGTGAACAGAATCAGTAATAATGGGAAAGGGAGGTAGCCAATAGCTAGAATCAGCAATAATGGGACAGGGAGGTAGCCAATAGCTGCAGGAGGGAAAAAGCCTTGGTAAGTTTTCCATTTGCCTAGTCAGTACCAACAGTTTCAATGGGGATGTTAATACCCATACTGTCTTACTGACATTAAGAACCAGGAATGTGATGCCTACTGCATAATATGCAGAGAGTGCTCAGATTAAAGAATGCATTAGACCGTTTTGCATAATCCTTTCTTGTATACTATAAGGCGTTGCCTTTATGTACATCTGCAGACCACAGGGATTATGAGAAAGCCTGTCAAGATTGCAGCTGATCCAATGGTTCAGTGCAGAATTTCAGGCAGCATTTCTGATCATCTGCTATAATAAAGGCTGTTGCTTTAAAAAGAAAAAAAAAAGAATGCATTAGATAGTTTTAAAGGGGATATGTAAATGAATTACTCATACAAAAGTAGCAATTATTCAAGAATGAATCTTGAGGAGCTACCACATATTAAGTATTGTGAAGAGAGATGCAGTTAAACCTGGTCCTGGTTCTGCTGTCAAGCAGTTTATGGCTAGATGATTAACAGACAACTAATCAGCTCTATCAATAAGATCCAGGTAGCATTCCATGAACTTTCAGAGGAAGGGATGGAGCAAAACTTTAGGCAGAAGGACATTTCCTAGGGGTAGAAGGAGAAGCTTTGGATCTCGGAGAAAAAAGGAAGGGTGTTGCAGGAGGAAGGACCAGCATGGGCGAAAGTGAAGGGATGAAAAGCAATTAGGAGATAGGGGATAGTGAGCAGTGGAACAGAGCAGAGGATAAGTGGGTGTCACTAGCAGGAAACTGTTTTCATGAGGTTGTGGCTAAGAGCTGCTAATGCCAACAGCAACAAAATAACCAAGATGCCTCCGTCTCCTGAAAACTAGCATGCTAAAAAATTAACAGCTAGAAGAGACTTTTTATTCATACTCTTTCCAAGGAACTCTAAATCTTTAAGTAGAGAAAAAAGCAATAAAATGGTGATAAGTAAGTACGTAAAAATCTTAACGTTGTAAGACTGAGGCCCTATGAAACGTACAGCCTAGTATAATGAGTAAGAGTAGGAAGAAAGAGCTATTCTATATACATAAAGGGGAAAATGAAAGAAAGATGATAAATAGGAGGTATGAACTAGAGGTCACACATCTCTCCCAGCATATTTACCAGAAATACCAGATTAAAAAAAAAAAAAAAAAGAAACATTGTCCATTCAAGTTTGAGTGCAAAAGAGTTAGGGAATATATGATAGGATTGTTTAACATATGCTGGATAGCCATCTATTAGAAGTGAACATGGAAGAGAGGGAATAAAAGCAAGAGAAAAAAATATTCTAATACCAGGAAACAAATTATTTCTCAAGAAAAAAAAATCAAATAATTACAGAAAAAGTTCTCTCTCAAGAGGCTCACAAGAGCACGTGTAGCTTAGGTCAACTAAACTAAATAATGGACACTTGATGTTTCTGGATGCTTTCTGGTTATCGCCACAGATCTGAATTCCTGAACTGAAAGCACTATTGCATTGTTTTGTGTGTGTGTGTGTGTGTGTGTGTGTGTGTGTGTGTGTGTGTGTGACTGCTCATGTCTCTTTTTTATTTTCACTACATTGGGAAGGTATCTCTTCTATGAGGCAACTCAGGCAGTTTTGTTTTTATACGCACACCATTCACGCATGCGCACACACCATATGTTTCTGGGGGTGCTGCTGAGCAGGGAAATAATGACAAGCAGAGCACACAATGACTGATAAACACTACCTAATGGGATTACCTCCCAGGAAATTGAGGACAATCTAATGAAGCTGCCTGTTAAACACAGTGCAGGCATCTCCATGGTGGCACGATGCCCAGGGTCTCCATTACCAGAAAAGAGCAGTTCGTAGGGCACAGGGGAAGGGAAGGGTCTGGCTGGCAAGGTCACCTGATTCTCTCTTCTAGTGTCAAATGCTTTCTCTTTAACACAGGCATTTCTGAACCATCAGGGAAGCCATGAGAGGATAACAAATATAAATCAGCAAGAGAATCTGTTATTGCCCTTGTCTAAACACTAAACCAAACGGGAATAAACAAACACACACAAAGAATCCCAACACACTGGCATGTAGCCTATGCATCTATAAGCTACCCAAAGATCTCCATCTAGAGAAAGCCATGTGACGGGTCTTCATTTTCCCCTGCCATCTAGTTGTAACATAAAATACTTTCCTTTTTGTATTTCATTTTGGAAGTATCTTCTTAGCTTGCAAGACCTAACTCAGATGCCACCCCCTCCAGAAGCCATTTCAAACTTCTGTGCTGGAGGCAGAATGGCCTGTGCTTCTCTTTTTGTGCCCTCCATATATTACACTCCTCTTGACAGACTTTTCTTAATGTCAATTACCTACTTGCCTCCTTAGATATCTGAACGTTATTTACACTTTGACAACATGAAACAAATAGTGCTATAGAAACCCATAAATATGGTAGTACAAAAAAAGAACGCTACATGAGTCCCTTTTACTTGATTTCTCAGGACATATCTTTAGTCAATGTTGGCAAATTCAACATTCATTCAATAAACAATTACTGAGTGCACTGAGGTCAGACAGAGTCCCAGGCACCGAAATAGTGACAGGGATTCGCCAAAGAATAAAACAGAATTTCTACTCTAAATGAGCTTAACAGTTAATGAAAGGTAATAAGACAAAAGAGTGTGGCAGCACCATAAGGTCAGGGATATTTGACTGTTTAGTTTATTGATATATCCCAGCAGCTAGAATAAGATATGAACACATACTAGATCTATAAATAAATGATGGATGGAAGGAAGGAAGGAAAAAAGAAAGGAAGAAGGGAAGGGAGAGGAAGGGGAAGGGACGAGGGGAGAAGGAAGGAAGGAAGGAAGGAAGGAAGGAAGGAAGGAAGGAAGGAAGGAAGGAAGGAATGGAGAAAGGGGACTATGGCCGGGCATTGGAGGCAGAGCTGAACTGTTCACTACCATCAGAATGGCACTCTGCCTGCTTGACTGGCCTTGCTATGTCTACCTGAAACCATGCTTTCCTCACCTGTGCCACATCCTAGCAGTCAGGATATTCAGGCACCTGTCCTGTCTGCCTTGCCCCTCAATGCTTTACCCAACTATGCCTATAATGTCCCTAACAGTAAATACCATGAGGAGAAAATTATCAGAAAAAAATCTGATAACTAAATGTCAGCTTGAAAACAAAGAGTACATGTTGCAATGGGTTCAACCACCTTTTCCTATGCACCAGGCGTGAGCCATAGCCCAAAGCTTCAATGGCACCAAATGGGCACATTTCATCACCTCTGCCCAGATGCCTATGGGCCCCATGTATAGATGTAGTACACTCATTACTGTAGGAAATACTAAGAGGAAAGCATCTGCTATTCTCCACACCCACCTCACTTCCTTTTTCCTTAAAAAGAAACTACGACTTCTGTAACTAAAAAGACTGGGAAAGAAGTCTGAGTGTGCATAGCTCAGCCCCTTTGTTTGCTCTCTTTGGATTCAGCATGACCTCAGGATGCACAGATTTTTATCTCCTCCAGGTGAAAATGTACTGAGGTTGGGAAAGCTGTTTCTGAAGGGAAGGACTGAAGTTGTCTCAACTCCATAACTGTGTAGGTTAGTAACCTTCCTACCATAAAACGAAATGAAAATTACTGAGAGCCCATTTGAACCTCAAATGCAACACAAGCTTGCTATTCGCTTTTACTGGCAATAAGTGGATGTTTTGATCCCTAAATGACTCTTGCTTCTACTTTCCTTTCCCTTTTTTTAGGAACTTGGAGAAAAGAGTATGGTTAGCTGGCTTCCTTAGGATCTCAATGTTAATTGAAAGGGTACTAATATTAAGTGAGCACTTACTATACACAAGCAGTGTTTATGATGAGTATTGTTTATATGTTATAATTTAATATTCACACAAACTTTGAGAGGTATTATTCCCATTTTACAGATGTAGACACTGAGGTTCAGAGGGATTACATGTGTCCAAAATCACATGTCAGATCTAGAGCTCAAATTCAGGTCTGTAAGAATGGAAACCTATGCTCATCCCACCATGCGCTTTAAAAACATCACTTGGGACATCACCTGACTTAAAAGGCTGGTGGCAGAAAGGGAAGGATAAGAACACTATGTGAGAATTGGACCGAATTTGAATTTGCAGGCAAAGGTTTTGTGTTAAATGGTGATCTCTTCAAGCACAATCATATGGTTGTTGATTAAAATTAATGAAATAATCAGTGTAATCAATTGTACTAAATAGCAATATTTGGCGAAATGCATTTATAGAATTATAAACAACAATTATATTTATTTAAAAGGACTTGTAAAAGGACTTGTAAAAGATCCCATGTCTTTGGGGACACGGCTTTTTTTTTATTCTGCTTTGGGTCCCCAGCCACTAAGCTATATCAGATCGGAACTCCTTTACAGGGTGATAAAAGTGAGATAACATAGAAAAGCTCAAGCACATTGCACATATGCATCTACAAAAATACAGTAAGTCTTGAACACAGCTGGCAGAAGCCTTCACATGCATTATCACTATAGACACACACAAATAAATAGTAATCAGATGAGGAGCAACCAACTAGCTAACTTCACTTTAGCAAAGAAAAGCTGGAGAGGAGTGTAAGAGAATAAGATCACAAGATCAACGCAGCTTGAAATACAAACAATTCTAGCAGCCGATACATCTGAAAACTTCCCAGGCACTGCCCATGCCTGTCATCCTACACGCCTGGTTGAAGTCACTACGAGTTTGTTGTCCTGCAGAATCCTGTTTCTTCACTTCTCCCACTGGTTGGCATGACTGTGGGGAAGGCATGTTCCATTGCAGAACTGCAGAGCTCATTCTGCACAAGACCTGAGGAAGTGATGTGGAAATCGTGGACATTTTTAACAGCCTTATATTTGCACTTTGCTTCCTGTTCCTCTCTATTTCCAAGAATGGTAAAGATCACTCTAAGTGGTTAAAAGGTAAAATAAGAAACCTTTGAAATTCATCTATACATACTTTTCTTATAAAAAATTATATTTTATGAAATTTCTTAAAATATGTTTTTCTTAAAAACTACTGGAAATTTCTATCACACAGCCTATAAGAGTATAAAAATATTTATCGTCTAATTTTCTAAAATAAAAAAAGAGGTCGCATTTATGTGACCTCTCTACCTTACTCATCTTCTGCCAAGCATAAGTATTCAATTACTACTGTATTATAATGATCATAATATATTAAATCACTTCAAGGGTAACTGATTATATTTCAATTTGTTTTCCCTAACACTCTACCATTCATCATTTAATTTAGTAATCCCAAAGGTCAGTGTTTTAATTTTAATGTCTTAACCTATGTCAGAATTAGTGGAATCAAATGACATATCAAAATATGCAGGCAGTGGTTTAATCACACAATATCACAGAGTGTAACATTTTACATACATTTATAAGTGAATTATCAAATTCAGGAAATTGGATGTATTGACTTTCTTTGAAAATACTTTATAACAAAATGTCAAAAGCCAACAGTCAGTGGGTTAAAACAAGTGTTTCTTATTGCTCGAATGTCTGTGGATTGACTGGAGATCAGCTGACAGAGCTGGGTTTTGTGGGGTGGCTCTGCTGATCTTGGCTGGCTTACTGACATGTCTGACAGCTGTCTGGTTGACTAACAGAAGCTCGGCTCATGGTAGCTCTGCACCATGCTGCAAGCACACGGTTCTCGTCTGCTCCACCTGTCTGTCCTCCTTAGAGCACCCAGCTGGTCAGGGGCATCCACTAGGAAAGGCAGGAATGGGGAAGAAGGAAGCACACAAGGCCTTTTGGGATCTAAGTTCAAACGTGGCTCCAGGCTTTCTCTTTCTTATTCTAGCCACCAGAATAAGTGTTTTGCAGAATGGAAAGTGAAAGCGTGGGGAAATAATCACGCCTCCTTTAGTGGGAGGAACTGCGAGGTCACGTGACAGAGGATGTGGATACAGAAAGGCATGTCATCCATCTAATGGCACCGTCATCCATCCACACTAGATATTTATTAAAATTCAAAACTCTTCAACACTTGACATGACAGCTCCAGATAAAAGAGGAATTATTCATTCATTCAACAAATTGATTAACATAGTTAGTGCCTACTATGCGCCACACACATAGCTCTAGGTCCTGCAGATGCAATAAGGAATGAAAGAGACAAAACTCCCCACTCTCACGTAACTTATGTTCTAATTGAGGAAAGAGAAGACAAGAACCCTATTGACAGAGAGAAAGAGAGGGAGAAAAAAAGAGAAATGGCTTAAAGTATGAGCAGTAGAACAAAAGAAACTCTTTCAAATAACTCAGGATGCAAAGCTTAAAATCCCTGGGCTGTGGTAGGCTATCATCACACTGCTCCCTTTGGACCAATGGTTCTGAGTCAAATTCTCAGCTCTACCACTTAACAGCTGGGTGATCATGGTCAAGTTATTGCTCACTCCAGGACTAAGATTCTGTAAACAAATAATAAAAGTATGACTACCTCATTTGTAATTAGCTGGTCACAATTAGATGATCTGGGGTGTGAGAGATAGTCATAAACTAATTCACCACCTTCGGAGTGACAATCTTGCTTTTGCAACCAACTGAACAAATAATATGGCGATACTGACCCTTCTGTGCTACAGCTTACCATTCTGTAAAATGGGACTAAGAATGCTCCCAGAATAAACCACAAATATTAAAAATGCATAATAGAAATTAAAAGTTACACAGAATCTCAGTAATCCAGATTTACTACTACTATTTTTTGTAGTTGTTAAGGTTAAATTTCAGTTATCTATTGAGTGACAATAAAGCTGACTATTTTCTGTCATGTACAAGAGGCTCACAAGTTGGAACAAAAAGTGATGAGCTTAAAAGAAAAGAAAAAACTAGTCTTAGTGGCTCAGTGTAATAACTGGCTTAATTATTTCTGTTAGCCAAGAAAACAGAACAGACTTTAATAAAGATGAAAGCACCGCCACAGAATGGCAACCAAAGATAACCCTACAGTTTTAAATCGGTGATTAGGACAAAGTGGTTCAGTGGTTCTGGGTCTGGTTCTCAGCTCTACGACTTACCAGCTGCATGACCCCATTGAGTAAGTTTTTATATCCTGTAGGACTCAGTTTCTCTAAATAGGAATAATAAGATTATTATAATAATATAAGGTTATTCTAAGATTTCAATGTGGGTGTAATATGTAATGTTTAGCACAGTGTTTGGCACATAAAATGTTTAATAAATATGTGTTTATTTACTATCCTGCCTAAAGCCTGGGGAAAAGCTGGCAAAGGTCCAGCTAGAGTGCAAATAAGAGCAAACAACGATTGAAGCCTTTTAAGTGCCAGATGCTACACTCATCTCTTTATAAGGATTATCTCAGTAAATCTTCAAAATAACCACATGGGAACACTATGGATTGAATTTTATAGATGTGCCTCAGAGATCTTTACTAACTTTCCCCAGGCTTTCAGCTGTAGTAGAGCCAGGAATCAAACCCACATCTCCTTCCTCCTGGGTTTTTGTTCCTAGCCACCGTGACACACTGTCACATTTTCTATAAGCAGAAAACTTGCACCCCAGTTGCTGGTCCTGGGTTAATCTATGTTGAATATCCAGTTTTCCTGGCCCTCTGTGCACAAAGGCTGCACTTCTGAGCCTTGAAGGGGGTGGAACCATGTGACTCATTACAGCCAATGAGAAGGAATAGAGGAGCCATGTCTCACTCATTTCTTGGCTGAGCAGTGAAAAGCCTGTGAGAATTCTCCGGGCTCTCTCCTCCTGTATTATGAAGGCCTAGGATGCCACTTGTTTCTAAAATTGCAGTCACAAGTTGGTGGAGCTTCTGTCAGCTCAGGTCACTCAAGGAACAAGAAATAAAACTGTCATATTAAGCCTCTAGAATTGGGAGATTATTGCTTCCTTCAGCATAACCTGACCAATTCTGACTAACACAACATAAAACCCTCATGACACACATTATTGACAATAATACATATTCAGGACAGAAACTGGTTTGGGAAAATACACTTTCTGTGGGAGAACAGAGAGAAAGAATTCATACTGAGGAAATTTCCAGATCTCATTGAAGCCTTGAGAAGTCAAATCCTTCCTTTCACACAAGCTTTCCTTATGGTAGATTTTTCAATAACTTTCTCAATAGAATTTATGTGGGTAATTAATTTTATTCAATAAATATTTATTCATTTAATAATCTAATATATAATTAATAAATATTTACTATTTATAATAAATCATTATTTTTAGTCCTTACCATGTGCCAATCAGAGACCTAGTACTGAGGATACAACAACCACACACAGTCTCCATTGTCAAGTTGCTTAAAGATCTAGATTTGAATACAGCCAAATAAATAAGAAATTGTAATTCTTTGCGATAAATGTAGTATTAGAGAAAGCACAGGGGTTACAGAAGGAGAATACATTCCAGACTGAAGGGCTGAGGGAAGCTAGAATCCAAAGAATTAGCAGGAGCTAGGCCAGCAGCCCTAATAATGAGAATGGCGTGATTCATATCTAGATTTTAGAATTAATAACTGACGCTTTTATTACATGCTATGGGTCAGTCACTCTATTATGAGCTTTACACATATAAAATAATTAAATCCTCACAACAACCTTTGTCATAGGTACAATGATCATTATTCCTATTTTATACATGAACAGATATCTTCCAGAAAAAATAAAGGGAGGTGGAGATTACCAACTGAAGGAGCACAAGAAGCCGAGATACAGAGATGTGAAGCATTCGTAGTTCAGAATGATCTAAGTATAACTTAATGTTGACGGGGGTGGGACAGTATGAGAACAGGAAGGGGTGCAATAGGTGAACCTGGAGAAAGAAGCCCAGCACTTTCTGCCCCTTTGCCTGGAGAGCTCTTCTCCCAGGTATCCACATGGCCGGCGCCCTAACATGCATCAGACCTTTGCTCAAAGGTCTCTTTGTGGGAAGGCCTCCCCTAACCACCCTGACTTAACCTGAACACTACCTTTACTCACCATCCCTTTTCCTGCTTTATTGTTTTCCACAGCCTTACTACTGCCTGACAAACTATATAGTTTGCTTATATTCATCTTGCTTACTGTCTGTGTCTCCTCACTGGCATATAGGCTCCATGAGGGTAGTCTGTCTGTCTCCAGTTTCTGTCTAGTGCTACATCCCCAAAGCCTAGAACAGAACCTGGAACACAGGAGGCATTCATTAGCGAATGCTGAATGGTGCTTTTAATTTTATCCTCATTTTATGAATGTGGAAACTGAGGCACAGAGTTTAGTCTCTTGCTAGATTTATGGTTAGTAAGTTGCAAAGGTGGAATTCAAACTCTAGCAATCTGCTCTGGGGTCTATGTTTTTAATCACTATACTGCACCCTTACTCTTTTTTTTTAGATTTTTTTTTTAATTGGGAAATTGGGGGG
>NW_017731456.1:3687069-3691496 GCF_001890085.2 Hipposideros armiger | reverse complement strand
TATATATATATATATATATATTATATATAGTCATGGGATATGGAGTATAGTATAGGGAATAGAGTCAATGGAATTGTAATAGATATACATGATGTCAGAGGGGCAATAGATTGGGGGAGGGGAGTTATCACGTTGTGAGGGATGAGATGTATAACTATTACATTGTTTTGTACCCCTGAAACTAATAATTAAAAAAAAAAAAAGAATGAAGTGATAGTGCAAGTTCAAGAAGATGCTAAAGTCAGGCTGGAGGAGCAAGATTCCGGGTAGAAGCCTAATCAGAAAAGGGGCAGCTCTTTGTGCAGCCATGAGGCAGAGTAATTACAGACAGATCCAGGTCTGAGGCCTGGCTTCTCCACATAATAGCTGTTTCACGTCAGTCAAATTACCTCTATATCAGTCAGTGCAAGCTGACATAATAAATATCATACACTGGGGGGCTTAAATAACAGGAATTTATTCCTCCGGTTATAGAGGCTGGGAAGTCCAAGATGAAGTTGCTGGCTGATTCAGCTCCCCAGTGAGGGCTCTTTTTTTGGCTTGAAGATGGCTGCCTTCTCACTGTGTCCTTACATGGTGGGAGAGGGGGCAAAAAAGATGTCTCTTCTTGTAAAGGCACTAACCCCATCATGAGGACCCCACTCTCATAACCTCCTCTAAACTTAATTACCTTCCAAAGGCCCATCTCCAAATGCCATCACATTGGGAATTAGGGCTTCAAAAGACAAATTTTAAGGGACCCAATTCTGCCATAGCAACTTCTCCATGCCCGTATGTGTAAAACGTGAATAGTAACAGTACCTACCTCAAAGAGTTGTGAGGATTAATCCACATTAAAGTACCTGTCACTAGTAAAGGGTCAATAAATCTTCTCATATTATTTTATGGTGTTACACCTCTGAGGTTAGAAGAAAACCACAATGGGTATAATCATGGATTATTTTATGAGGGTGAGGTTGGGAGGCTGAGGTATTTCATCCCTGAGAGCCGAAATGTGCTCAGTGAAGCTGGAAGCAGCATCAACCCCTCAGGTAGCAGAGGACACCCCTGAATGTGGAGCCTGAGAGAAAAGTGAAAGTTTTGAACTAGTTACTGTGTCACATGGGAAAGGAATCCTACTAAACAGTGCTGAAAAACAAGCTGATATTGCGAAATTCCTCCAGAACAGCTGAGAATTGCCTGGAACCATCTAAATCCAACATCTTCCTTTTTCCAATAAAAGGAAGGACTCGAGGCCACCTGAATGGCTCAGTTGGTTAAGAGCTCGCTCAAGAGTGCAAGCTCTGAGCAACAGGGTCGCCAGTTCGATTCCTGGCCTGAGTTGAGCTGCCGCTGAGCTGCCAACAGGTGGCAGGATGGCTCAGCTAAAAAAATAAAAATAAAAAAAAATAAGAAAGGACTTAAGAGCTAATAACTCTTGGGAGGCAGAGGGTGTCTGATTCTCAGCTCTGCCAAGACACTAGGGCCAGTCATTTAATCTTGCTGAGCTCAGTTACCTCATAACTTAGTTATAAGGCATATATGACATTTGAAAACATAAACAAAACAACAGTGTAGGTGTCCATCCTTGATATTTTCCTCCCTCTGTCTCCCTTTTAAGGTCACACATATAATCAGGGAGCAGAAACTGGATGTCATGCTCCTATAACTGAATTTTGTCCACTACACCAGACTGTTCTCCTTCCCTCTGACTTCACTTCACCCACAGCCCACAGCATATCAGGCTCATCATCTAAGGTGCCCTGAAAGAGAATGGAAGTCAGCCCTATTATATTACCTAATGGATGGAAGGGAGGAGCAACCACTGTTCCTGTAGAAACTGGGCTGACAGGCCAATGTGATGGCATACAGCAGCAAGACGGAGCCATGACTGCTGATGAATATGATTCTGAGAGTGAGCACTGTGAGCAAGATGGACTCTGCCAGGCACGGATCCAAAGCTTTCACACGCATTAGCTCCTTGTATTCCCACAATGACTCTCTAAGGAAGGTTCTATTTATTTCCTCTATCTTTCAGTTGAGGCAATCAACAAGAGAGACCTGGCAGCTAGGCCACATCTCTAATCAACAGGAGTCTGGAGACCAAAAGAGTGAATTTCTGATGGATCCAGTGATTTCCATCCTGATGCCTGTGTTCGATGGATTTAAAGTTGGGCTTTGAGGGCCGGCCGAGTGGCTTATTTGGTTGAGTTAGCTTAAGAGCGCGAGCTCTGAGCAACAGGGCCACCGGTTCAATTCCCACATGGGCCAGTGAGCTGCGCCCGAGTTGAGCTGCCAACAAGTAGCAGGATGGCTCAGCTGATGAGATCACATGCTCCTAACAACAAGACTGCCTGTTTGATGTTGGGCTATGCCTGCCCGCAACTAAGACTGAACTCGGCACCTTGAGTTGAGCTGCTGCCCAAATGGCTCAGTGGATACAGCGTGTGCTCTTAATAACAAGTCTGCTGGTTCTACTCCTGCATGGAATGGTTGCTATGCCCACCAGCAACTAACATTGTAACACAGCAAGCACCTTGAGCTTAGAGGCCGTGAGCTGCCAATGGGCAGCCAGATGGCGACTGGCGCCCTCCACAACTAAGATTAAAGAACAACTTAGCTGTTCTCCTCCCTCAATTCTCCAATTTGAAAGAAAAAAAAAAGTAATTGTTGATAGATATGTAGCTATTAAAAAAAAAAAAGTTGGGCTTTGAAGTATGCAGAATATAAGATAGATTAAATATATAATTATCCAGGTTGCTCTGTGAGCTCCAATCCTTCCTCTATGACCATAATCCCCAGGCAGGATATAGTTGCCAATATGCAAATGTAGGGAAAGCAGCAAGGGCCGGAAATTTTAGTCAAAGCCCTGCCCTGTCCCCACCCCCATCCCCACACACAATCCATTAATATGTGAGCAGCTTTCAGAACCACCTGAAAATACAAAAGCTTATTTGCTGGTAAACCATGTGGAGGTTAAAGCTTTCTGACATTCAGGCAGTTAACCCTCCTGTTAGAAGACCCAGCCACTACAAGAGCCTGAGGCAGAGGAGAACAAAATGTCAACGGCATTCAGAGTGCCCAAGTGAATAAATGGGCTTCTCTCCAAAGCCCAGGAAAGAGCAAGCTGAGCTTAGTAAAAACAGTGCGAATCTTGCAGTGTTTGCCACAGCCATTGCAGCAACATTCATATCACCACGTTTAAGGGAGGGAGCTCGTCCAGTAGTCATACCCCTGCTCTCCTAAACATTAGCAAAGAGAACAGCACAATGAGTCATGAGCAAGGAAAATGCAGAGATGGACCTTTGCTTTCAATTTTCACAGTTTATCATTAAGACTCCTGGTTTTCTCTCTCTCTCTCTCTCTCTCTCTCTCTCTCTCTCTCTCTCTCTCTCTCTCTCTCTNGGCCGCTCACGCTGGCTGCTGGCTACACACGGTAGCCCATGGCAACCCACTGCCACAGGGGCTGCAGCCTATGCCGTCGCCGGCGACTCAGGGCAGTCCAGCTCCAGGTCGAGCTGTTGTTCAGCATCTTAGCTGTAGAGGGTAGTGTCACTGGCCCTCATATGTGGGATCCGAACCGGGGCCCTCCGGCATCCCAAGCCAGCTCTTAACCATCGGGCCACTCGGCCGGCCCTGCACCCTTACTCTTAAAGCACTTATTTAATGGGGTAAATAGAAAATAAAGAAATAAATGAATATAGAATATAAAGTCACATCATGATACATCATTTTAAAAAAAAAGAAGAAATTTTGGGGTTAGGCAGTGTAGAGATGTGTCATTTTAAATTAGGTAGTGAGAGTGGTCCTCTTTGAGGAGCTATTTGAATAACAACAAAACCCAAAACTAAATGGAGAGAGCCAGCCATGCTCTGCACACTAGTCTGGACCACATATATAGATCCTGGAGTCATCAGCAATATGGTGGGGTAAGAGTAAGTGAGATCTCTGGGGTTGAAGCTATAGAAAGAGAAGATAAGAGGACCAAATTCTGGGAAACACTAACATTTAACCAGGCTGAACAAAGAGGACCAAGAAGAAACAGAGAAAGAGGAATATCAGTAGAGAATGGTTTCATGTTAGTAAATAAAGAGAAATACTGTCATTCAAAAAGTCTCAACATTGTCAAACATTAAAATGAGATCAGTAAATGTACCAACTGAACAAAAACATTGATTTTGGCAGCTAAGAGAGTTTACTAGGGGACAAAGGACTGCAGTACATTTTAAGATGGGAGAGGTTAGAACAGGTTTATCTAAAGAACGAAGGGGACAATTGAGAGTACTTTTGAAAATGCAAGAGTGAAATATTTTGTAGGGTGTCAGATGGGCACATGTCTTCTTAGGGAGACCATTTCATGGATGGTATAGATGCCTGACCACTGCAGTGTACACCTGAAGCTGAATAATAATGAATGTCAACAATAATTTTATATATATATATATATA
>NW_017731456.1:3676015-3683535 GCF_001890085.2 Hipposideros armiger | reverse complement strand
AACGGTGAAACCTTTAAATAAGCACCCAATGATGCAGATAAGACTGACTGCTGGGTAAAAACTACTAACTAAAAAGCCAAACTAAAGATCAAACCCAATTTTAATGAACCTATATATGAAGATGCTGTAAAACGCATATCTTCACTGGAGAGTCAGCTGGCTAGAGCTACTTGGTACAGATTCTAGACTCTCCTAATGAGGTGCAAAGCTGGTGGCCATGTTGACCTGTTTCACCAGGCACATGTTTAGAAATCAGAATCTATGAATCTGATTTAAACTGTCAACAGTCTTTGGGGATTTGGAGGGTTGTTTTTTTCTTTTTTTTTTTCTTAAAGCAGTTATTGAGAAGCACAAATATTTATCTGAAACAATTCAGCAAAACTGTTTCTTCAAAAATTTGATAAGCAGATTTACCATCAAAAGTGTGTATTTTCAATTATACTTATGAGTACATGGAACTATTCCATTCAGTGTATTTATTGTTCTTCTGGGAACAGAAGACATCTAATAAGGTATCAAGAGGTGTATCAAAACATAACATGAAAGTATAGAGGTGGGTAAGATAAAAGCATGCATCAATTGTTACTTACATATAATAATGGCTTCTGTTAAGCGGTTCAATGATCTGGTCTGGTGGGAGGCAACCCCCTTAGCCTACATCAGTGCCAACTCAATTCAAAATAGAATATAGAACCATTTTTTAAAAATAACGTTGAATAATTTAAACTACTTTCTTTCAAAAAAAATCAGATAAGCTAAAAGGGTAGCTGGACCTTAAAGACAATTTTACAGTTTCTGGAGAGTCTCAACTATTTTGGACTGTGACGGGCAGCCGGCAGAGCAATGCAATGAACATTCCGTTCCATTTTTCTGATGCTGTTTCCTTTCGAAAGGTAAGCTGCCAAGAACAAGTCAAGGTACTTTAATAGAAAGCCTTTTGTTATCATGCTATCTATTGGCCATTTCAGTACCTGGGGCAGCTCAGGCAAAGCCATTGCCAGTCCACAGACATGCTCTCCATAAGAATAAAAGCACAACACACTTAGGACAGGGGACCACACCCTGAAATTTATTTTGCTATTTCCATTGGAAAATTACTTTTTTCATCAACATTTACTAAAACGTGATGAGAAGAAGGAGGAGGAACCATTTTTCTCCCTGTTCTTTCTTTAGGTATCTTGGCTCATTAAGCCAAGCTGGGTGGATCTGAAGCTTGTCTCTGCCACTCAAAAGTTGTGTGAACTTGGACAAATTCCTGAACCTCTTTTTGGCTCAGTTTTTTGATGTGTTCAAGAGGATTCTAATAGTACCACCTACAGCATGGAGTTTTTGTAAAAGTGAAATAGTTTGATATCTGTAAGGTACTTAAAACAATGCATAGCATTGTAATTAATATTGTAATTATTCTTACTTAATATTGTAATTATTATACAAGGTCTGACAATTAAGTTCCTGAACTTGTTGAAATGATGCTACTAACCTTTTTTACTATCAGAGGGATTATTCATTATGAATTTGTACCAACTGGACAAACAGTTAACCAAGTTTACTGCTGAAAAGGCTGCATGAAAAAGTTAGATGATCTGAACTTTTCACCAACAATTCATGGCTCTTGCATCACGACAATGCACCAGCTCACACACCACTGTCTGTGAGGGAGTTTTTAGCTAGTAAACAAATAACTGTATTGGAACACCCTCCATACTCACCTGATCTGGCCCCCAATTACTTCTTTCTTTACCCAGAGATAAAGGAAATATTGAAAGGAAGACATTTGGGTGACATTCAGGACACCAAGGGTAATAGGAGAACAGCTCTGATGATGGCCATTCCAGAAAAAGAGTTTCAATATTGCTTTGGACTAGGCACTGGCATTGGTGCATAGCTTCCCAAAGGGAGTACTTCAAAGGTGACCATAGTGATATTCAGCAATGAGGTATGGGGCACTTTTTCTAGGATGAGTTTGCGAACTTAATTGTCTGACCTCATAGAGACAGACTAAAAATGTTATCTGTGTACACTCTCCTACTTTCCCAAAGTTTTAAATCTCAGCAGTATTCCATAACAATAAACTGCCATAACTCGGCGCCAGTATATTCCTCAGGCTCTACATCTGCATGGTGAGTTCACTGCCTCCATGCTTTATCTTCCCTTGTCAAATGGGTACTTCCTTCTGTTTCTGGTCCTAGTTAACAGCATCATCATCTCCTAACTGTCTAAGCAAAACTCTTCAAATTCAGTATTTAAGTACTGCTATGTGCTTAACTCGCTCTTAAGAGCTGATCAGTGTTGACTTTATGGAATTAACAGCTGTATAGAAAAAACAAATATTGAACCAGTGTCAGGTAACATGTATGACTTGCTGACTACTCTCTGAGACCCAGTTAGAACAACAGCTCTAAAAACAGAGTCCCGGAGAGAGCAAGGATTTCCAGTAGACTGCTCTTTTCCTTGGGTTGCCATAGAGGACTAATAACGCATGCCTGATAAAATCATCACCTCATCAGGAAGGGGGGCCAGGCTGGATTTACAGTGATTCTAGGAGGCAGGTGACTTTAGACATTCACAGGAGACTGAGCTGTTTGAGGGATGGCATAGTGCTATGGTGACACAGTGTCCAGCCCTGTTTCAGTCTGTCTGTTTGTCCCCGTAAGTACACTCAAAGTTCAATAACCACAAGCTTTTAGGGCTACAATTTTTTTTAACTTCTTCAGAGGGAAACCGAGCGCTTCTCTCCACCACCTGTTTCCAATTAAAAGTTACTCTCTAAGAAAGTCACATTAGCAGCAATTATTTATACTTGAATTCAGGTGCTCTGTTCCCCAGGCTTTTAGACTTCATATAAACAACGACTCCTTCACTAGCACATTCAACAGGTATGTATGAGAATTGGCTATTTGTCACCCCTAGACAGGTTTCAGAAATACAGTTGTAAGTGAAACACAACCCCTGCCCTCAGAGTTTTCAGTCCATTGCAGGAAACCATCAGGTAAACAAGCATCCCCTACAGAGCGTAATGAGCAACACATTAGGGGCACTGAAGAAAGCTGTCTACGCTAGAGAACCGAGGTAAATGAGACTTGAGCAGGAAAATGAACACATGGGCTGAGATTTGAGAGATAATACAAAGTTAACTGGGGACAGGGAACAAAAAAGGAAGAAAAGAAAAATGGAGTTCTGGGTAGAGGGTGTAGTTTTTGCAAAGGCTCAGGCATGAGACACAATGTGGAATGTTAGAGAAGCTAGAAGAAAAAACAAACAAACAAAAAAGGCCAGTATGGCTAGACTAGAGAACAGAGTGAGTGTGAAGAACTGGAGTCAGGGGTGCAAGGGAGAGATGGGGCTGAGAAGGAAGCATTTGTTGGATCATAAGGAGCTTTGAAGGCCATCCTAGGGGGACTGTGTATTCTCCTTAGGGCAATGCGAGCCATAAATGATTTTTAGCAGGAGAATGACAGTATAAGATTTTTATTTCATACCAAACATTCTGGCTAATATAAAGAATGGACAAGAACCAGAAAATGAGACTAGAGGGCAAGTTATCAGTAGGAAAAGTGAGCTAATATTTGCAGTATATAGTAAGGGGTGTGCCCAAGGTCATGAGAGATAAGGAGGCAGGGACTAGAGTAGTAGAAATTGGAATGGGGAAACAATTGGTTGTACTGGAAAAATAGAGCTAAGTATAGTAGGATGTGGTAACTAATTAAATGTGATGACAAGAGAGAGGAGGCATCGGGTTCCAAGATACTGGGCTTGCACAAATTAAGCCAAAGATGGTGTCATTTACAAAGACGGAGAACGCAAGGTAAAGAATGGTTTAAGGGGTTCAGGCCCCCATTAGACCTGAGTTTCTGAACTTCTCAGGGTTCTTCTCAATGAGAGAGTTGCACATAAACAGGGCTATTAATGGTTACCACACCTTCTTATATGGACTGAACTGTGTTCCCCCCAAATTCATATTTTGAAACTCTAATGCCCAGTACCTCACAATGTAACTGTATTTGGAGGCAGAGCTCTTAAAGAGATGATTAAGTTAAACTGAAGTCCTCAGGGTGGGCCCTACTCCAATCTAACTGGTGTCCTTGTAAGAAGAACTCTGGATATAGACACCAGAGATGTGCACACACAGAGGAAAGGCCATGTGAACACACAGCGAGAAGGTGGCCATCTGCAAGCCAAGGAGAGAAGCCTTGGGGGAAACCAAACCTACTGGCACCTTGATCTCAGACTTCCAGCCCCCAGAGCTGTGAGAACATAAATTTCTGTTGCTTAGCCACCCAGTCTGTGGGACTTAAGTTATGGCAGGATGTATGCAGAACAGCAAATGAATGCACCCTTTAAACGAGTGCTTCTCAAACTCTGGTGTATACAGGAATCACCTAAGAATTTTGTTCAAATGTAGGCCTCGATTTGGAAAGCTGGGGTTGAGACCTGGGATTCTGTATTTGTATCAAATCCCAGGTGATGCCCGTGCCGATGGTCACTTTGAGTAGCACGACTCTAAATGAATATTTCTCAAAGTGCAGTCCAGTAACTCCTTACAGCTGAATCACCTAGGGCCTTGGTAAGCACGGAGATTTCTGAATCCCAGCTCTCTGAATGAAAACGTCTTGGCCAGGAGGTGGGTCCCCAGGACACACATTTTTAACAAGCTTACTAAGCAGTCTTACGCATACCAAATTTGAGACTTCCTCCGCAAGATCACCTTCAGGTACCACAGGTAAACTGAATCCCTTGCTCATCTGCCACCTTCTAATTTTTCCCTTGAAAGCTGGAACATGATTCGAGAACACTGGCCACTTCGGCGACGCCAACCCTGCATCTCTCGCAGAGAGACATGACCTCTAATATTTGGGAGGAAAGCTTATCAGGAACTGACACTTGGGATAGAAGTTGAAAGCAGCTCACAGTTGCAAAAGTAAATTAGAGAGAACCTTCCAGGCTTTTAAGCAGCTGCTTTTATGTAGGAAAGGTGAAGGTTAAGGCAATAAAACCCATAGGTGAAAAATTGTTATAATATTATACTTCCAGGGTTCTTGTAAGGAAAGCACTTTGCTTCACTGACTGAAGATTTGCACCTCCTGGAGGCTTGAGAACAAGCATATCCCCTCCAGACAGTAAGGCAATTCTGGACACAATTATAAGTAGGTACAATTTGCCTGTCATCTGGATCCCCTTGCTTTGCTCCTTTATATTCATCTTCACCTATCCCCTTAACTATCTCCTGTTCTTTCCCAAAGTCTACCTCTCCACACCCAGTTCTCCGGTCACTCAGCCAGAGACCGCTGTTCTTCACACAACCTCAAGAGGCGGGCGCCTGATCAGAGAAAGGGCAGGACCTAGCGCAGAAAGGCCCTGCTGTCAGGACCTGGGGCTCTCCTCCTTGCCCTTCCGCTCCCTGGGCCTTGGGACTCCTTGGGCAAGTCTGTTATTTCTCTGGCCCTCTATTTCCTCATGTGTGAAATAAAGCCTAGCTAGATAATCTCTCAGATCCTCTCAGCCAATAAAATACCTTGATTTTACAAATGAATTAAAACAAAAATACTTTGGATCTATTGCTGAATTAATTTTTCATTAGTATCCTTTGCAAACCTAGAAAAATTCCACTCATTTTGCTTCAATTTCTTACCCGTAAAATTGGGCTAACAGTCCATTGGAAGGCTGCTCCACCTTTACCCTACCAAGGTCTAACATTTGCTCATCCAGCACCTCCAGACTTGGCTTATGCAGGTGGGGGACGGGGACCCACAAGCCCATTTCCCTTACGACATCACAGGACCTCATAAATCCAAGTAAAAGAGGGCAGAGTTGTGGTCACTTAGTGGGGTGCAAATTCCTGGCAGCAGTATTGAGGCGCGGAAGGGGGCATTTTTGAATATAACTGGCTGAAAATTTCCCCTCAGCTTTGACAGCAGTTATTATACCCCTGGTTTCTGAAGAGCAATTGGGTAGCAATCAAAAGCTTCTATATTGTATAGTCTAACTCAGTGACAAAGTTCAGTATTTAGAGTTAGAAGTTGGTTCAAATTCAGGCTTTTTTACTTGCTTGGGTAATTTACCCAGCTATTCTGAATCTCAGTTTCCTCCTTTGTAAAATGGAGTAATCTTCTCTTAGAATCACCAGTAGAATTGTATAAACTTATATATGTAAACCACTTTTAGTATAAAGAGAAAATAGTACACGGTCAATAAATGCTAAATAATTGTTTCACTCATTATATCCAACCAGAAGACTAAGCTAGTTTCATTATTCCAAAATGTCACATCCCTAGAACTGAGTTGACCTAAGTATAACTATTTCCATTAAGGAGGCATCTTAACAACTCAAAGAACAAGTGCAAGCTCTGCCAAATGAAAGGTATACCTAAAACCCTGATGTGGACATTCTGTGGTTGGCTTGTGTGTCTTTAACAGGGAGAGCAGTACTTTTCCTTTAATGAGCTCTTCCACAGTCTGGGGACACTGGGGGACCATTAGTATTTTCCTCTGCAAAGTGAACAAGGCTCGCAGTTCCATAGTAACCACAGCTGAATAATTCAAACTGAGGAGCTTACAAAATGGCAATTTACCTAGGAACGTTTTTATAGCCTTTTATGCTATAATCCTAATGAAAGGGCTTCTCATCAAGGCTGTTATTATTCTAGGGGAAAAAGCATGCTTGCATACACACACAAACACACATCAACACACCTCATTTTCAGTATTTTCTCAATAGAGTACTACCAAAAAGGAGAGAGAGAGACAGTATTTATAAGTAAGGATTCCCATCTGTGAGCAATGTTTCCTTCCCCCCCAATACTTGAAATGGAGCTTCATTTTGAATCACAGCACATCTGGGGCATAACTAGAGAAAGCGAGGAACAACTGCAATCAGCAGAATCACTGATTACACCTGTAATGACTGTCAGACATGTGTGTGTGTGGGTAGAAAGGGATTCGCATTAGCACAAAAATACACACACTTTCCACTTGCTCTCACTTAGTCCTCAAAGGCATCCTTGTGGACCTCATGCACCAAAATCACCTGGAGGCATTTTTTTTTTTAATTATAAATTTTGAGTCTCTACCCCTAGAATTTCTAATTCTGTGTATCTGCCCAGGAAGGCCCAGAAAGCAGCATTTTTAAAAGCTTCTCCTGGATGATGAGTAATAAGATATGGGAGTCACTGCTTCCGTAATCGGGTTATGTACTCTATTGCCTGAACTAGGAATGACTTCCAGGTTAGGAAAAATTCACTCCGTTTACAGTGTATGCCATTAAAATGTGTGGCTGAAGAATGAATGGAGAAAAGGTGTCTAACCATGAAAAATTTTCACTTTAAATGCTATGATCCTCCCAAATTCAATTCTTAAATTTTGAAATGACCAGAAATACATTTTCCAGATGACTTGAGGAACCAAAATTCATTCCTTTAAGAAAAAGAGACAAAACATTAAAAATAAGAATATATAAGGATCCCATTTTAAAGAAATCAACTTTTGAGGTGTGGTTCAAGGTTTGTGACTCATTGACTTTCAGC
>NW_017731456.1:3672217-3674481 GCF_001890085.2 Hipposideros armiger | reverse complement strand
AAAAAGACATGTGACCATCTGACACACTACAAATATTTACAACATTATTAATTATATTCCCTGAACTGTCTTTCACAATACATACAAATATTAAATCATTCTGTTGTACACCTGAAACTAATGCAGTATGTCAATTATATCTCTGTGGGGAAAAAAATAACTGTTAGGTGATGGATGTGTTAACTAATCTTGTGGTAATCATTTTGTAATGTATACATATATCAAATCAAATAATTCGTACACCTTAAACTTATATGATATATGCCAAATATATCTTAATAAAGCTGGAAAAACAAACAAAAACAAAAAAAAAGCAAAAGAAAAAAAAAGAAATGGAAAGAGTCCATATTCATGGATTGGAAGAATCAATATAGTTAAAATGGCCATATTACCCAAAACAATACACAGATTTAATGCAACCCCCATCAAAATCCCAACAGTATTTTTTCAAGAAATAGAACAAAAAACCACCAGATCTGTATGGAATCACAAAAGACCCCAAATAACTTAAGCAAAGAAAAAACAACAAGGCTGGAGGTCTCACACTCTCAGACTTCAATTTGTACTACAAAGCGACAATAATCAAAACAGTATGGTACTGGCAGAAAAACAGACACACAGATCAACAGAATAGATTTGAAAACTCAGGAATAATTCCACATAGATATGGGCAGATAATTTTTTACAAAGGAGGCAAAAACGTATGATGGAGAAAAGAAAGCCTCTTCAATAAATGGTGCTGGGGAAATTGGAAAGCCATGTGCAAAAGAATGAAACTAGACTGCTATCTGTCACCATGTACAAAATTAACTCAAAATGCATCAAATACCTAAACATAAGACCTGAAACAATAAATTTCACAGAAGAAAACATAGGTACTAAACTTATGGATCTTGGATTCAAAGAGGATTTTATACATTTGACCTCAAAGGGAAAAAAAAGCAAAAATAAATGAATGGGACCATATCAAACTAAAAAGCTTCTGCAGAGCAAAAGAAACCATCGACAAAACATAGAGGCAACCAACTGAATGGGGGAAGATATTTGCAAACAACACCTCCAATAAGGGGCTAATATCTAAAATACATAAAGAACTCATACAATTAAACAACAAATAAACAAACAATACATATTAGAAAATGGGCAGAGGACCTGAACAGACACTTCTCCCAAGAAGACATACAAATGGCCAACAGATATATTNAGTATGCTTGATTATCGATTCTTTAGTGTATGAAGCCTAGGACTTTGAAGGGCTCTGAATCTTCAAAGCACAATTCAGCTATGTTCACCCCACTGTAATTGCTAGCCTGAAATGGTAACACTCTTCTTTATGCCAACCTTGGACTTCAGGCCTTCCTGAATGCCCAACATGAAGAATGAACCTCTTACACGCAATCCCCCGACAGGTGTTTAAAAGATGAAATCCATAAGCCAACAACACATTAATCAGAACACTTGTACAAAAATGAAGAGCTAAGCTCCTTTTGACCTCTTTAAAAAATAAAGTATGACATACAGAAAATACAAAATAAAAATCATATGATTATATCAATAGATGCAGAAAAAGCACTTGACAAGATACAACATCCACTTATAATTAAAAACCCTTAATAAAATGGGTACATAATGAAGTCCATATGTGACAAACCCTCAGAGAGTATCATACCTATGGTGAAAAACTGAAAGCTTTTCCTATAAAATCCAGAATAAGATAGGGTTGTCCCCCATCACCACTGTGATTCAACATACTATTGGAAGTCTTAGCCAGAGCAGTCATGAGAGAGAAAGAAATAAAAGTCATCCAAATTGGAATGAAGAAGTTAAATTGTCACTTTTTGCAGATGATGTGATTCTTTATATAGAAACCCTAAAGACTATACCAAAAAAAAAAACCCAAAAAGCTATTAGAAACAATAAACAAATACAGTAAAGTTGCTGCATACAAAATCAATGTACAAAAATCCATTGTATTCCTATATACTAACAATGAAATTTCAGAAAAACAAATGAAAAAAAAATTCCATTTGCAATTGCAATAAAAAGAATAAAGTACCTAGGAATAAACTTAACAAAGGATATGAAAGACCTGTAGAATGAAAACTATAAGACATTCTCAAAAGAAATTGAAGAAGACACAAAAAAATGGAACGATATTATGCATATCTATTACAATTCCATTGACTCCACTCCCACACTATACTTACTCCAAATCCCATGAATATATATATATATATATATATATATATATATATATATATATT
>NW_017731456.1:3664638-3669786 GCF_001890085.2 Hipposideros armiger | reverse complement strand
GAAATGTATATTTGAAACCTATATAATTTTTGAAACCAATATAACCAATGTTACCCCAATAAATTTAATAAAAATAAAAATAAAGTATGGATTGTTTGCTGGTAAACAGAGTAATTAGGAAGGAGATTTTGGATACATGTTGACATAGATGTTTGATCTATGGCTAATTTGCCAAGACAGAACAGGATCCTCCTGAAAGCACAGGGAATGTAATGGATTTGAACTTGAAGATCAATTTTCAATACTCTATATTGCTCTAGGTCTGGGGTCAGGTTCTTTGGGAAGAGAAGAAAACTTTGATGAGATTATTGGCAATATAACTGGAACAAAAGCGTTTTCAAATTAATTCCTAGTTGTGCAAAAGATCCAAAGTGGATGTGTTAGACTCATTTAATCTCATTCACGCATTATTTAGTAGCTCTTTTTAAATCTGTTTTACAGAGGGGAGAAAACAATGTGAAGACAAAAGCTGAGATTGGAGTGATGCAGCCACAGCCAAGGAAGAAGCCTCTAGAAGCTGCAAGAGGTAAGGAAAGACTCTCTTAGAGTCTCCAGAAGGAACCAGGCCTGCTGACACCTTGATTTTACTCTTGTAAAATTGATGTTAGACTTCTGGCCTCCAGAATTATAAGAAAAAGAGTTGTATTGTTGTACATCACTGGGTATGCGGTCATTCCTTAGAGCAGTATTAGGATATTAATACAATGTTTCTATTTCTTAGACTGTTAAAATGAGGCTAATAATAGCAAGACTAATAGAAGCACTGCTGTGAGTTTTAAAAGGGAAATTATATATGCAAAGGTTTTGAAAACTCTAAAGCTATGGCTCTCAGACCTTAGTGGATATAAGAATCACTTGAGAGCTTGTGAAAATGGAGGTTTTCTACCCCACAGATTCTGATATGATATGTTTGTGTTCAGGCTTATGAATCTGCATTTTCAACAATAACCTGAAACTTTCTGACTCAGGTGGTCTATGGACCTACAACCCAGGTGGTCCATGGTCCTAAAGACATTGCTTTCATGTGTGGTTATTGATCAGAATTCAAGCTCCCTGGTGGGTCAGTGGAGATTTGGGGGGGAAAGGAAGCAGAGGTCTAAATCACCCCACGAAGAGTCTTCCACAAATGAGTGTATCTTTGCAGGGTGCTCTCAGGTGTGGGTGGGGAGTATCATTTCAGTATATAAGATTATGATGATAACTTTGTACCCAGTGGCAAGATGTGTCAATAGCTTATGCAGGATGCGGTCACCAGGTCATGCTTCTCCCTGCCATTTAAAGCTATGGCAGATCCCCAGGGGAGCATGTCTGTCCCTCATGTTCAGAAGACATTGAACGCCTGAAGCAAATGTATCTCATCTATAAAAGCAATGCTCAGAGAAGAGGAAAAAAATTTTTTAAATAATAATAATAATAAATCTAGTTGAGGTCTTATTTTGTGCTAGGCATTAAGTTTCTGATATGAAGAAACTCAAAAGGAGCTCAATCATAGACATGTGACCATCACAAGGGCAGGCGTAAAGGGTAAAAAGATCAGAAGAGTCTTACAGTAGAGGAATAAAAATAGCCAACACTTACTAAAGTGCTACTAAGAACTTTAAAGTGCTTAGATCCATGCCTTGTACCTTCCCTTAAATACGCCTGGTTTTCCTAGTGTTACATCACCCAATTCTGCTTAGTGGTGGTTAATTTTATATGCCAACTTGCCTGAATTATGAGGTGCCCTTATATGTGGCCAAACATTTTTGGTGTTTCTGTGAGGGTGTTTTTGGATGAGTGGAATATTTAAATTGATAGATTGAGTAAAGTGGATTGCCCTCCCTAACGTGGTGGGGCCCCATCCAAGCAACTGAAGGCCCGAGTAGAAGACAAGGTTGACCTTCCCCACAATAAGAAAAAAAATAATAAATAAAAATAATACATCTATTTTACAGATGAGAAAATTGAGGCTCTGAGAGATGTAATAGCTTTCCCAATAGTCAAAACACAAGCAACTTTTGAGAATGGAACTAGAGCGCTTCTTTTAGTTCCTCAAAACCTCAATCTTTTTCTCTTGCAATATATTTTTTTCTTTTGTATCTATTAGGAAAATGCAATCATAGATTCATTGTGTGGCTCGTAATGATTTTCTCTCTTACTAATCTATGGGTGGCATGAGGACAAGGACCTTTTCTCTTCTTTTCTCTACTATTTACTTAGAAGCCAGCACAATACCTGGCTTACAGTGAGCGCTCAATATATTTACTGAATGAATGATTACAGGCTTGACTGCCTCCATAACCCATGCTTTTTCCCTCTAACTCCATTCTCTTGCATCACCTATTCCTGCCATCATGAATTCCAAATAACCCATCCAGTTACATACTTAGTGTATCTTTATTTTCAGCAAGGCGTAGATAATTATTCAGGTTACTTCTTAATTTTCATTGGTTTTTTTTCTATGTCACATAAATAAAACTCTAATGAAATATGAATGGGCTAGATAGCATGTATAATAACTTTTCCTATAAGATGTCATCATGAAAGATACCTAGAGAGAACTATGTCAAGGAATTATGTATTAAGAAGCTGAAAATATTAACCCAGTCTAGACAAAGGCATATTCTAACATCCAGGTATTTTAGTCTTCCCCAAAAGCACCTCATCCAGGATGCTTTTTCCAGTCCCTCCCCTTTCCCTCGATGGAGTAAGCTTAGAAACATTCATGCCTATTTACAAACGAGCTTCTAAATTTGTCTCCTCTATTTTTTTTCATCATATTCATATAGAAGATGCTTTTTCTTCCTTTTTAGGGTTTTCAAAGATCTCTTCGAGAAATTTCCATGGTACAGCAAGTCTGGTAGCTCATTTCAATTTGAATTCCTCCCCCTAAGACTGCAGGATTTTTTGTTGTCCTCATGTAAATTGTATTTGGAGGTTCTTATTAAGGTTTTTTACTTCTGTGTTTCAAAGATGGTACCTTTATATTTGTCCTTGATATGCAGTACTTGTTACATTTTTTTATCTCCCACTCTGCCCCAGATGAATCAATGGGAAGGAAAGAAATGCATTTGGGCGTTTGTTTCCTTTTATGGTTGATGACAATCAGAATAGCTAGTCAATCCATCTGTACAGGCTTAGCAGGCTTTGGCTTTTGATAAATAACAGAAATCTGGGTTGAGGACAATGTGGCATCTAAACATTTGACTTAACAGTGAAACACCTGGATGTAACATTGACTCTCTTCTTAACATTTTATATGATGTCGTACAGACACAGCCCATCTCTTGAATCCTTTGTTTCCTTAGATCTTTTATTTGGAGATGGTAATTTTCACCTTTCTGTTTTTAAATCACATATGTTCACATTTTCAAAAGCATTCTCTCAAGTTGGTTGCATAATTTAATGTTCTAATATGTGTCTGTGCAAAACATATTCACAATGTAAAAAGGCATTTGGATGCGTAAAACAGTCGCTTAAATTCTGACACAACAGTGCACATCAACAAAGAATGATTGGAATCTGAATTGTATGGATTTTACATAATATTCACTGGGAAAATTAAAACTCTGGTACTCCTAGAAGATGACAGTAATAAAAGTCACATTCAAAAATCTTTATGTAGGGGTTGCTATATGGCAGGCAGTATTATGCTCAGTGCTAAGGACAGAAAGATAAATAAGAGGAAACATCTGTCTTTGAAGGACACACTATTTAATAAGAAAGACAGAAATTTACACTCATCATTGACATGCCATCCAAGATGAGCTGTGATTGAGGTGTGAAAAGTATAGAAAATCTCACGTTTACCTGAAATTAGGGGCCTTAAAAATGAACAGCATCCCACGTCTAAGGTATTTCTCCAGTGGTGATTTTCTCCTTTTTTAACCAAACATTTTTCTAGGAAGAAAGTGCTTGGGTGACAGAAGGGTTGTCTAAAGGGAAGAATGATTTAACCAACTTTCTCATTCTACTTTACAGTTGCATCAATCTATCCGCAAACACCCATTAGGATCAATTCCAGGCAGGGGAGTGGGCATAAATAAAATCATAGTGAAGAAGAAAAATTGTGTCGATTCTACAATCTTAAACAGGGAGATCATTAAGTCTCAAAGACAGAATCCCAAGCAGTTCGAGTCCTCACAGTAGAGAGAGGCATCCACGAAGATGCTGCCGTTGGTGTGCCTCGACATGAGACTGACAAGATAGGAAAACGGCTTTAAATCGAAGGTGTATATATAGAAAGAAAAGGAAGACTGCTGAAGGGGCGGCAATAAGTGACTGCAGAATCCTAAGAGGATAAGGTTTGCATTAGACAATATGCAAGGCAACAAGACTAGAACTAAAAGAAAACAATACTTAGTCTGTCATAAGAGTCCTAAAAAAAAAGCCCAGGCATAAAAATAGTAAAAACAAGAACATCTGCCACAGGGCTGGACTAAGACGGGAATTAACCAGAGAAAGCCTTATCATTCCCTCAGTTGGAACATTTATTAGAGCACACATTTGAGCTCACGTTGTATGATAAACTGCATACTACTGTGTGTGTGTAAGAGGCAGGAAGAGTACAACATTGCAAAGGAAAGGGTCTCCTTGCTGAGTGCACTGCGATTGAAGTGATTGACAATTGCCACCTTTGTAGTCAGCAGAAGTGTTTGTAATTCTGTCTGTAATTCACTCTTGTATCACTTTGAGCAACCTTGTATTTCACTCCCCAACCACTCTGGTTTGACCTAGAGTCCAGGAATAAATGCAATCGTGATTGCTGTTTAACGAGCTGCTCCTTTCTTCCTGCCCTCCCTGGTCCAGAACAGTCTTTGTGTTCAAATCCCAACCTGGCTATTAACAAAATCAGCACCCCCCCCACCCCCACCCCTTTGCAGTGGCTGATGGTGTCATTCTAGGAAAGAAAAGGACTGTAAGAGGAGGGAAGCAAGTGACAGAGCAGAATCTCAGAAAAGTTCAGCAGTCTTTCAACTGTCGTCAACCTCCTCTACAGAAAATCAAAAATGACAATCAATTCCTGAGAAAGGGTATAATTTCCCAAACCAGATAAAAAGACAATGCCAAACTGCAAACTGCAGTGAAATCGCAGGAGGCTTTCAATGGTGTGCTTCTGTCTCCTCCTCACTCCCTCCCCTCCCCTCCCCTCCTCTTCTCTCTCTCTCT
>NW_017731456.1:3656565-3664475 GCF_001890085.2 Hipposideros armiger | reverse complement strand
TCTCTCTCTGTCTTCTCTCTCTCTCTCCTCTGCCAAGAGTTTTCTCACATCAAACTGCTGCCACGGGTTGCAAGTAAATGAGTTTAAAAACAGCTTTTGACTGAAATAAGAGGTAAAAACAAGTGTGTGGGGGGGATTATATTTGTTTTTCTTCTCTCCCCATTTCTCTTTTCTCCTGTTCCCGCACTCCTGGTCTGTAAACCCCAACCTGGCTGTCAGCCACTCTGGAAAGCCTTTAATAACTTCCTTGTACCCCTAAGCTGTGAAAGTTTCCATAGTAGCTACATATTCAAAGGTTTTTATTATCTGAATCCCCTAAAGACCCTGAGCCAGGGGGCACCAGGGACAATCCCTTACCTTAATGTCTTCAGTTCCTAGTGAAATGCTTGGCACAAAGTAAACTGTCAATAAGTATTGAATAAATGGATGTATTATAATCTTTATTTCATTTCTCTCAGAGGTGAGAATTTTTACATTTTGGCAACAATCTTAGGTCCAGAAGAATACATTCCCCAAATTCTCACTTATGCATTCATTCCCAGATCAAAAGACATTACATGCTATTTGGGGAATAATGAAAAGATAGGCTTTTCAACCAATCAAACTTGAGTTCTCAGCATGGATTCGCTAATTAAGAACTGGTTAACTCTGGAAAAGTTATGTACCCTCTCAGAACCTGAGTTTCCTCATCTGGAAAATGGAGAAGATAATATCTAGTCATACGGTTACTGTGAGAATTAAATGCATAATTCATATAAAGCATTTGAGACAATATCTAGCTCACAGTAAGCACTACATGTTAACTATTGTCAAAATGCCCAGGACAGTGCCTGACACATATGAGGAGCAGGATAAATAGCTCTCTCCCCCCATAGCTTCCGTCATATGCAAGGCACTAAGGGCCAAAGATATTGTCTTTAAAGAATGCACGTTATAGTGGCAGAAATATGATATCTCCTCCATAAATCAAATACAAGTTGGTGATGGATGCTGTGACACATACAGCATCGTCCAGGGGTCCTGCTTCATCACTGGCTGCCCAGGAAGGTTTAATTTAATTGGATACATGGAAAGGAATTTTTCATACCTTGCTTTGGGGTATTTTAAGCAAAGATTTAGTGCAAACCTTAACTCTACTTGTGCCTATAAAGATTTATAGTCTGCTTCTAAGTCAAATCATTTGGAATCAACTCCATTGCATATATTAGGAAATAAATGCCTCATAAATACACTCTTACATCTATTCAGCTCCCTGGAAGCTGGAACTAGCCATGAATTTTTGTCATGCTTTTCATTTTTCAGAAATGGCACATATAATAAATAAATAAATACTTGAAAGGCAAATCAATACAATATAACCTTGTTATAAGAGACTCCTTTCCTGCCCATTTTAAATACAGCGTCATGAATACAGAACCACCATTTCCTCCCGCATACCAATGTAAACTGCTACACATCATCTATCGCATGGTTTAAATTCTGAACACAAAGATCAACAAGAAGCCTGATGATACATCATATTTACTTTTGAAATGATCTCCATTTTAAACAAAAAAAGCTACAGTTCCAATTAAGTGGCTCCATACAAGGTATAAAGAATTTCTATGCACATGTTCTCCATAATGATAACTTAGAAAAGAATTAAAATTTACCCAGCAGATAGACAAAAGAATTGATTTTATCACCATTCCTGGTGACACCATTTGATACTAATAGTAATAACCACGATAGGTGCTCTTTAATGGGTACCTTTAAGATGTCAGTCTCTGGCCTCATTTAATCCTACAGCAACCTCAAGAGGTAGGTACTGTCACTCCCGTTTCACAGGTAAGATAACTGGCACTCTCTCATGAACTTTCTGTTTACCCTCCGTGTCTGCTTGCCTACCAGGCAAGTTTATATCAAATAATACAAACTTAGATTCTAGTTCTCCCCCCTTCACAATGATCAAAGCTAACCTGTGCTCTGCCCTTATCCTCTTCTTCCTGGAAACAACATTTCCAGGACACTGAAGCAAACTGAAATGCCAAGGTAGCCAAAGCAGCCCAGTAACTCAAATGCATTTCAGAGGAGTGATAGAATAAGCTCAACTGGTTTCACCACATCACCTCTTTCTCCTTCTAAAGATACAGAAAGAACAAAACACCTATGTTCAAATATCGAAAATGTTGGCAATGAAAGAGATAGCACACATATTCCATTGAGTGCCAGATGGTAGCGCTACGACCATGAGCGTATGTTACAGAAAGACAACTGGATATGAAAGGGAAGTTTTAGGCCTTTCCTTCTAACGATCAGAGCAGTTGGCTCTCCGCTGCTAGTTGTTTAAAACAGAGACTAAAAAAACAAACACAAAACAGCCATCACCTGCTCCCATGATACAGGATTTGACTATCTGCTAGTTGGTTCTATTAGATAACTTTTCAAACACCCTGCAACAGTGAGGTTCAGTGATCCTTTCCCCTGTACTTTAGGGGGAGGGGGACTCTCAAGTTATACTTACATGAGACACCATCTGTGTCCCACTTCTCTTATTCAAGTTGTTTCAGAAAAATAGCCAGGATGCAAGAAATCTGAGAAGCTTCCCCTGGACATTTTCTGCACCACCTGTAATTCAAGGGTGACAGTGTTATGCCTCCTTGGTTTGTAAAAACTCAACATTTACACTTGCAGATGCTGTTCCCCATTTTGACATTTCTTTCACATATAGTATAATTGTATAAGGTTTAAGGCTCTTTTTTTTTCTCATTTGGTCTCCAGTCCCTCCCCACCTCCTCCCATATTTTCAAAGCCTATCTCAGTGGTGTTTTGGTTCCATCTGACCTCCTTACTCACTTGGAGCACATGGTCAACCATTTCAGAAGGTTGATTCCCTGGCTCTCCCTCTGTATCTTCACTCGTCCACGATGTTCTTACCAGAAACCCTACAGAGAATACCCATGCCGTCCCACATGGCAGGAAGTAATGACTGTGGGCGGGTACTGCTCCACGTGTTAAGTTATTTAGTCCTCCCTCCAACTCTGTAAGTACTGTCATTATCCCTATTTGAGGGGGAAGAGAAAAAGAAAACTGAGGTTTGAGGTTGTCAAGTGCCATACCTGAAATCTCTCCATGTCTTCACTGTCCCTCTCTTATTTATGTGTCTCTATTCTCTCTCCCAAGACTATCCTCCCAGTGTATTCTTGATGACTTGTCTCATTTTTGTGTTTTGTCTGTCCATTCAACTTTGATTCTTTCCATCTTCAGTCTAAATCCTTTCCCTGACTTAATTTGTTGCGATCTAGAATTTGTGTCCCACTTCAGGGCACTACTAAACCTACTCTTAATTCTCCTCCTTTACTTAAGTGGTCTCCTTATCAATGACTGTCTCTATGGCATCAATCATGTTCAACAACTCTGGCAACTCTCTTATCTTTTCTATTCCATTACATGCCTGTCTCCAGTTCTGCTCCTACTTTTCTGATCTGTCCTTTCTCCTTTTCAGGCTCTACATCGTCCACTAATGATCTAAAAATAAGCACTCCCCAAGGGTCTGTCCTTGACTTTCTTTTCTCCTCTGTTTGCATTCTCTCCCTGGGCAGTCTCACCCAATGAAACAGTTTCAACTTCTCCTTCATGCTATGAAATCTCATTTGTGAAGGTTAGAACCAGCTGGGGCTACTGCCTTATTGTGGCTTTTTTCTGCAAATGGGAGGTCTTCTAATGTGTCAAGAAGAGAAAAATGGAAAAGTACAGATTCCATAACTGACAGCTGATCTTCCTGGGACTAATAAAGAAGAAAAATATGACTGAGGAAAGGATTCAAAAAGAGAAGGAAGAATAGTCCCAGGTCAGAAGCACAAAATGAGGGAAAAATGGATGCAGTGCATCTACTCCCAAACCTCTAATATGCACTTATTGTTCTACCTCTAGTTAAAGATCTTCCTTGATTCCTTTTCACTATTAAGCTCAATTTCATGATTCCTAAAACTTAAGGTTCCTGCCTGTTCTCTAGAATTTCCCCTAAAATGCCTCTTTTCCTCCTGCTGTGTCAGTCTTTACAGTTCTCAGAGCACATCATGCTAGAACATTCCCTAGGTCTTTTGAACATGAGGCTAAAGAAGTATTCCTGAAGAATAGCTTGGATGATGTCACTATCCTGCTAAAAATATCTGCAGGTTGTCCCATGAACATTTAATATAGTCTAAATTTCTTAATTTACCAGATGAAGCCCACTTTTTAAGCTTATCAATATCTCCTATGCATGAAACTCCTGATACTTGCTGTTCTCTAAAATACCCAGAATTCCTTGTCTTATTTCATCGCATGCTGTTAGCCCAAACTGCCATTCCTGAAACATCTCATATCCTCAGCTGCCAAAATTCTATTTGTCCTTAAAGCTTAACTCTAAAGCCATCAAGTTTATAATCTCTTTCTTTATCCTTCTGCCAATAAGGAGATACAATATTTTCCTCATCCAAGTACTGTTAAATATCGTTTTGTACCTTGTTTGATAATTCATTGCTTATTTGTCCAATTACTAAATAGATTGGAAGCTACTTGAAGCTAAGAGAAATGGTGTTCTTATTTTTATATCTCCTGCAGATGTAGCAGAATGTCTAATATAAAATAGTAATTCAATAAATATTTGTTATCTTAAATATAGTAACTTTTCTCAGTTTTTGGAGATCAGGTCCTTTATAAAAAGCTACTCTCCAGAATGCCGAAAATATTGCCACGTTCTTAAGAACATTAATTATGTTTTAATTAATATATAATTGTATTGATTCAGTTTTTATTAGGAAGAGTGTATCTCCAGAGGGGTCAAAGTTCTACCTCCAATTAGAAAAGCATCTTTTGCATTTTAATTATTTTGGTTTTCAAATTCTTGCCAATCATTGATAATAGAGGGGAGATTTGATGGCACTAGTCCACAATAAGGAAGGTATAAATGAGACACACCTCTCTAAATGTCAACAACAGCTGAAGTTAAATTATAACCAGTAGAAGAATTCAGCACTCTTAAGATAAGCTTGCTAAAAAATTTCCCTTAGTTTTCTTTCTCTCTTTTTATTTTCCCCCTTTCTGAGTACTTGAATTTGACCTTAGTGATCTTGAGAAAAAAATGCCAAGACAATGCTGGACAATATGAAGAAAGATTATTAGATTTTTTGTGAAGCCAGCCAAAAGTACTTGGATGACTGTACTCAAAAATGAGAACATAAACCTCACCACAGCCACACTGACTTGCTAACCTTCCAATCTGCCTTTGCTAATTTCAAAACTTGAAAGTGTGTTCCAGACTGAAGAAGGTACTTAAAGAGGAAAATTAATTGTTAGATTAGGCGGCCAAAAAAGCACCTAAAAATTTTACAGAGTTTATATTGCTTTAGTTCCCTAGTCTTCCAATACTCATAATTTTGGTGCTCCAGAAAAAAATACAGTCTAGGCATTCATTTAAAAAGAAAGTTGATATTACCAATATACATCAACTCCAGCATGTATTTCTTGACTGTTAAGTTTCTTATATATTAACAAAAATAAGTCCAGGAGGTTCTGATCAATCAAATTTTGTGTGTCTTTTCTTTAATGTACCAAAAAGGAAGGGAATGGTATTGTATTCCTTCCAGGGTCTTTATTTTGATTGTCTTACTTTAAATGAAATGCCCCTGAACTATAAAGTGTGTAATGCAGGGTTAAAATGTACACTATGTAGAGAAGACAGAGAATATAACCTAATCTAAATTAGATTCTGTGTTTGCTGAATATATCAGAAGTCCACTTAAGAAAAAGAAAAATCCAATGGAAATATAAAAAAATATGTTTTCCAAAAACCACTTATTTGGAAATGTATAACATGGATTCAAATATAATCATACTTCATGTGCCCAGATTCCTCTCATTATTTACTTCTTTCACCATCCCATGAACCTAATGAGGTGAGTTTGTTGATATGTGTCCATATTAGGGCTACAGACATAAAGAGAGTAGCAGGGTGTCCACCAATCTGTCTCCCTAAACTGTATGATCTAGTCACCAAAAACTGATAGTAAATATATCTGAGGAAACCCACAGACAACCTCCTAAAGCATACTGACTTATAATGTATTATATAATATCTAATTTAATAATCTCCAATTATTTAATTGGACATAATTAGATGAAAGGTAGGGCAAAGCTCAGCTATAAAAATGTTCAGCTATATTACAATAAGAATGATAATGAAAATAACAATGCTGCATATATTCATAGTGCTTAGAATTATATATATATATAATTTATCATATATTACATATAATTTACTTACATGTAGTATATATATTTTATATAAAATGTATTATTTATAAATGTTAAAACACTGCAAAGAACTTTTATTAACTCTATTTTATAAATAAGAGAAATGAGGCTTGGGGAGTTCACATAGCTAAATTATATAGCTAAGTTTTAAATCAAGATCTCTGTTTTTAAAGTTCTTTCCAGTATGACATACTACTTAAATGCAAATTCAAGAGTCAGAGTGAATTCTTTCCTTGTATTTTAAAGGAATGCAAGGATAAACGCAAGGATAATATCAAATAAAGAAAAATATGGACTAGACAAATAGCTTGTTCTGTCATGGGCCTTGGGCCCTTTGAATTCCAGAGCCACTTCCAACTCTTCTTCTACTGTTGTATATGTAAGAAAGACATGATGAAGGCAGACACATGATTTTTAATATAAAAAAGAATAGAGAAAATTCGAAAAAAAAAAGACAGGTGTGATACATCAATTGTCATAATTCTTTCAAGCAAAGGCAATAAAAGTAACTAGATTATTAATTATATTTATTCAAACATTTATTAAGTATCTGTTCTAGATATAAAGAATAAAATATGGACCAAATTATATAACTCAGATATTAGATCCTTCAAAACTCAATCTCTCATATCACTGCTGTAACACAGAACAGGATTGGTGTACCTATTCTCTGACATCACAATGACTGTGTAAAATTCTTTCATTGTTTTAAATATTTTATAATGTTGTGCTTATGTGAATTCTCTCCTTTTAGGCCATGATTAACTTGAAGTTAAGACCTGAAAATTATTCCAAGCTCTTCTCACAATGATTGGCACAAAAGAGGTAGCCAATAAATGTTTATAAGATGGTTGAAAAGGTACTGGATTTCCATTTTTAGGACTATGGTGTACTGAAGGACAGACCATCTTATTTAAATCAATTTACAAAGATAAATAGAAAATCTTGTTATCTCATCTTAAGTTTATCCATAAGCTTACAAAACCATAAGGAATATTGAGGTAAAAAAAAAAAAGGTGAAGGCAGGAATCTAGGAAGGTAAGATGATTAAAACAGTTTTTTGAGAGTGTTTATAAACCCCAGGAAAATTAAGCCTGATTTTTCAGCCTTATGGAGCCTGAGGTATAGGACTAAAAATTCTAGGGCCCACTCAAAGTGGAGCTTATAATAGAATATCACCCCAATTAAAAAAGTAGTCATGAAAGGGCAAAGCTCTACCATCCCTACTCTGATGGACCACACAAAAAAATAATAATAATTGATCTCAAAACTTTTTCAGTGAATGAAAAACTACCTTGAGAAATACGTAAAAGTTAAACTTTACATTGTTTGCAAATGGAGTTCATATTACATTGGTGGTCAGAAAAGCCTTAAGCCAAGAATTTGTTGGGATAGTCTTAGTCTAGTAAGACTTTCAGATACCTGACAGAAGCAAACACTAATTCTATCTGGAGCAAACCTGTTTTATCAAGGTTTTAAAGAGTTTCCACAGAAATAATATGACTGATCATCAAGAGTTAGTAAACAGCCAAGGACAAAATGCATCATGAAGTAGAGCCAAGCAGAAAATAAATAATAAAGAAAGAAATCTAAATGCTAAAATTAGTATAAACCATATATTGACCATTCATGTC
>NW_017731456.1:3654232-3655350 GCF_001890085.2 Hipposideros armiger | reverse complement strand
TGATGAATATAAACCCAAGTAAATTTGTAATTACGTTAAGTGTATTATACTTAAAATCTGTTTCTTTTGCTGTATATAAAGTGTACCTCAATTAAAAATACAGACTAAATTCTTTATTTATAACAGAGAGATGGTCATATTGAATTTTAAAAGTCCAACTAAATACTGAATACATCTGAAATATTAGCATATTAAAAGGTGAAAGTAAAGGAATGGAAAAATTCCATCATGCAAAGAGTAAACCAGATTAAACTGGTATAACTACACAATAGAAACAAACATGTTTAAGGGGAAAACTATTGCAAGAGAGGAGCACTATAAAATAATAAAGGGTTTAATTCATCAGGAAGACATAATCTAAAATTATATATTTAATGTTACATATATAAAGTACAAATTTGAAAACTTACATAAGAATAAAAATTGACAAGTCTACCATCATAGTAGGATATTAGCATATATTGTGTAGCATTTTCAGTAACTGATAGATTAAGCAGAAAAAATAAAGTTTATTTAAATGAAATTTTTAATGAATTGATTTAATGGCAATGTACAGAACACTGAAATCACCATCAGAGGAATATACTTTGTTTTTCAGCACAATGAAACTCTGATGAAAATTGACCCTATGCTATACAAAAAGTCAAGCCTAAATATATTTCAAAGAATTAGTATTATATATGCCAATCTATGATCACAATACAATTAACTTAAAATCAATAATAAAATGTTAGCTAAAAAAAAAGAGTTCAGTTTGGAAATTATTAAACACACTTCTAAATTTATGATTTAAAGGGTTACAATGAAAAATAAAAAAATATTGAGGACTTGAAAATAGTGACAAATACTACAATTTAAAACTTAAGTGTACAGCCAAGACTGTTCTCAGGATAAAATATGTAAAGGTTTAAAACTTAGAAAAGAAGAATGTTAAAAGTTAAATAGCAAAGCATCCATTCTAAGAAGCTACAAAAATAAAAGTTAAAAAAAAAATCTAAGCTAAAACAAATAAAAAGTATTTTTAAAAGAATAAAATATTGAGGATCAAAAAATACATCAGATCTTTTAAGAACTAGTGACATTTCTTTGCTACTATTGATAAAGCAAAAAAGAGAAAG
>NW_017731456.1:3649517-3650887 GCF_001890085.2 Hipposideros armiger | reverse complement strand
GAACCAGCAGACCTGCTGCTCAGAGCTTGTGCTCCCAAGCCAACTCTTAACCAATGAGCCATTTGGCCGGCCCGGTAAATGGTTTTATTACATCATTTCAATTAAAGTTGCAGAATCTATCAATGACATTGAGGACTTATACACAGAAAAAAAAATAGGTTAATCAAGTGTGGAAGAAATGCAATTGGATACTAGCTCATACCATACACAAAAACCAATTGCAGATAGATTAAACTGGTAGAAAAGATACTGTTATTTACCCCTGTTCATAAACATTCTCTTTGCTTTTCCTAAATATTAAAAAACACAAGACAAAACTAAAAATGCTAATGGAGTACAATCAATTTACAATTCTTCTAGCATTATTAATTTTCTTGCTCTTTGTCAACTATCTTTAGTCTAGCTACTTTCAGTCTTCACCTGAGACCTGTTGAATTCAGACTCATGCCATAAATGTTAATTGCCCTAATCATTACATCTGAAAGCAAAATTGAGGTAGGCCTTGTCTTTCCTATTTTCTCTCATTTCTTGGGAAGAAACTGAGGAAAGGATCAAGCCTGCCTATAAAAATACTGCCAATCTCATAATCCGCCACCACCTAGTTCAATTGGGATTTTTGTTTTGGCTCTTTTTGTTACCTCCATTGGTAATCATGGGTAGAGATAGATACATGTTTTGTTTATATTTTGTTTGTTTACAAAAATTCTAAATTTGTACGAATTTATTTGTATTTGGCAAGCATTATTGTCAAACAACTATAAATAACCAAGCTTCTCAAAGGCTGTATTAACTGAGCTTTTCTAAGAAAAGTTGCAGATATATCCTGTCAACTTTTATTTACTCTTGGCATTGCTTGTCTTTTTATTCATTCATTTACTCATTCATTCTCAAATCACTTTATACATGTCTAGCTCTAGCTCTATCTTATTTCTAAATCATCACCGAATACGTACCAGACCCTCTTATTGATTCTGTGTTTTCATTAGTAAACAAAATGTCTAAACTATCAAATATTTTAGAAAGATAAGAATGATGATGCATGCTTGTCCCCTTAGTCCTAAGGAATGAATTGTGTTGTATGTACCAGAAAAAGTATATACTTCCGTTAGAAAGACTTAAGTTCTTGTCTCACCTCCAAAATATACTAGGCCCATATTCCCAGGTAAGTTTCTCAACTCTCTTCACTTCACTTTATCCATCTGTGGAAAATTGGTGAAATGAATCCCTTTTCATACTATTGGGATTATGATTAGCCTTATGTGATATTAACTAGATGTATAATGCATATACATCTATTTCTATTTCCTTAATGTTCCTGAAGATATTTCTATTTCCTTAATGTTCCTGAAGATATTTTCAGGATTTTAAAA
>NW_017731456.1:3639536-3646382 GCF_001890085.2 Hipposideros armiger | reverse complement strand
TATAGCCCTAAATGTTTATATTAGAAAACAGAAAAAGTACTGAATCAATAATCCAAGTACCCATGTCAAGAATCTAGAAAAAGAAAAGCAAAAAACACACAAAGCAAGCAAAAGGAAAGAAATAATAAAAAACAGAAATCAATAAAATTAATGAAACAAAGTACTGGTTCTTTAAAAAGGTCAGTAAAATTGAAAAGCCTCTGGCAAGAATGACAAAGTAAAGAAAAAAGACATAAGTTACCAATATCAGGGATTAAACAGGTAAAATCACTACTGACCCTGCAGATATTAAAGGATAAATAGGGGAATAGTACAAACAATCATAAGGTTGATAACTTAGGTGAAATGAATGAATCAATTCCTCAAAAAACACAAACTACCAAAACTCATCCAATTAACATAGTTTATTTAAATAGTCCTCTATTAAGAAAAAAGTAATTCATAATTTTAAAATCCAAAAAAAAGTAAATCACCAGGTCCAAAGTGCTATATTAGAGAATTCCACTAAACATTTTTTAATTAACCCTAGTCTATGCAATATACTAAGAGTATATTGTGATTTGTAACAACAATACTAACTAGCAATTACACTCTCAAGCATGTATACAAAATAAATGAAAACTGATATCCACAAAAATACATGTACACAAATGTTTGTAACTGCTTTACTTGTAAGAGCCCCAAACAGAAACAACCCAGATGTCCTCTGTGGGTGAAAGGTTAAACAAACTGGGGTACACCAATGTCATGGAATACTACACATAAATAAAAAGGAACAAGCAATTGATACACACAACCCTCTAGATGAATCTCCATAGAATTATGCTGAGTGAAAAAGGACAATGTCAAAGGTGACATACTGCATGACCCATTCTACAGCTACCTTGAAGTGACACAATTATATTGGGTCGTCGGGAAAGTCATGACGCATTTTTGCATTGAAAAACATAGAAAAATACGTCATGACTTTCCCNGTAACATTATAGTGGACGTCCAAATCAGCCAAGTCAGGCAAGAAAAAAAATATTGTTGTTTTTTATTAATTATAAGGGGTATTTTTTTTACATTTTGCATAAATGTACAGTGTATTTTTGTGCATTTTGTAATTAGTGGCATCTCAGAATCAATGAAGGGTGCTGAAATATGTAACTCTTAGAAAGGAAGAAATAAATTGTTAATATTCAGTAATATTTGGAAAAAGTTTCTATGTAGAAAACTCAAATGATTAAAAATGTTTTTAGAATTAATAAGTTTAGCAAGGTACTAGATACAAAATCAATATTAAAAGGACAATTATATGTCTATATGCCAGTAATAACTAGTTAGAAAAATCAAAATAGGATTACGTATATAACAGCATAAAAAAATAAGGTATTTAGGAAACACTAAACTAAAAAACTTATGAGACCTCTGTACAGAAAATTTAAAAATTGAAAGATTTTTAAGAGTCCCAGTAAATAAAATATATATCATATTCATGGATTGGAAAGCTCTTATCAATATCAATTAAATGGCAGTTCTCCCCCAAATTAAGATAGTCAATGCAATTATTACTAAAGTTATAACAATCAGGGGTGCATGTGTGGCGTGCATGTGTGTGCTATGTGTTGAACTGTTCTATTACTATGGCTACATGACAAACCACTTGAAAACTCAGTGGCTTAAAATGACAGCAATTGACTTTACTCATGAATCTGCTCAGTTTGGGCTGAACTCAGTGGAAATTTCTAGTCTCTGCTCAACTAAACATTCAAGCAACTGGGACTGTTTGAAGGAGAGGTTAGACTTATCTGATGATTTGCTTTCTCATATGTTTGGTACTTACCTTAGGGCTGGAACAGTTGAGGTTGGAATAGCTGAGACTCCTTGGGTGTCTCTATCTTTATATACCCTTCCCATGTGACCTCTCAAGCATGGCTGCTTTATATATGTCTACTCAGGACTCCGGAAGTGCATGTCGCAGAATAGCCAGGTAGAAGCTTTAACAGTTTTTATGATTCAGCCTCAGAAGTTGTGTATCCCTTCTGCCATAATCACAGAGCCACCCAGATTCAAGGGGAGGGAACTCAGACCACACCCTTTATAGAGGTCAATGTCAGATAGTAAAAGGAGCCTGTGGGAAGGAATTAATTACTGGAGCTATCTCTGAAAAATCCAATCTTCAACAAGAAAGCTACAGAATGATCCTACAATATCTATGGAAGACAAAAGCCATGATTAGCCAAAATGCTCTTGAAGAAGAAAATACCAAGACTTTTTATAATACNCTCGTATATAATTTTAATAACCAATGTCACCTCAATAAATTAAACAAAAAAAAGTTTTTAAAGAAATTTGGAAATTAGAAATAAAGCTATCGACATACTTATAAAAACAAAAAGTCCACCTCAGTAATTTGAGATCTCACCTTCATCATAAATCAAATTTCCATATTCACTTTGGTTTCTTTCTAGACTTCCTATTCTATTCCACTGACCTGTCGACCTACCTATTGATGGACCAGTAGCACATCTTTTTAACAAAAGAAGCTAATAGCATGTTATAATAATTAGCAGGGCTAGTCAGTCCTCACTTAAAAAGATTTTATTTTGTCACTGTTTCCTTAGATATTCTTGCATGTTTATTTTTCATATCAGCTTTATTATCAACTTATCTAGCTGAGTAAAAAATAGATTTTTATTGGGATTGCTTTAAATATGTAAATTAGCTTAGGGAGACCTGACATCTACATTATAGTGGCTTATCCTATTTGAAAATAAGAACTATCTTTTCGTTTGTTTAAGTCAACTTTTGTATCTTTTGGGATGTTATGAAGATTTTTTTCATATAAGTTTGGCATATTCCTTTTTAAGTTTACTTCTAATACTACTTTATTGTAAACTACTTTATTGTATACTATTGTGAGGTTTCTCTACCATTATATCCCCTACCTAGTTATTGTTGGTGAGAGTAATGTTATTGACTTCTGTATGTTAGTTCCATACCTGCCATCTTGTTGAGTTATTGTTTAGGTTTTATTATTGGGACTCTAGTATTTTCCAGGTATACTATTAGCTCATCTGCAAATAGATATAGTTTTATTTATTTTCCAATTCTTAGGACTCTAAATGATTTCTCTCGTCTAACGGCATTTGCTAATACTGCCAGTATAAATGATAATTAGTGAATGTTATTAGCATCCTGCTTTGATGAACATGGGGTTGCTATGCCTCTAGTATTTCCCCATTAAATATGATGCTGGTTTAGGGCATGGATATCCAAATCTATCTCTAGATCTAGATAGATATAGAGATCTCATAGATAGAGATATTCTATTTTCATCTTAGAACTATAACTATTAACACAGTATATTATCTTTATAGATTTTCAAATATTAAACCAACCATGTATTCCTGGAATAAATTGTACTGGGTCATGGGTATTTGCTTTTCTTATTGTGGTGTTGGATTCCAATTGTCAATATTTTATTTAGCAAGTTTTATATTGATGCTTGTAAGTCACACTGGCCAGTAATTTTACTTTTTTGTACTCTCTTTATCTGATTTAATGTTGTATATGCTTCATAAAAAGAATTTATCTTGATATCCTGTGTGCTGGAGCAATTTCTGTAGCATTAGAACTATCTAGACTTTAAATATTCGATAGAATTCCCTGGTGAAGTTGTTTCTTGATAACTTTTGGTATTTCTTCCATAAAAATTGGTCTGTTTAAATTTTCTATCTCTGATGGGTTCAATTAAGCAAGTAAACTGTATTTCCCTAACAAATCATCCGTTTCATCTAGATTTTCAAATGCATTTGCACAGAGGTTAGCAAGTTAATCTGTTTTTATTGTTTTAGAATTTCTTCTGTTTCCATGGCTACTTTTCCTTTTTCATTTCTTATTTGTGACTTCTCCCATTTTTTCTGGATTAACCAGTGGTTTTTCTATTTAGTTAATGCCCCCCAAAGCTAGGATTTAATTTACTAATTAGCTATACTGACTCCCAAATCTCTACATCATTAATTTCTACTTTTTATCTTAATAATTTCCTTCCTTAAGCATTCATTTTTTTTGGGGGGGTTAATTTTGTGTATAGCTTTTCGAATTGTCAATTTAATACATTTCTTTTTTTTTTAAGATTTCATTGGTGGGTTGGGGGAGGGAAACAGCATTGGGGAATTGGGGAAGAGGAACACACAAGTTGCTGTCCTTTTGTTTTTCAGTCTAGTTGTGGAGGATGTGGCTTCACTGGCCCATGTTGGTATTATCATTGTGCTCTTCCTGGGTGAGGCAGTTGCTCACTGGTCATTGGCTGGCCGCTCACGGCAGCTCAGGGCAGCTCACGAAAGGGCATGCCAGCTGCTGGCCAGCCCCACTGCAGCCTACACCATCGCAGGCGACTCATGGAAGCCTAGCTCCAGGTCGAGCTGTTGTTCACCATCTTAGCTGTAGAGGGCGCAGCATCACTGGCCCTCATGTGGGATCCAAACCAGGGCCCTGAGGCTCAGAGCTGGAGTCCCAAGCCAACTCCTTACCAATGCACCACTCAGCCAGCCCTATATTTATTTTCAATATTTTATTATGTTTTTAAGGCTGTCATATTTTTCTCAGCTCATTCCTTTCATGTAACAAATAGATTCTGATATGTAATGTTTTCATCACAGATTTTTAAAAATTTTATAATTTGTTTCACTTTTCGGCCAAAAGTTGCTTGATAAAAATATTTTTAAATACTTAAAGATATTTTTATTTTGTTATTGACGTTTACTTTATTTCATTGAGACCAGAGTATTATTTTCTGAACTTTCTTGATATTCTCTTTGTGACCTAGTTGATTTTTGTAAAATCCAATGTACACTTAAGAAGTTGTATTCTATGACATTAGCATTAGTATTAGTAAATATATTTTCATAAAATCTAAGTTATTACTTTGTTATGTCTTCTGTATCTCATTTGTTTGTTGTTTGACTTGTCTTGTCCTGAGGTTGGTGTCTTAAAGTTTGCTCTATTAGTGTGTTTCTGTTATGTCTAATTACTCTCCTTCTATAACTGTTACATCTTCATTATGATTGTTTTTAGAATTTTTTACTGTTCTTTTTCAGTTCAGTACTTATCTTCCTTTGAATTTTATCCCTTATTTGCTATCAGGATCGCAACCTGCTTTTTATTGCTTCCGTTTACCTGGATATCTTTGGCCCCTGCCTATATGCCGCTTTTCATAAATCACTTTCTTTTAGGTTTGTCTCTTATATAAGGAACATAGTTAGATCTGCTTTGTGAGCCAAATTTAAAGTCACTTTATTTTTACCTGGTTAAGCCCATTCACATATCTTGATATAACTGATAAATTTTAATGTTATAAACATTATATTGACTATGTTTATTTGCCATGTTTCTTTACCTATGTTAGGTGTTTTTCTTATTTTTAATTTACTTGTGGTATTTAGAAAGATTTACATTTTGGTTGTATTGATTACATTTGTACTTATGGAATTGTTGGGGTTTTTTTTGTTTTTGTTTTTTTTTAAGATTTTTATTGGGGAATTGGAGGGATGGAAACAGTGCTGGGGAATTGGGGGAAGGNTTTTCACTATGTTGATTTTATGCCTTTGGCAATTGAAAATAATAATAATAATAATGTCTCTTTTCTCTTTCATCCCAGCATCTTCAGGCTTACATTCTCTCAATTCCAAGCCCTGCAGAAATAAAATTTATTTTTATTTCAGTCCCTTCAAACACCCTCTAATTGAATCTCATCAGGTCTAATTGGCTTGGCTTTTTTCGCAAAGCCTATCACTGGAGCAACCCTTTACCACTGAGACCCTATTCTGATTAACTGGGTTTTACCAATAAGCTCTCATTGTGCTGATTGTCCTACTTGAACGGAAGCTCTGTTAGGGGAGAAAATCTAGAACTGAGATTCCAGAATGGCACCTGACAGATAATAGGGACTCAGTAAAATAATTATTGAGGTTCCAGTTTTGCCTATGGCACATTACCTTGTATCAAAACAATTCCACCAGTAAGTAAAACTAGGAAAACTGGAGAAATTTTTATTGAGATTATAACATTTTTACACACACACACACACACACACACACACACACACACACACACACACCAGAGAGTTTCCAAGGGACATCAATGGCCAAGATCCCATAGATGATAGAAGGGCAAACTTGCAAGACTTACACTTGGTAACATTTTTCTCAAGTCATTTGTCAATTCACAAGAGGAAACTAAGAGGCTGATAAATTGAGGTAACCTTTCAGAAGTCTTACAAAACTGAGAAGACTAACATTGGCATTTAGAATCTATAAGGGTGAAGAAACCCAGTAAACATCCCAGGCTTTCAGTTGATACCACCTTAAAATAGGTACAAAAATGGAAAAACTACCAGAAATTTAAAAGACTAGTCAATTTCATCTCTAACTTAAAAAGCTTAGAAGTTGTCACTCCAATCACTTTATCTAATTGATATTTATAAAATATTCCATTCAACAACCACAGATTATACATTCTTATTGAATACCCACGAAACATACCATCATAGGCTATATTCTGTCTCATAAAACAAACCTCAGCACATTTAAAAGAATTGAAATCATATGATTTCACTCATATGTTGGATATAAAGCTGAAAGTAACAAACAAACAAACAAAAACTCATAGGTACAGACCACAGTTTAGTGGTTATCAGAGGGTAAGGGGGTTGGGCGATGGTAGAAGAGGGTAAAGGGGCCCAAATACATGGTGATGGAAGGGGAACTGACTCTGGGTGATGAATACACAATGTAATATAGAGATGATAATATTATAGAATAGTACACATGAAACCTATATGATTTTACTAACCAATGTCAC
>NW_017731456.1:3631958-3638206 GCF_001890085.2 Hipposideros armiger | reverse complement strand
GGGGCGCAAGGAAAGCGGACATGACCATAAAAGGGCACTATAAGGGATCCTTGTGGTGATAGAAATGTTTTGCATTGTGACTGTATCAGTGTGAGATCCATGTTGTGATACTGCACCACAGATTTGCAAAATGTTATCATTGGGGTAAAACTGGGTCAAGTATTCATGGGATCTCTCTGTATTATTTCCTACCACTGCATGTAAACCTATAATTATCTCAAAATAAAAACAATTACTTAAAATAAGTAAATTATTGATGTAACAGGGGGTAGTGGAGCCAGCACCCCCAAATTACATGGACTAAGAGTAAAGGAAAAATACTTCTCCAAATAAATTATGGGGCATTACCAAAAAGATGGAGAATAAATGTTGTGTACAAACACAACTGTCTGACACAGAAGGGCATCATCAAATTTTATTTACTCCTGTTATTAGAGGCTGTTGTTTTCATATTTACATTGTTCATCATCAAGGGTTTGAGAAAACAAATACGACTTGTCTTTCCTCTATCAATGGCAATCCTGCAATTGCTCAATTTCTGAAATGTATAGTCCTTAATTATGCTTTGAAAAAATACACAAATATCCTACTTCTACATAGAAGATGATAACATTTCTTGGAACTAGGGGGATAAAATGAATTATATTTACAAACAACATCTCCCTCTTGACCTCAAATATTTTATAAATTAGACAGTTGCACAGAACATAAAGTCAAACCCTTGTTATAGAGTAACTAGCTTAACGGGCTCGTCGTAGTTATTGTTGCAGTATTGAAGATTCTTTTCTCAAGATGCCCTGTTTCCATATTCCCTGTGCTCCAACTTTAGAAGTCTGTCTCAGCTAAGCATGAGAATGGAAACACAAAAAATGGGAAGATGGCCAAGCTACCGTTTCCATCACTCAACATTCACAGTATACTCACAGCCTGGCTCTGGCCTATTGAGGAGACGCATCCCAAGAATCAGATCTTTCTTGGATTCTCCAAAGGTTTTTTATCTGCCTCTAAATTTGAAAATGTCACTTACTTACACAGGTCATGAGGAGAGTGTGCTTGTTTTGAATGGTTCACATTTGTAAATGGATATGCCACTTCACACTACAATGGTACCATGTTCAAGCACACATTGCAAGGAGTATTACTACTCAACAAAGCAGTATAAATCTTGCTAGTGAGGTAAATATAGTGGGTAACTGGCAAAGTGGCCTGTAAGGTGCCTTCCTAATTTAAGATTCCACAATTTCATAAATGGCACTAAATGTCGATGATAATGAGAGCTCACATGGATGATGCTTTATGATAGAAAAGATACTTTCTCTTCAATGATTGCATTTGATTCTTACAATCAGCCCTATGAGGCAATCATTCTTTCTCTTGTACACGTGAGAAACTGAGATTTGAAGAGGTGAACTGAATCTAGAGCATTCTATAGCCAATGAGTGGTGGCATATAGATTTGGACCCAGGTCTCACTCTATGCAAATCTCTGTCTCTCTGATGAGACCATAGCCTAGTAGCACTGTGTCTGGTACCAGAAGAGGAATGAAGATTCAATAATTCTTCCAGAGAAATAAAATTGGCTCCAAGTTCTCTTACCTACAATTCAATTACATTAAGAAGGTGCCTTGGTTATAAATCTGAGAACTGGATAATCTAGAGGTGATAGTCAGAAGATCCCATTCAATCTCCAGCAATGGCATTACTTCTCTATTTTTTATTGATATGCAGCATATTCTTTTACAGAACTCAGGCACATTTGCACAGCATATTAATAAAAGACAGTGCCTGAACCAAGGATAACAGACTTAGCATGCAAAACAAAAGCAAACAGAGTGGATATGTACTCACAGATACACACAGATGCACACACACACACACACACACACACACACACAATGCTGGCAGCTGAATGAAAAGATGCTAACTCCTGACACTTAAAGCCAAATGTAATTGTTAGTAGGTAAGATGCCATTTTCCTAGGAAGCATCTTCTAAAATGTATTAAAATGGACAGTTTTTCCAAGGTCTTCAGGGGACCATTTTTCAAGGTTTAGGATCATTCTCCATACAAGTTTCTCTTTTAAAAAACATAAAAACCAAGAGCTATTATTAATAGATTTTAATTTTGTCTGTAACTATTTTGTGTCTGGCATGGATAGGGAAAATTTACATATATCATACCTACTTGTTACAAAAATACTACAGGGCAGGTATTTTTATCAACATTTAACAGAAGTATAGACTAAGGTTCAAAAACGTCATAACTACACACCCAACATGTTATCGCTGGGAACTGGGACTCCAGCCTAAGTATATTGAACTATAAAGTCTACTTTCTTTCTACTACATAATCATATCCCAATTTGATTCTGTGGATGTGATCACCCATCTTTTTCCATCTCATACTACAGATATTTGGCAGGAATTAGTTAGAAAAGGTGGTGTAGCTTATTATGCCCCTTTGATAGTAGGAAGAAAGGAAAGACATTCTTGCTTTGGATAGGTACTCATGCACCAAAAGTAAACAGAGCATTGTCTGTACAATATAGTACTGGCACAGGAATAGACTTACAGACCAATGGAATACAATTAAGCGTCTAGAAGTTCATACATCTACTCATATAGCCAATTAATTTTAACAAAGGTACCAAGCCCATCCAACAGGGAAAGAATAGACTCTTCAACAAATTATGCTGTACAGCTGGATAATCACATGCAAAATAATTAATCTGAATTCCAACTACACACCATATATAAAAATTATCTCAAAATGGATCCAAGAGTTAAATGTAAGAGCTAAAACTATAAACTATTACAAGAAAACACAGGGATATATCTTTATAACTTTGGGTTCATCAACGGATTCTGAGATTTGACACCAAAAGCATAAACAACAAAAAAAACTAGGTAAACTGGACTTTTTAAAACTTAAAAACTTAGATGCATGAAAACATATTATCAAAAAAAGTGAAAGGACAACCTACAGATTGGAGAAAATGTTTACACATCGTATCTATAAGAGAGTACTACTCAGAATACATAAATAACTTATACTGAACCACAAAAAGGCAAACAACCAAATAGTAGGCAAACTACTCGAATAGACATTTCTCTAATGAAGATATACAAATGTCTAACAAGCACACGAAAGATGTTCAAAGAAAATTCAATAGGCAAAAGGCGGAAACAATCTAAACGGCCATCAACAGATGAATGTATAGCAAATTGGGGTGTTCTGATGTGACAGAAAAGGTTTTGACACTAGAGAGAGGTGGCAGTTTCACAACACTGTGCATGCACTAAATGACAACTGTACACTTTGAAAAGGTTCATTGTAGGTTATATGAATTTCACCACATAAATAAATAAATAAATAAATAAATAAATAAATAATACAAACAAACAAACAAAAAAACTAGTGGCCAGCACAGTCATGAACTCAAACATCTCTACTACTTTACTGCTGAGATAAACTTGGGTAGACTATTATCTCTGTGTTTATTATCATATTCCCTATTTTAATTCTTTGCTTTCATGTATCATCTTTTTCACCACTATGGCTAGATCTCAAGGAGATCAAACAACCGACTCCATTTAGTGCCTGCTTGTTTAAGTAATGACCAAAATACATCTTTACCTAATAAGATGTCTTTATATCCTCAGTCTTTTCAATTTTGAATGTTTCTCCATAAATACCAAGAGAAAGTTTGGTAATCAAATCTCTTTTGATTTCATCAGGGCACTGAGAAAATGACCATTTTCCAAGAGCAAAATATCAATACCAAATTACTTTTGTTAGCATTCAAACTGCACCACAGAAAAACTAAGGAAACCTAATTTTGATTTGACCAAAACTTTTTGCAACTGTAAAATAAAAGGTACAATGAGGAGAATTGAAGCAATTTAGAAATATTCATCATGTCAGCAAACAACATTGCACCATTATTACCATCTTGATATTAACAGTCACTGAGGATTCTCTGATTCTCATGGACTGGCAGGTATGGGGCAGGGATACATCTGGCCTTGGAATTTAAAAAATTCCTCTTTGAAATCCAGGGCTATACATTTTTTTTTCCTAGTTTTGGAGATGTTACTTAATTTTCAGAGGGTGTCAAACAAAAATGTGGTCATGGATAGGAAATTATTTTGTATGAGAACACACAGAAAAGAAACCTAAAGTACAAATTAACATTCTTCACATGTTCTCTTTAAAATATGGTGATAAAAAGTAACAATTAAAGCTGCTGGATTATGTAATGAGTTTTTAACAAATGTACTCAGTCAACATTCATTGGACTTGATATATGGAAAGTAACATAATAGGCACTGGGGATGAGGAGATAAGAAAGTTTGACTCCGTTTTTCTCAGTATTTCTCAACTTGGATAAAGATAGGACACAGTCAGAAGGCAGATGGAATAGGATGAATATGAGGGCAGGTCAAAGGAAGCTTCCTACGAGACATTACATCAAAACCATCCCTCAGTCCTGAGAGATGGGTTAGGCAAACCAACAAATACTCAAACTAAATGTCTAGCTGAGAGTTAAACGGGCAAAGGCACAGAGTCAAGATAAATGATGTTTCATGGGGAAAATGTAAGTATTTTAGTAAAACAAAGGATAGGAAGGAAGTCATATAAGTTCAAGATAAAATGCTACATAGGGATCAAATCATGAAGAAAATAATGTCAGGTGCCTTGATAAAGAATGTGTCTTTCATCTTGAAGACAATTTAGGAAGAATCCAGTGTTTTGAATGCGTGAGAGATATGATAGTATTTGCAGCTCAGTATAGATGACAGTACGACCTATAGGTTGGAGAGACTGTTTCTAGCAATATTGGAAACTAGGTGATAGACTGGAAATGCAATACAAACTCTTCCAGCACACACACACACACACACACACACACACACACACACACACACACACACACAAATGATATTACACTTTTAATGACTACTGAAATTACATTTTTTAACAATGAGTGACTTGGACATAAAGAAAAACCATCTGAAGTCCCAAATGTCAAAGGAGCATGATTCTTAAATATAGGTGAGCTCTGTGGTCTTCATTTTTTCAGGGGTTGGGGACATCTTTCATTTCTGAGTACTAAGGAGCCTGGTATTAACAGGTCAGCCACTCACTCATACCTATCAGGAATGAGAGAAAGACTTACTTGGTGCCTAATCATTGTCACACCAATACCCTTCAATGAAGCAAAGTCCCCCAAAGAGAGACAGGTGGTAACCTAAAAAATCAGAGATAGAAAGTAAGGAAAGTTTGGATGGGGGGTTCTCCCATTTTAGGGCTCTCCCCTAAAATTTCTAACAAGGACTCCTGAAGTTTTATAGCTTGAACTGACACTACCTGTAAGCCATCCCTCCTCCCAAGAGGTCAACAGCATTGTTTTGAAGCAGCCCTGGTTGGTCATGCAACCAGTACCAGACAAAGAGAAATGCAAATGTCCTGTGTCATAACACACTTTCACACCAGGCTCAAGGCATTCCCACAGATGGCGTTCCAAGGAAATTGTCTAACAGTAGATGAAAATCACAGAACATCAAGGAAATAGATCATTCAGAATGATAATCTACAGAAAAAAAAAAACTGAGGAATCAGAGCCACAAAAACCTGAAGATACTAGGAATATCAGACTCCATGCATAAAATATGTTACAAGAAATAAAAGAGTCTAAAGAATGACAAAAGTAGTAAAACAATCAAATGCTACCAAAGCAGATTTGAAAAGGACTAAATAAAACACCGTGGAAATAGCCAATATATTAACTGAAATTTTAAAACTCTATAGACAAGTTAACTGGCTAAAGACAGAATTCATAATCTAACGGACCTTTAAAAATAAAGACTTCAACACAGAGAGTGAACAATATGGTATATATGAAAGAGAAATTAAGATAGAGGAAAAACTGAAAAGGTTCAATTATATATAAGCAGAGTTCCAGAAGGAAGGAACTAGAAAAAGGCTGGTGGAGCCATATTAGACAGAGATATTAACTAAGTCTTTTACCTCTGGCTATAAGAAAAAAGATTATTAGACAAACAGCTCTTGCATCTTATATCTCTTGTCCATTTGGAATTGATTCTTATGTAAACTAGAGACATGAATTTTGTTTTACTGGTTTACTGCTTTTTTGTTCAAATGTCTATTCAGTTATCCCAGAAGCATTGATTAAACTTGAAACCTACTCGTATATAATTTTAATAACCAATGTCACCTCAATAAATT
>NW_017731456.1:3618225-3628438 GCF_001890085.2 Hipposideros armiger | reverse complement strand
CTGTTGTTCAGCATCTTAGCTGTGGAGGGCAGTGTCACTGGCCCTCATATGTGGGATCCGAACCGGGGCCCTCTGGCATCCCAAGTGAGTTCTTAACCATCGTGCCACTCGGCCGGCCTTTATGGAATTGTTAAATGCCCACACACTGCTATTTTCTTATTTAATCTTTTATTATTTGTCAATATTTAACAGCACCCTTTCACTCCCGCATACTGCATGTATAATAATCAATAAGATTATTCTACTTTCCCATTATTTCTCCCCCTTCCTCGTTTAACAAAATCATTTCTACTTTCTAAGGGCATATAATATTTACATATCATTCTCCTACCCATCCTTATGTTTATTAATCTTATATTTAAAATTAACTCCTTTTGCTTAAATTTCCCTGATCATCTCTTGGTTGGGTGAAGTTCACGCTCTAGTAATTTGGCCCAAGAAAGGTTCAAGGATACAATATTCCTTGAGTTACTGTGTATTTACAACTATTTTTAATATACCCATGACATTTAAAAGACGACTTGAATGGATATAAAACCCTTGGTTCACATTTTCTTTCTTAGTGTTTCTTGAAATGCTTCTACTCTGATTACTTGATTTACATGAGGCTTATCTAGAGGCTCTTATAATTATTAAATGTATTCAATACATATCAGAGTTGACAATTCTGGGACAATTTCCCCAGGTACCTGGTAAGTCCTTTTAATATTTTTTTTCAGAAAACTTCTATTAGAATTTTAAATATTAATGCTGTTTCAGTAATTTTTTTCATCTGCAGGGATCCCAATCATAAGTATGTTGGATCTTACTTGACTGTATTAATTTAAGGACTCCACCTCTCACTTCTTGCTTGTTTTTCCTGAATTTATTTAGAGTACATTATTTAGTTCTTATTCAAACATATTCTTTCTAGGCATCTTGTAAGTTAGCCTTCACTTCTGATATGGCTTTGTCATTTCTTATCGTTTCCTAAATGTGATCCATATTTTTATTTCTTCCTGTTTTATGTTCATATTTCTACTAAGTTTTTAAATATCTGATATAAGGTATTTCTTCATGTGCTTGTTGGACGATATATGCTTCAGTACGGGATTACACATTACAGTTCTCTCTGCCTCCTGGTTGACTAAGGGTGGGGGGATTTTTTTCATCGAGAAAATTTGTATTCATGTGTTCTTTTTTTTTTTTAGAAACTTTGTATATGTAAAACTGCTTGTACTCTTACATATCTGTGAACAGGCTGACAGTCTGGGGTGTTTAAACGATTTTAGTTGAAGGCCAATTTTTCTGTCAGTGTTACATCATATAGCTTTTTAATAAATAACTCAGTTTTTTTGTTGTTTTTTGGGTTTTTTTGAGGAGGGGTGGTGATGGGTTATATTCTTCAATTATTTTAAATTTTATTTTACAGTATCATAAATTCCCAGACTGCTTGCTGCTTTTCTCTTCGCCATGTGGTCTCCAAAATTTTCTTTCTCTTTCCTTTTGACTCTCCTCTTCCCTAATGTTGCCTTTCCAAGGTTTCCTCCTTAAAAGCCTCCTGCATCTTTAAGTACCTTTCTTTTATTCAGTGCTCAAAATCACCAGGACTATTGTTTCAGTCTTTTCTTACATACAATGACTTTCTGCTGTTGATTTTAGTTCTGTTCTAGGCCCTTCATTTCCTTCTTCTTTGTCCCACAGTTTTCCTGGACTCATCTTGCCTTCTATAAAGGCTTGGGATAGAGATCCGAGAAATAAGCTCCACCGAAAATTGATGTTTATTTTTCTACTTATGGACATTTTGAAGTATGTAATTTCTCTGACTTACAATTATGCCAAAAGTTATGGGATTTGTGTATAGTTATATTTGTTCTTCCACCTCAGGAGCTGGCAAACTGTGGCTCCCAGGCCAAATCTGGCACATAACCTGGTTTTGAAATAAAGTCATGCTTATTGGTTTATTCATTTTTTATGGCTGCTTTCACACTACAATAGCAGAATAAATTAGTTACGAAAGAGGCTCTGTGGCTACAATGTCTAAAATATTTACTCTCTAACACTTTACAGAATAAGTTTACTGACCCTGATCAGCAAGTATGGTAATGAAGATCACACTTGATTTTTATAATTATTGGAGGATGTGTTAGAAGATTCAAACTTAGGTATGCACCATTAACTTGACTATTCAGACATCCTCCTATAGAACTGATTTTAAGAATTCAATTTCCCTAAAATTACATACCTTTAAGAACCTTAAAATTGAGATGCTAAAACAAAGCAATACCACATATAACCCTTGAGATAAGGTGAGGGATAGAAAGAAATATACTAGAAGAAATGTAAGTAATATTTATTCTAGTACTAGAAGAAATTTAAGTAATATTTTTTCTGGCACTAGAAGAAATGTAAGTAATATTTCTAAGTGTTTATTGTGAAGTAGACACTTGGAACTTTGCATGTATTATAATGTGCATACAAAAACTCAAGGAAGTATTCATTATTATTTTTCTTTCCACAGATGAAAGTGATGGTGTTCTCAAAGATTGTTTACCTTGTTCAAGGTCTTTTTACTGAGAAATATTGGGTTGTCGAAAGAGTCATGACACGTGTTTGCAACAGATGGCACTAGTTCATTTTTGGAAGTACTAGAGTCATTCACATCTATGTTACTGCTATGTCATTTGACAGCTGACAGTTCTAGCTTCATTGTAAAAAAATAATTCAGCAATTTGGTTGAGTTTTGGAGGTTTTACAACAAGTTGAAGATGGAAGACCAAACTGTGCATTTTTGCCATATTTTACTATTTTACTTCCATAAACGGAAGAACACATGTCAAGCATGTGAAAAGTTGCATAAAGTTTACAGTGACAACGCTCTACAAAAACGTCAGCACCAATGATGGTTTACGAAATTCCGTGCTGGTGATTTTGATCTCAATGACGCTCTTTGGTCAGGGAGGCCCACTTGGGAGGTTGATGACGACAAAACAAAGGCATTGATTGAGTCAAACCCACGTTACATGACATGAGAGATTACAGAAACATTGAACATCCATCATACAAGTGTTCATGACCACCTGAAGAAGCTGGGATATATAAGCAAACTCGATATTTGAGTTCCATATGAACTCAAAGAAGTTCATTTGATGGCACATATAAACATCTGTGATATGCTCATTAAACGTGAGAAAAACAATCCTTTTTTTGAAGCGACTGGATAACTGGTGATGAGAAGTGGACTGTTTACAACAATGTGGTGTGCAAATGGTCTTGGTTCCCCAACCTGATGATTTGCCTCAAGCGACATCGAAAGCAGACATTCATCAGTGGAAGGTTATGCTCTCAGTGTGGTGGGATTTTAAAGGTGTCATGTTTTCCGAGTAAATACCAAGGAACCAGACAATCAATTCAAATGTGTACTGTCGGCAATTAGACAGTTCGAACGAATCCATCATCCAGAAACATCCAGAGCTCGTTAACTGTAAAGGAGTTGTGTTCCATTGTCCCAACGCAAGACCACACACAAGTTTGATCACCCGTCATAAATTATCAGAGCTTGGATGGGATGTGTTGCCACACCCACCACACTTGCCTGACCTTGCTCCGTCAGACTTACATTTGTTTCGCTCTCTTCAAAACTCCTTGCGTGGTATAACGTTCAATTCAGATGAGGCTGTAAATCAGCACCTTGTTCAGATTTTCACAAATAAAGACAGTTCTTCTATGAACAAGGCATTATGAAGCTCATTAAAAGATGTCAAAAGGTTATTGAACAAAATGGGCAATATATCATTGATTAATCTTTGTTCTTTATATAAATAAATGACCGTTGAAAAACAGACAAAATATGTCATGATTTTTCCAACAACCCAATAGAAGAATTGGTATTCCAGCTCAGGCCTCTCTGATTCCAAATCCTAGATTCTACCAGATCTCTTCTATTAATTCTTGAATGTGAGTTAGGCAAATTACACAGCTAGTTTAGGTAAGTCTCGGGGATGCTAATGCCCTTCAAGAATATGACGTATTACACTTTTCTTTTTCAACTTGCTCCTATCCATGATAAATGCAAACCATTTAATTTCACATCACACAATCCGAACCTCTTTATTTCTGCACCTAATTTTCACGAAAGATACCTGTGTCACATGAAGGAACACCAAGTCACACATTTTCATAATACACTGTCAACCACATCAGGAAAATTGCACCTTGGGGACCTCCCCATCTCTCTCAGCAGAGAACTACCAAATTTAGTTTCTGCTTTGGTCTAAGTGTAACACCCTGAAAGCCAGAATGATTATATATTGGAGTATTCTTGCGTCACATATTGCCAAACTCACAAGCTATGTCTCCAAAGCCAAATCTGTCACATCACCTGTTTTTAAAATAAAGTCATACTTATTCATTTATGCATTTTTATGGCTGCTTTCACACTACAATAGCAGAATAAATTAGTTATGACAGACTCTGTGGCCTACAATACCTAAAGTATTTACTATCTGTAACAAATCAATAAAAATAACAATAGTATGCACAGACTTTACAGAGCAAAATATGATTGCTCTCTGTTAAGAGACTGCTGGAATTGACATTGCACAGCTTAGACTACACCCGCTCAGTCAAGTAACCTGAAGTAAAATGTGCACCTGGGGTGTCCTGATGATTTGTTTGGTGTTATTTGTCATACCTGATCCCCATTCAAAACAATCAATCAGTCTTTCTATCCCTTACCCTATCTTAAGTGTACGTTTCCCCAGGCTTTGCCTGTCATTATGACCAATAAACTACTGAGTCCATGCTTACTGCACAAAACAATTTCATATGGAGCAGAGTTTGGTATAAAAAAAAAAGCCTAGTTTTGACACCAGTTGCCTACTGCACATTCACGGACTTTCTCTGAGTAGACGGGGTTCTTCTGAGTGAAAATGGCTATTTTTAAAAGTTGTTTTGGGAGTTTGCAAAAGATCCTGCTTCCTTGATTCCTTCAAAATTACTTTTCCTATAGTAGTCATTCCATAGATACTGAAATTCTGTTTGATCCTGGAGGACCCACACTCCCCGAAGAGCTTGAAGGAGAACTATTCTCACATCTACACAGAAAGACATTAAGTATCAGGGTAATATATTTCTAAATCCTGGTAACAAAGACAACGATAGGCCCAGGAGCACATCCTAATATTTTATAAATTTATAATTATATTTATAGTAATTCAGGAAGTCACATTACTTTTTTTCAACAGACAGCGCTGATGAGCTCAAAGAGATACATTTGAGATTTAATGTGTGGCATCTCTATTCTTTTTATGCCCAGGTGGCACAGCTTGATACCATTCTTGGCAGGTAACTATACTTGTATAAGCGATAAATAAAACAAAGACCATTATTTAAAATTGGCACAGAGGAAGCTGATGGGAACTGTAAGACATATTGAAGCTAATGGTCCCATGTCCCTTTACATAAGGAAGTCCCTGGTTAAAAGGTAAGTACTTTGAAAGCTGTTGAAGTCTAGTCCTCTTAGTCCTCTGCTACTGAGTGAAAAACAACTTGAAACAAAATATTAAGCTGTCAGGTCTAAAAAAAGTGTTGTAGCTCTCGTAAGGGTATAACTCTCAACTAAGAATGGTCTATGCACTCTGAGACTATGCTTGAATAAGAATATTAAGTGTAAGTATTGGTGAGAGAGATAATCTATGGGAGAAGATGAGAGGAAGACATCAAGTTAGCTAGTAGAAATAGAAGGAGCTACACAGTAAGTTTAGGAACAAACAGTCAGTTTAGACAAACTTTGGAAAAGAATTAAAACAAGAAGAGAAAAGAGGTGTACTGTCTGTCCAGTGGCTTGCTTTTCTTTTAACCACAGGAGAGAGGTTAGCCAAGAGAATGGGATTCTAATTAGACAGACATAAAAGTATGGTCAAAGTTGCACTGAGCATATTCTGCTTTGAATATCTGTGAAAGAGGAACCTCACTTTATGATAATAGAGCTAAAATAAGAAAAAACACATGCAATTAAAATAAGAAGTAAAAAGCAGGACGACTTCACAAAGCCAAGCAGGCTCCAACCATGGGAAGGAATGGAAAAGAGTTTGTGCCATAAAACAAAAGAATATGACTTATTTAAAAAAATGAATTTTAGCCTTTTTGCTTGAAATTTCCAGCACTGCTGACATTTTGTTTCTCCTGCTACTAGTCAGAAGGAGGGTTAACAACAAATCGCATAATTATATACCCATTTTGTCTCATCTGATCTATTTCTACTTTGATGCTTGGAAATAAACTCTGGAAATCAACACTCCGGGACCTGGGAAAAACAAACATGTATTTAACTGAGGCTTTGAATGAGGTTCACGGCAATATCCATCCACAGCCCCCTACTCGAAGGGCTTACATTCCTCCAGAGGTTTGAGACAACCCAGAGAGGGGGCATTGAATAAAGTCAACAAAATATTAGCAAAATATTACACCTAAGTTCACAGGAGAGTCTATTATTTAAGTCAGACATGATTGTAAGCCCTGATTCTACCATTTATTTGCTCAGCCATCTTTGTCAAATTACATCATGTCGGGCCGGCCGAGTGGTGCATTGGTTAAGAGCTGGCTTGGGACGCCAGAGGGCCCTGGTTCGGATCCCACATATGAGGGCCAGTAACACTGCCCTCTACAGCTAAGATGCTGAACAACAGCTCAACCTGGAGCTGGGCTGCTGTGAGTCACCGGCGACAGCATAGGCTGCAGCCCCTGTGGCAGTGGGTTGCCATGGGCTACCGTGTGTAGCCAGCAGCCAGCGTGAGTGTCCAGCAGCCACAGTGAGTGGCCATCCAGAAGCCAGCGACTGATTTGCCTCGCTCGGGAAGAGCGCAATGATGGTGCCAACTTGGGCCAGTGAAGCAACGTCCTCCACAACTAGACTGAAGAACAAAAGGACAGCAACTTGTCTGTTCCCCTTCCCCCAATTCCCCAGTGCTGTTCCCATCCCCCCAATTCCCCAATAAAAATCTTTAAAAAAAAATTACATCATGTCTCTGAGCCTCAAGTCACTCATCTATGTAATGGGAGTAATAATTATACTACAAGTGGTTGTATAAAATAAAATTTTCAAAGTTTTGTTCTTATTATTACAAACTTCAGCACTTGCTATATGTAGCACTGATTTGGCACTTGAGCATGTACATTTTTTAAACTCTTTAGACATAGGGACCATATCTTATTCTTCCTTGTCAATGCATACATGAGGTCTGACAATTACGTACATAAACTTACACTGGCAGCACTGTACAAAATGTTCAGTAAGGTTTTATAACCTTGGTATATCAGCATCTCACAGCTGTGTTCGTGTAACCATGTAGTGTTTGCCACTCCGCAAGGCAGTGTCTTGCTGAGTGGCATTCATTATTGTTGTGTGTTTTGTGTGCTGTCGCAAGAATGTCTGAGCTTGAATTAAAGCAATGAAAAACATTAAATTTCTTGTTAAACTTGGCAAGAGTGGAGGTGAAATCAGAGACATATTAATCCAAGTTTATGGGGATAATGCCATAAAGAAAATGGAAGTGTACAAATGGATTAAACACATTTCTGAGGGGAGAGAACGTGTTATTGATGAAGAGAGGTCAGGGCGGCCATTAACAAGCAGAACTGATGAAAACATTGCAAAAATTCGTCGAATTGTGCGTCAAAATCATTGGCTGACTGTGAGAAGCATAGCAGACCAAGTAAACATCAATAGAGAAACAGTTAGGAAAATCTTAACTGAAAATCTGGCATGAGAAAGGTGTGTACAAAAACGGCCCTGAAGGAGCTCACTGATGAACAAAAGCAAAGGAGAGTCGAAGTTTGCCAAGACCTTTTGGAGAGGCAAAACGATGTTTTGGGCCATGCTATCACTGGTGATGATACATGGGAGTACCAATACAACCCCGAAACAAAGAGTCAAAGTACACAATGGAAGTCAGCCAATTCTCCATGACCAAAAAAGTTCTGTCAGTCCAAATCAAAAGTCAGAACGATGTTGCTAACCTTTTTTGATATCAGAGGGATTATTCATTCTGAATTTGTACCAACTGGACAGTTAACCAAGTTTACTATTTGGAAATGCTAAAAAGGCTGCATGAAAGTTAGACAAAAACTACCTGAACTTTTCACCAACAATTCATGGCTCCTGCATCACGACAATGCACCAGCTCACACGGCACTGTCTGTGAGGGAGTTTTTAGCCAGTAAACAAATAACTGTATTGGAACAGCCTCCCTACTCACCTGATCTGGCCTCCAATGACTTCTTTCTTTACCCGAAGATAAAGGAAATATTGCAAGGAAAACGTTTTGATTATATTCAGGACATCAAGGGTAATACAACAGCTCTGAGGGCCATTCCAGAAAAAAGTGTTCCAAAATTGCTTTGAAGGGTGTACTAGGTACTGGCATCAGTGCGTATCTTCCTAAGGGGAGTACTTCGAAGGTGACTGTAGTGATATTCAGCAATGAGATATGGAGTACTTTTCCTAGGATGAGTTCTCTGACTTAATTGTCCGACTACATATTCTTAATTTAGCTAAAGAATAACTGTTTTAAATAATAAAAATAACAGTAATGTATTAAGTGATCATAAATTGTGGATAAATTAAATAAATGACAGCAATGTCACAAGGAACAGAAGGGAGGAATTGGGAGTACTGTTATGAGGTACTGCACTACATGTGAAGCAAAGGTAGGGTTATTTAAGAAGGGCTTAGATTATTTATAAAATGTATATTGTAAACTCTAGAACAGTCATTAACATTTTTGAAGAAGTATAATTGAGACACTAAGAGGAGACAAAATTGAATATAAAATGCTCAATTAAAATGAAAGGCAGGAAAAAAAGTCTCTGGCAATGAATATACTATCATTACAAATATGGTTGATATTAACCCAAATATTTCTGAAAGTACTTTAAATGAGAATGGTGTCTATACACCAATTAAAATACAGAGATTGTCAGAGAAGATTAAAAAAAACAAGATTCAACTATAGGTTGTCTCCAAGCATCTCACTTTAAAAGACAGACAGGTTAAAAGTAAGGGGATGGAGAAACATGTACCATGCTAACACTAATCAAAAGAAAGTTGGAGAAGCTGTAAGAATTTTAGACAGAGCTGATTTCGAACAAGGAAAGTTATCATGGACAAATAGGATATTACATAATATTAAAGGAATCAATTCTACAAGAAGACGTACCAATCCTAAATGTGTATACACCTAAAAACTGTGTTGAAATATGAGACAAAAGTTGACAGAATTTTAAGGAGGAATAGACAAATTCACTCTTATAGTTGGAGGCTTGATAGATATAATTGACAGATCAAGCAGGCAAAAAATCAGTAAAGCTATATTTGACCTTAAACAGCACTGTCATCATAGTTATCTATTATTGGGTTGTCGGAAAAGTCATGACATATTTTTTCTATGTTTTTTTGTTGCAAAAATGTGTCATGACTTTTCTGACAACCCAATAATTCACATTTATAAAACAGTCCATCCAAAAACTGCAGAATACACATTTTTCTGGAGCTCACATGGGACACTCACTAAGATAGACCATATTCTGGACCCTAAAACACTCCTTAAAAATATAAAAGAATAGAAATCATGCAAATATATTTTCAGACCACAAAAGGATTAAACTAAAAGTCAATAAGAGGCAGATATCTGAGCAATCTCCAAATACTTGAAAATTAAAGAACACACTTGTAAATTACACATTGGTCAAGGAAGACATCTTAAGGGAAATAGTTTGAGCTAAATGAAACTGAAAATTCAATTTAAGATTTGTGGAAGGCAGTGAAGACAGTACTTAGAGGGAAATTCATAGCATTAAATACATATTTTAGGAAAGAATAAGAGATCTAAAAGCAATAACCTAAGCTTGAACTAGTAGAGAAAGAAAGCAATTTAAGTCTAAATGAAAATTAGAGAAAGAATAGCAATTGAAGTCTAAAGGAAGCAGAAGAAATATAATAAAACTTACAATAGAAATCAATGAAATTGAAAATAGGAAAAAATAAAGAAAATCAAGGAATTCTAAAACTGGTTTTGAAAAATGCAAAAAAAAAAAAAAGACTAATAAGAGATGGTAACAGAGACAGAAAGAGACAGAGACAGAGAGAACACAAGTTACCAGTATCAGAAATTAATGAGGAGGGCCAGCCGAGTGGCGCGATGGTTAAGAACTGGCTTGGGACGCCAGAGGGCCC
>NW_017731456.1:3614420-3615308 GCF_001890085.2 Hipposideros armiger | reverse complement strand
GACAGCGTGTGAGTATTGGTGAGCACTTTGATTCTTCATTTGCCATCCTGCCTCCAGGATCTGAAAGTAAATTCTTTCTATAAATCAAGGAAAAAAACAAAACAAAACAAAAAAACTTTGCATGGAGGCCAAGATGCTGCATTGCAGAAGAAGAAAGAAATAGAATAAAGATCATAATGGAAGATCCATTATAATTGGGGAGAAAATGAATCATTAAAGACAAAACAATGAAGGCACTCACCAAAAGTGGATAATGACCTAGGAACACAGGAAATCCAGACGTTAACGTTCAGATCTCTGGCTTTGAAATTACTGTTCTTCTCTCCATTAGATTTTCCTTCCAACCCAGACTGGTTAATTTGGTAGATACTTAATGAGAACAGAGGTTTTTGTGAAATCTTTGCTACTTATATGCAAACTCCAGATTCAATTTTTTTAATTACATAAATGCACAAAATATTTCATATATTTGTTTCATATCTGGTTAATTTTCCGCCAAAACTTTGTACTATGAATGCTGGTGAGAGGATTGTGCTATGACCTGTGTCAGTTCTCTGTAGCATCTATATGAGGAAGGAAGTGAGCAAATGTAATAATCTTTGAGTTTGTGATTTCGGTGGACTCACGGGAGGAAAATGCCTGATATCAGTGTTTACATAACCACTCGGAAACATGGTGTCAACAAACTCATATATGTGTGTTCATTCAGAAACTTTTTCTTCTTAACACAATTTTGATGAAGTTTTCTAATCTTCAAAGAAACATAATTCTACAGTATTTGTTTCAGCAGAGCATATATTACAAAGGATCCTGTACTTGGTGAGTCTGCAAATGTGTCTCTCCCTGTTCTGTTGCTGCTGTATTGCTGAGATTTGGTGAAGTCATTCT
>NW_017731456.1:3596829-3611660 GCF_001890085.2 Hipposideros armiger | reverse complement strand
TAATGGTTTTTGTCATTACTGGTACTGCAATTACTTTTGCACCAACCTAATAGAAATGTTTGCTCATCTTGTGGAATACTCGTAAACCAAGTTACTCGCAATCCAAGGTTTTACTGTATGTATATATATATATATAATATACATATAATATATATATTAAAAATGTGTATACATGTTTTTGGCTCTCTCTATATATATATAATACATTATATATATATATATATTGAATATATATATATGAATATTATTCAGCTATGAGAAAGAAGGAAATTCTGCCATTTGCAATGACACGGATGAAACAAAAGGACATTATGGTAAGTGAACTAAGTCAGACAAAGACAAATACTTTTTACATACATACAAATATGATCTCATATGTGGAATCTTAAAAAAAGACTAACAACTCACAGAAACAGGGTGGAATGGTAGTGACCAGGGGCTGCGGCAGGGGGAGGTAGGGAAATGCTGGCCAGAGGGTACCAGCCTTCAGTTATAAGATGGGTAAGTCCTGAGGACTCTAAGGTCCAGCACGGTGACTATCATTAATGCACTGTGTGCTTGAAATTTGTGGAGATAGATCTTAAGTGTTCTCACCACACACACAAAAGGTAACTATGTGAGGTGATGGATGTGTTATTTAACCTGATTGTGGTCATCACTTCACAAAGTATACGTACATCAAATCATCACATTGTATAATTTAAATATATACAATTTTATTTGTCAATTACACCTGAGGAAAGCTGAAAAAAAATTAAGTTATATGAGGTTTTACCAAAGAAGCTAAAGAATGATTACTCATCCCTATAACATTTCGAATAGAGGGCACTGAGGCCAGTTACCGCTATTTATCTGCTGCTCATTTTTAGTATGTTCTAGTCAATTGGTATATAGTCAATAACTTTTAATAAACAGCTATGGTGATTCTACCAAATTAGGAACAGTAAGGGGATAAAATAACTAAAGTTACTGTCTGTGCACTAGAATTATTTATAACTTAGTGGAGGAGAAGTGATATATAAAGCTGATAGACAGAATCAATCATTAGAGCAGATATATTCAAATTACAGATTCAAATGAGCCAAGAGATTTAACCTGGAACATCACCACAAAATCACAACTTGACTTGGCAACATTTATTCATGCATTTCTCATTTATAAATTAATGAAAAGCAGATTTTTAGAACTAGTCTCTGGAATAAAAAGAACCCAAGGTCTCTGTCACTCACTAGCTCTTAGAAGTTCAGCAAGTTACCCAAGCTTTCTGTACCTCAGTTTCTTCCTTCATAAAATAAGGGTATAACAGTGTCTACCTCAGCAGGTGAAGATTAAAAAAGATAGTGCAAGTAAAACACTTAGCATAATATCTAACACAATATAAGCCGTTATTATTCTTTATCAAATATTTATTAGGGATTTAATAGGTAGCAGACACGTTATGCCAAGAATACAAAGATGAATCAAAGAACACTGAATGACTAAATCACCTGCGAATAATTCTACCAAGGTAATATTTAAAGCAGATGTATGTAACTTGTACGTTCAGGTTTCTATGACTTGTAAGTTAATCATGAATTCTGCCAAATTCTTTAAGTGTTGAGAATAAGAATGATTCAATGTTGAGAGGGCAAGTAAAAGAACAGGCCTACAGTAGACCTTTTCAAAGAGAAGAAATAGCCTCATTGTTCTTATTAAAAATATAAGGCAATCTCACATGTGACTTATGAAGAAATCTCTCAAAACTGGTAGCTCTTAGCACCTAGAAAATTATTGGCTTAGAGTTTAGGCTGTTCAAGCAAGGCTAGTCCCTGTGAAGATATATTTGAGCATAAAACAGGAACCACCTCCAATGAAAAACACAACTGCCTTAAATGCTTACATGCTACCCGGTTCTTCGTTATAGAAACAAATTACAATATGCAAAATTAAAAGATATTTCTTTAGTGGAAGAAAAAAAAAGTATGATATATGTAAAACTGTATTTGTATGTCTTTGTCTATATAGAGAATGCTCTTTGTTGTTTGTTTTCATTTGCGTAGAACATTGAAATAGCACATACAAGACAAGAGAAGTAACATAACCCATAACAGGTCTAAATGCATATATGGAACTTAAAGCAATGTGTCAATGTAGGAAAACTGAGCTGAAAATATCTGACAGACATTTTTCTCATCCACCTTCTCACATCTATCCTAAAGCTGATAATCAAAATCTTTAGCAGAGGGGTCAGTATTTTTAACAATATCCCCACATATCATTGTAAATAAGCACAGACTATTACTGGATCACAAATATTTATTGGATGAGTATAAAAATAGTATATAGCTAACTCTTATACCACATAATATCCAGAGGCACTTTGCTCCACCTTTTTACGTATCAACTCACTAAATCTTTGCAATCATCATATGAGCTGGGTTCCATTATTACCCATACTTTAGATATACGAAACAGGCACTGAAAAAATGAGTACCTTGCTCAAGGTCATAGAGTGAAGTTCAGTTTCCTCATTTGTAGGTAGTAAAAAGAGCAAAAATGCTAACAGTGCTTTACCGTGTACAGGGTGATCTAGAGTATATTTTTCTGTCTAATCCTCAAAACACTCTTAAGGGCCATAATGATGTTACTAGCATGTCTGCTTCATAAATAAAATCACTTCAGAAGTGTCACAACTAGAGCTCAAAGCCAGGTCTTCTGACCATGTTCTCATTTTCTTTCCAGTCTCATTTCAAAAGTTCCTTTCAATCCCCATGTTCTATAATCCTGTGAAATTGCAGAACTCTTTCATATATAAATATAGTTTATATAATATTTCTATATCAAGCCCTTTTCGGAGTACACTACATATATTTTAACTCTTTAATCCTCACAATTCCATGAGTAGGTACTTTGTACATGAGAAAACTGAGAAACTGACTGGTAAATCATTTGTTCAGCAAAGTATTTGCACAGCTAGCAAATGGTAGGGCTAGGATTCAAACCCAAGGTAGCCTGACTCCAGGAAGTATGCTCTTAACTATTACAATGGCTCCAGGTACCAATACATTATATGGTTTCACAGGAAAAAGTCAATCCTAAGTGCTTTATATTTCTGACTTGAAATACAATTTAAAAGGTGAGGTCAATCAATCAGTCAATACATATTTATTGAATGTTTGCTTTGGATAGGCATTACATTAAGCACTACTAAGAATATAAACAGGTAGAAGCTGTATCCCTGATCTCAAAACGAGTTAGCTGTGTAGTTGGGGAGAACAGATCTACACACATAAAGTAAACCTTCAACAAAATTGGGACAGTCAATGTTTATTGATTCACATACAATATAAAGTATCAAATGTGTAACACAGATAATGCACAGAAAACCGTCAAGACATGAAATATAAAACCTAAAAAAAATAAAAATAAACAGAGAAGTCCTGCAGCTTAAACCCAAACTAAAATAAAGGTGGATTCTTATGAAAACAGGATCCTTTCATAGAGAAATACAAAAAGCATGATTTAGTAATACATTTACCCGAAACCTCATCAATCCTTTTTTTCAATTACATTATTCTGCATTTTAGCTCAATATTTGGAGCAACAGAGAAAGAATACGAGGTGAAAAATGACAATCTTTTACATAAACCTGAATTCTTTTAAACATCTGATTACTGAAGGGTTTTCTACAGAATTTAACGAAATGCCTAGTTGCCAGATGACAAAATATGCTGCATTATTTCTTGAAAAGATCAGCACTTTGTGTCTGCAGTACTGAGGATAGCATAATGTACTATGCAATGTCCAAAAAAACATGCAGCCTAGCCTTCCGGGTCAAGAATATAGAATATTCTTGAGGATACTCCTCTTACAGTATCCTCCTCTTGATGGGGTTTACAGTATTTACAGTATTTATATGATAAATACAGGTAGGTCCATTAGAAACAAAAGTAAAGGAGGGGTGACTGTTGGATCATTCAACATCATTAGTAAACGTCCTAATTACTCATTTTGATATTAATGTTAACTGTGCAGAGGGTTAATTAGATTTGGATAAGATACAACAATGCACATAGGAAAAAAAATTCTAATCATACTGAGAAAAAAACTGAAATGAGTCACAGTTGGTCATGTAAATTTACTGTAAAAGATATATGCTCATAGGAGAAACTTCTGTGTCAGGAGGCAAATAATCGCACAGTCTTTTACACCGCAGGGCTTTTTTCATATAAAAAAACATGTAATAAGCACTTACCACTATGCTAGGCGCTAGCTATAGAAACTTAGGGGGAAAAGTCTTGACATTTAGAATTCAAACTTATTGAGAAATTAGTCCTTGACATTTAGATCCAAACTTATTGAGAAAAACAAACACATAAAGAGATAATTACAATACACTGTGTTAAGCATAAGAGTGGAGATCGGTCCCTCCTACGGGAACCTGTTAGTTACTAAGAAGCAACCAACCCTCTGGAGAAATTAGGAAAGGTATAAATGAAGCGAGGACTATACATGGCATATTGAAGTCTGAGTAAGAAATGACCACATGGGAGGGAGGAAAGCAAGAAAAGTAAAGACCAGGAATTACAACAGACTTTTCTACAAGGGAAAAAGTTTATTTCCAAGTGACCAAAATGGGTGAGATTTTCCTCTTAATAAGAAAAATTTCCCATGCAGGGCTGATTAATTCTGGCTAATCTGCTAAAACAGCTTCTGCATTTGCAAAAATCTGAAACTTGTCTGTCAAGGATCTTCAGGTTAGTCAAAAACATCTAGCGTGACGGGGAACAGAAAGGATGCTACTATCCTCCTTACCACCACTGCCATCAGCACCCTCCACTTGTCAAAATGCTCTGGGGGTATTAAATAAAATGCACAGGCAGATTGATACAACGGAAATTTAAGATTTAAAAGTACTGAATTTTTGTGAGAACTTATCTGCAGCACGTACATTCAATGCTGGTCTTTATTGTGATGCAAGTCACAACTCACCCTTATTGCAAGGACTACTGTGTTTGAACTGGTCAGAATCTCATTATTTTTTTATTAATGATAGTAGTTTTCTTAACAAGGGGTTGCAGTGGTCTCTCTGAAACAGAGCTGCATACCTAATCAAAATGGCTCACACTCTGCAAAAGGAAAAAAGGCATACAAAAAGGTCCTCTTTGGCAGGGGCCCGAGAGAGAAGCCAATACTGAAGAACAGGGCAACACCGTCAACCCCTCAGGACAGTACCTCAACTCCCTAACACGCAGATTCCCTACAGGCATCAGGAAGTCACTGGGCATCACTCCAGCGAATGTACATGAATGAGTCCTGTGAAGGTTCTGAAACACTTAGCATTCGTCCCTTGAGAAAATATGGATAGGCAGCTGGTGTCACATAGGGTATTTATTAAACCCATTTCTAATTGACCAGATGGTATTACTATTGCCAAAAGCAGATGACCCAGTGATTCAATAGCAGATAAGATAAATAGGTTTTTCTCTTTCCTTCTAACTGCTCCTGGGTTTCTGTTTTTGAGAGTAATATAAACAAAGACAAACAATTTAAACAATATTTTCTGTGGCATTAGAAACTACTTAAGAAAAGTGGTCTAAGAAACAAATGACAAGGTGGCAATCCACTACTTAAAAAAATGAAGAAAAATTGCCAGAAAACATTTTAAGTTTAAAGCTTTGCCAATGGCAAATGCCCTTCAGGAGTAATTTAGTTGAAGAATATGGATCGCTTGCTGAATTTCATCCTTCTTATTTATTACTAGGCAAACCACAACTTCCTCTTAATTTGGGACAGTGTTGCACTCAGAGCTTTGAGGGATTTTTCTTAATATAGAATGAGGTGGGTCTCGTCTGAACACATCCCACCTCTCTCTGTCACGGACCCTCAGAATGACAGCATGAAAGAAAGTCTACCTGTCTTAAAGTAAGGTGATGCTTTGACCTCTTCTGAATTGATCCTCTTGAATATAATAGAAATGATCAGGTCTTTTGTTTGCACTTTGATCTTCATATTTTTGAGACATGAGAAAAAAATGCCATTTTTAAAGAAGTAAATAGCTTTTCTCATTCCCTAGATATTCGGGATTTGATTCACCTCTAAGAGAAGATTGGATCTTTGTTTTAGGGCAAGACAATTCAACACATAATTTGGCAAAGAAAAATAAGCAAAGAACCCATAACGGCATGGAAAGGTGTGAGATATTGAGGTGCTTACGTGCTCCTCATGAAATGCCAATGGCTATGCACTCATTGGTGATATGACAAATATCCAGAATGTGTATATTCTTTAGGATGTTGTTTTTCCTTTCTGAGACCCTGAGAAGTTGGGCCTGAACTTCAAGAAGAACTGGCAGGACCTCTTCAAGGCATTCTAATTGAGGGAGGTAGACTATTGCTACAGCACGGTAGAAAGTCAGAAACGAAGACAACAAATGACCAGTACGAGTCTTCCTGTGGAAAGTCTTGGTGTATGAGTCTGGGAACTATCATATAGTAGAGTAGCTAGTTTTAATTTATTTTTCTTCATTGTTGCTCCAGTTACTATGACCACATAACAAATTACCCCCAAAGCTTAGTGGCAAGAAACAATCACTTATTTTGTTCATGGTTTTACAGGACAGGAATTCAAACAGAGCACAACAGAGACGACTTATCTATGCTGATGTCTTGGGTATCAGGTGGAAGACTCAAAGACAGGGAACTGAAATCTAATGGCTAGTCAGGCATTTGATGTCTGCTGTTGGCGCTCAGCCTCTCCTCTCTAAATGGGCCTCTCCATGAAGTCTCTCCACTTGGTAGATTCAAGGTCACCAGAGTTCTTTCGCAGCAGTTCATGACTCCAAGGGCACATGCCTTGAGAGATAGAGATAAAGAGAGACAGAGAGAGAGAAAGACCGTATTATCCTCTATGACAATTTCCGAAGTCACATAGCATCACTTCTACCCCATTCTAATATGATAGAAGTAATTCACAAAGAAGGACACATATTCAAGGGGAAGAAACATAATGGACCCCACCTCTTGAAGGAAGAGGTTGTCAACAACACTATAGTGGACACACACTAAGGTGACCCCAATGAGACATATGCATGTATAATTCCCTTCCTTTAAATGAGAAACTTACGATTTGCTTCTAAGAAATAGAATGTGACAAAGGTGCTGAAATGTCACTCCTTTGATTAAATTATGTTATAGGGCAAAGGTGGTATTATGTGGTTCCACAGAAAGTATTGCTTAAATATATTATGAAACAATGTTTGTGTTTGCCCAAAATTCAAATGTTGAAGCCCTAATCCAAAATTTGATGGTATTTGGAGATAGGCATTTAGGAGATAATTAGGTATTCAGGTGGGGCCCTCATGATAGGATTAGTATCCTTATAAGAAGAAACACCAAAGAGCTACTCTCTCTCTGCCATGTGAGGCCACAGCAAGAAAATAATCATCTGTAAGCTAGGAAGAAAGTCCTCAGTAAGACACGACCATTCTGGTACCCTGATCTTGGATTTCCAGCCTCCAGAATTGTGAGAAAATAAATTTCTGGTGTTTAAGCTACCCAGTCTAAGGCACTTTTATTATGGCAACTCGAGCAGACTAATACATTATGTTATATGGCAAAGGTGGTGGGATGTCACTACCAGGATTATGTTATGCTACCTACATAAGACTCCATCTTAGCGGACTGGAAAAAGGTTATCCTGCTAGCCTTGAGGAAGCAAGTTGCTATCACATAAGCTGCCTATGGATAGGCCCACATGGCAAGTAAGTACAGGCAGCCTGCAGGAGTCAAAGGCCTCAGTGCTAACAGTTGTAAGGTATTGTGAAAATACCTGACCGAGCCAGGAAGTGGGTCCTTTCCAACAACCTCTATCTAAGAATGCAGCCCAGTCAACAACTTGATTGTAGCCTGTTGAGACCCTCAAGTAGAAACCCAGCTAAGCCAAGCCTTGACTTTTGATCAGCAGAAACTAAGATAATAAACAAGTGTTATTTAAGCCACTGAATTTCTGGTAAATTATTACACAGAAATAGAAAACCAATACAATCACTTTGTAAGAAGAGCATGTAGGATGGTGTGGCCATTTTGGGGAATAGCGTGCCATTTTAGGAAAATATAATCTGCCATAATTGTTCATTCTTTTCTGTAATTCCTAAACCTTCAATAAACCTGTTAGACATAGCAGTTAAGGAGAGAGTGGTGGCATAAAAAAGAACCATTCTCAAGACTCCAGTAACTTGCAGAAAATGACAGGAGCAAAGGTCCACAGTCAGGCAGCTGGATGAAACAGGAAACAATATCTAGGACAGTTTTGTGCAAATGTTAGGTTCCTAAGGATTCCAGGAAATGCCTGGGGTTGGGAATCTGTTAAAATGGCAAAACTTCTGATTTTAAGTGGGTCTGAGCATCAGCCTATTGTTATTTGGGCATTCAAGGGAAATGTGATCTAGACTATTGCAAAGACTATGACTTATAGGTCACATACATGTGACATAACTAGAATAGACATATTGGAATGGACTATTCTTTATATAAGTCATGAATATCTTTCTAATTTCTTAAATTCAGTTATCTTTAGTTTCATCTTCTGTTTAGGACTTACTGACCATCTAAAATTCCAATCTCTTTCTAGTCCAATATATTTTTATATTCATCAACAATATAGACACCTACTATGTACTAAGCTAAAATTACGTAGACAAAGCCATTCGCAATGGAGAAATCAAATATGTTTATCAAGCATATGAATATTTCATGGTTCCCATTACTTTACTAAAGTAATTCTTATTGTTTTAAAACATTAAAACACTGCCTTCATAGTTTTGGTTTTTGGAAAATATAATAATATTGGTTATAATGATAACAAAAATATCTAATATTATTGAATAACTTCATGTGCCAGACACTGTGCTAAATTTATATTGATGATATCTTTTAATCCTCACAACTCTGTAAGGTAGATACTAATATTATCCCAAATTTACTGATGAAAAAATTGAGAATTAGAGAGATCACAAAAGTTGCCTGAGGAGACACAGTGAATAACAGGAATAGGATTGGTGTGATACAGACAGAATTGACAGAGATAGAATTGGAGTGTAAAGATATCCTTTCATACACAGAATCATTCAGACTAATAAGAGATCTTAAATGTCATGTAATCTCTCTGCCCTTCCGAGTATTCTTTTGCAAGTAATTTACTGAGGAAATGCTCAACTAACACAGTTGATGTGGTTTCAGAATTCTATTCTCAACCGGACCCCTGGGAAGCTCTGGTGCAGGAATTACAGCACAGAATCATCCCACCCAAGGGCAAGGGTACTGGGCTTTTCCACCCCCACATCAGACAGTAACGGGCTACACGCTGAGGGCTGGCAGAGGAAGAAAGAAGGGAAGGGTGTCACCTCCCTGGCTTCTCCAGGCAGGTGGCTCCCATCAGGTTAGGGAAATCCTTAGAGAAAGGATGCAGGCATGTGATATTCAAAGCCAACACCTGTAGCAGCCAGAAGATAAATACAAGGCCTGCTCAAGAGAATCTGGGTAGGGTTCCAACAGCATCTGAGACATCTGCCAAGTGTTTAGCCAATTCCTGCTCGGATACTTCCAGTGAGAAAGAACTTACCATCACACCCCCTTTGCCACCTAACAAGGCAGCCCATTATAGTCCTTGGACAGCTTGAATAGAAAAGTCTTCCTATTGTTGGACCTGGGGGAGTGAAAGGAGGTCACTCCAGGACAGCATATGCAGATGGCACAGAGAAGAAAAGAGCATAATGGTATGTGTGGTTGCCATAGCTAATTCTAAGATGATTATAGTTAGAACTTAAGGTGTGGAAGTGGAAAGGGAAAAAGATGAGTCTAGGAAGATGGTTACAGGCCAGAGAGCCATGTAATAAGAGATCCACATGCCTCATCGACGACTTGTGATGATGTTTTAAGATACCATTCAAGGTAGGTATCAGAAAAGGGAAATGATCATCTCTGGTAGAAAGCCCATTCTGGCAGCAATGCAGAGAGCAACTCTCGCTCATTGCATTGTTATGGGCTGTCATATCTGTTTCTTCTGGACTGTCAGTTCTTCAAGAACAGGAATCTTGCCTTATTTGGCCTAGCACTGTAAATGCCTACGAAAATATATTTTTATGGAACTGAAATGAACTGATCATAAGAAAGAGAAGTCATTAGAACAACACAGATGAGAGACGTTACAGGTCTAAATAAGGAGTTAGCAAACCATATATGCGTATAGCCCAGAGGTAGAATCTGGCCCCCACCACTTTTTGTAAATCAAGTTCTATTGGAACACAGCCACACCATTTGTTTACATGCTGTCTATGGCTGTACTCAGGCTATAACAGCAGAACTGACTAATCGCAACAGAGTCCTGTGGCCTACAAAACCTAAAATGTTTACATGTCTGGCCCTTTACAGAAAAGGTTTGCTGACCCCTGGAACAAACTGAAGTAACAGTCATATAAATAAACAGGTGAGATGGATGCAAATGATATTTAGGAGGCAAAATCAACTGGAGTAGCCACTACTGATTGCTCCTAGCACTATTTCTTGGTATTATGTACACATTAGAGGCCCACATTACACATTGGTATAAAAAGCTTGCAGTGTCTCTATGTATCTTCTTACAGCTCCTATTTACTCTGTCAAATTTAAATTGAACTATCATTTCCATAAAGATCCTTCCACTCTAAAGAACACTCAATGGAGTCCACTCACCTTAAAAGCTGACAGATCCAAAGCAGAAGCAGGATCCCATTTGGTCCACTTAGACTAAGCTAGTTCTACAGCAATGGGACAGTATCAGTCAGTCTTCGGGTCCCTTATATAAACATAAAAGGCTCCCAACCTCTAACTTATTACCATGTTCTTGTTTTCGCTGCAGGTCCTCAGAGATGGCCTGAATCTTTTTCACCTCATTAAGTTGCTCTGCACCCGAGTCCTCTAAAAACTTGTCATCTGAAAAGTCCCCATAAGGCCGGAAATTTCTTTTCTGTTCTCTATGTGGTCAGAACATAAAAGGTTGCAATTCAAAGAAAAAGTGAAGAACTGTCCTGGTCCTTTTTGCCAGGTGTTAATCTCTGAACAGTGGATTTAGGGTGACTTTTTTTTTTTTTCAGTTCCTGCCTCTCTGCTTCTTGTTTGAATACACACTACAAAGTGTCAGAGAAATGTATTTATAGGACACAGTGAGCCAGTTGCTGAGCCTTTTGTATCAGGATTTGAAAGATAATGGCAAGCTCCTTTCTTTTAAACAAAAATTTAAAAAGTCATCTGCAGCCATAGAAACATCTAATCTTAGTCATAGCACCAACACGCCCAGATGGGCAAAAAAAGACATTTTAGATTAAAAGTTACATACAAAAAAAATGGATTTTTAAACATCACACCTGAATACCAAACCAGTAAGGAAAGCTTCTCCTACTTTCAATGAAATAAATTTAAGGAAAACAAAATAACAAATGATTTACTGGTACTTTTACATTTGAAAATTATTTGCCTCACATACTTAGTTGTTATCATTATTTGGAAGAAAGTAACGTTTAGTCCTACCAAAATATTTGTCAAATTAACCAAAGATTTAAAGGTGAAGGCAAACACAAAAATATAGAGCTAAAAGAAAATGTAAGTAAATATCTCCATAATTTCAGAGTGGATAAGGATTCTTTAAGAATAGAAGTAAAAGAAGAATCTGAAAGACAAAGTGATAGATTTCAATATATAAAAATGTTAAGACCTCTGGATAACTTCAAACAGAACATTCGAAAATTTAAAAATCCAGAGGTAGGTTTGCCTTCAGGTGTAGTTCATCAGTGATCAAGCTCCACTTCCCTCTAATTCAGCAGTTCTCAACCTTTCACAGGGGTCGCTTAAGACCATCGGAAAACACGTATTTCCGATGGTCTTAGGAACCGAGACACCGCTCCTCTATTCGTCTCCAGGCCCACATGCAGATATGCCCACATACGAGTACCGGCAACCCCTGTGAAAGGGTCGTTCGACCCCCAAAGGGGTCGCGACCCACAGGTTGAGAACCGCTGCTCTAATTCTTTGGATCTGGTCTACTTATCAGCATGTGCTAAAGCTGACTATCCTCATGGAAGCAAAATGGATACAGTAATTTCTTTCAGGAGTTGGTTTGCACCACATCATTCCAAAAAGGAGAGCATCTTTTCTATAAAACGGCTCAGTCCTGCCTGGCATTCATTCTGATAGGCCATGTGTCCAATCCTAAACCAATCACCATGGCCAGGGAATGGCACCTTCCAATTGGATTAGGCCAGTGTTAAATGCCCATGCCTGACATGATCACTGTGGCAAGGGAGGTAACAGCTTGATAACTGACTTAAAGTATCCAGAGCCTATTCTTGGAGTTCAAGGTGGGATAAATTCTCTTTAGGTCATGTAGCTTATACCTAACAGGGTAAGAGGAATAGACTGGCTCATTGCGGTTATACAGGGAAATAAGCTCAGTTAGGCACAGTGGATAGAACAATAAATTACTGAAATACTTACTGAAAAATTGGACTATAAATATCAAAGCCTTAAATATGTATTCACCACATTTGTTCCAGAATATCAGATTTTAAAATTTATCCTAAGGGAATAATCACGGTTAAATACAAAGACATAGTCATTACACTGATTTAAGATAACCAAAAATTAATGTCCAACAATGGAAAATTAGTTAAATAAGTTATGATACATGAATATAATGGTATATTATACAGGTTTTAAATATAATAGTGTAGAAGAATATTTACTGATATGTAAAACTGCCCTGCTCAAGATATATGATTAAAAGCAACAGAATAATCCATGTTGGCTGTTTAAAAATTTTGAACATTCTGTTTCAAGATATTCAGAAGTCTTGAGATTATCTTATTTTTGTAAAATTATATATATATATATATATATGTATATATATATATATATAAAACTATATATGTATGTATTCATTGAAGAAGACTTAAATATATCAAAGTATAAATAGCTGCTATTTCTGGATAGAAGAATTATAGTTTTATTTGTTTTTCATGACTGTGTATTTTATAAATTTTCTATGTTTATAAATTATTCCAATAATAAAAAAATGTACATTTAGTTTGAAAGCTATAATAAAACAAATCCACATTTTAAAAAGAATTAAAGGGAATTGTGATTTCAAGAATGTTTCGGTGAAAACTTCTAAGAGTTCCCAACTGAAGGTTTAGAGGAAGTCCACATAAAAGCAGAGCTCTAGGAATAAAACCTTTACATAATCTGTGTTTTCTCCCTGGAGGAGCACCAGCATACAGCCACCCTTCAGGTATACTGAAGAGTGAGACCTGAGACCTGGTCTGAGACCTAATATTCTGACTTCACCCATAATGACTCTCCCACCCTCTGGGGAACAGCTTAGGATAAACCAAGAAATATAAATCTCCCAAGAGGGTTTCCCAGCTCCCTGAGGAACTCCCTTTTGAGAATAGGCACAAACACTCGTGTTTCTACTCTGCGCAAGTAATGGCTAATGGCCCAAAACTGTACTACAGGTAGCTCCAACTGCACCATGCAGCTTCAACTTTCATGTAATGGATTCAAAGAACAAACGTTGGTCTGGCCAATGTGAAAATGTGTGTACACTGGGCTACAGAACTAACCATCTCAATTGAATTTAATGATAAAAATGTTAAAATGTAACTAAATTTATTGGTCTCATCTATCGATGTATCATTATATAGCCATGGGCCATAAAAGCCAACTATGCATCATGTAAAGGAGAGCCGCTAAGATTAAAACTGTAAGGCACTGTACAACACGAGGAGACTCCACACACATGCTGTCTGCACATAGCAGATTCCAACCCCATCGCTGCAGAATTGCTGTGCTTCAGGTACCACAGGTCAAAAGTACCGCAGTAAGTGAACAGGAAGAGAAGAACACAAGGTATCAGGGAAAGGTTTACTTTTCTGAGTCCTGATGAAAAGAGCAAAATTCAAGGCATTTATTTATTCAGCATCCCATTAATAATTTGTACAGGATATGGAAGTGAATCAAATAAACACAAACCCTTGCTTCATGGAGCAGACATTCTAGTTGATATGTAGGCATACATACAAAGTCTAAATAAGCTTCTTTTCCCTCTTTCTTTAACATTCAGGGAGAAAGGAAAATGAAATTGGGTATCCAGAGAGAGGCTGGCAGGGATTGAAGGACAGATATCCAGAGATAAGAAGAAAGCTTAGAGAACCCACCCTGTCCCAGATCTGTGAAGAAGAAAAGGGTAAGGCTAGTCTGTGCCAAAATCTGGCCAGAAATTTGTGTTTAGTGCTCCTTTCCACCTTTCTTTTGTGACCCTCACCTCCTTACTGAGCTATGTCTTTCCTACTCCTCAAAACCAACCGTTCTATCAGATGCCTCCATCAACAGTGGATTAGGAAAGGCTGGCTAATGCCACATGCATTTTCTTCTCCACAGATGCTGCTGTGCCTACCTGTGTCTGATCCACATGGAGACTACTAAGCGAGAAATGGATGGATGGATTCTTGCATGGGTGCATAGCTTAATAAGTGAAAGTACATGAAAAAATACATAAAAGCATGAAAAAAAGGATAATTAGATAAAATAGAGGAAAAGACTTAAAGGTGCTCATAGGAAGCTTGTGAAGTCAGAAATTGTAAAGATGGGACAGAAAATAAAAAATAATCACACCCCAAAGATGTGACTGAGGCGACAGAATCCAGGAGAAAAATAAATAAGTGAAATTGTAGAACTAAGTCCCCAAAAAAGAAAAAAAAATTACAGCACCTCCTAAAGATGAGAGGTCTATGTGGTCAGAACATAAAAGGTTGCAATTCA
>NW_017731456.1:3571121-3596027 GCF_001890085.2 Hipposideros armiger | reverse complement strand
GTAAATGGCTTAAATAATAAGTTTTATAATGGATCTCATAGAGTTCAGAGGTGATTCAGGTCACAGAGCTGGTTTGTGCCAGTGGATCCACAATGCCACCAAAGGACGCTGCTTCCTTTTGTCTCCTGCTCTGCCTATTGTGATAAGAGTCTGTTTTCTCACAGATACCAAATGGCCAACAACTTCTGAGAACACATATTTCTTCCTGTAGGTTCAGAGACACAGCACATCCTCCCCAACCTTCAAACAAAAACCCTCAATTTCAATCTAGATTTATTTGGGTATGTTCCCCTTCTTGAGCCAACTGCTTTGGCAAGAGGGTTAGATATTGTCAATCTATACTCTCACAAACAGTGTGAATTCAGGTTACCTCCAGCCTTCATGAATATTAAGAATTAACCTTTAAAAAAAAAAACAATAAAGTCAAAAGCTGCCAACTTGACAATGAAAAGGAATAGGCCATTATTATTTTTTCTTTCTTTTCTTTATTTCTTATCAGTTTGGACTTGTGAAACCTTAGGCTCGAAAATCAGGTGGTCTATATTTGCCTTTTGTTTGCCTGACTAGGTAAAGTTGTTTCATCTGAAGAAAGTTCGGGAAATTCTCTGAGAAACAAGAATAACAACAACAGAACATCCCTCTTCAGTTCTCATGAAGATAAAATAAAATGAATTTTTAAAAACCTGGTAAATGTTAGTTTTTGTTTATAATATTATTTTTATTACTAAACTGTTGTGGGGGAAGGAAAAATAATTTTCCTCCTACCTTTCTAAGTTCTTCTGGACTAAAAATCAAATTAACATGAACAGATTGACAGAAGAAAATGGCCAAATTTATTACATATGTACATTTGGGGATTCCATAGAACATGAGCCTGAGTACAGATTGGGTGTTAAGGCTTATATGCCATATTGAGCTAAGGGGGTACGTGGAGAGTGTGGTTTGGGACTTCAAAAGGGAGGAATTTACATAGAGATGGAAAAACAAAGTTTTGGTAAATAAATGTTTGCTGGGCTATCTGTAACATTGGGACACAGAAGGACTTTGACTAAAGGGGCCTAGCTACATGGGTTCCTCCCTGTTTATCACACTTAGTTCACATTATTAAACTACAGTTATCTAGGATGATATATCCCTTCCTGGAGCAGGTCCTCTGTCTGAATTCTTTTAGGCAATTAGGGGGAAGGTCGAAGGCTTTTCTGAGTCTTTCATTTCTTAAATATAACCAGCTTACAATAATGTATATCTTAAAAAAAGGCTTGGGGTGGAAAACTCTGCTTCCCCTTACTATTGTGATTACCTATTCATTCCTTGTGCTCATTGTTCTATTGGGAGTGGCCATTTTTAATCGTAAAAAGGGAGGTTTTATTGTTTGAAATGCATGTTTCCTCATTTAAGACACATATTTAGGTACACATATTTTTTTCACTAGTTAAATAGCAAAACCTAGAGACACTGACCCTGAGTATCTGAAAAACTCTGGAGAAAATGGAAAATCAATCAGTGATGAGAGGGTGAGAAAACTTTGGCTTATCCTCCTTCATCTCCAAGATACTTTACATAGAGCCACTTGTGTTATTATAGCTCCCCGGAATATGTAGAACACTGGACTTTCTTCACCATAGCTTTTCAGACAAAAATGCCACCAATGATAGTTAATGACATGACTAATGACAAAAATGAGTCACTGCAAAGACACAACTAGAATCATGTATGATAAATATAAATATTACTTGTTAGACTTTATAAATTCCAGAAATAACTATAAATGTCAGCCTCTTATGACAATAAATATATTTTTTAAATAAAGATAATTTGGGAGGGGAAATAAACAGTGAAAAAATTCTCTCATTCACAAGTTATGAATACCCCTGCCCTAATTTCCTTTGTAAATTAAGGCATAGCTTAATTTACAAAAGCATATAGGAAGCCATTCCTCTGAGAATAGAAATGCCATTTTTAGTTTGTTCAGTGTGCAGTATGATCCCTGTCTGAGCGGTGTTATTTCTGGCACCCCAATGAGCCACTCTTAGGATTGGTCAAAAAGGATCTAGGCTCCCTTCTTCACTTTTGGATGTTTTCTTCCTCTGAAATTGGTGAGAACAGAGACCTTTGTTCTTCCACCTCAAAATTCAGCAGTTCTTTGATTCCTGAACAGATAAGTTCTAAGGAAACCAAACTTCCTTCAACTGTGCCCCAAAGCTCCTCCCTGTCCCATACACGCAGCCGCCATAGCTGTATTACTAGTCCTAAGTAATTACTAAGGAAAGGTATCATTCACCTTCCCTGTTCTTTATCTCCCATTATGTATAAATGAGGATTGTGGAGAGCTCTGTATCATGTAAATGGTCCTTATTATCTTCAGGTGAAAAAAATCACCTTTTAAGAAAGTGGGAAGGTATGCCCTGTTCTGCAATATTTGGCAGTGTTCATTTTAACTGAATCACTTTTGAGGGCAAAATCACTGTAACCTGTAATAAACGTGAAATTTGTTGGATGCATGCTTGTATTGAATTAATATTTTATAGCTTCTCAGCCCTGTGTGGGCTGACTGTTCTACTGGAATGCTCTAGCACCATGGAAACGCTGGGAGATATTTTCTCTTAATTGTTAAGAATGTTTGACAGATAACAGTACAGTACCATGGAATTAAACTCCATCGCTAATGAATTCTGATCAGCTTATAACCTGTTTTATTCTATTATTTGAGGGGGTTTTTGTTTTATTTTTAAGCATTGCAACATCTGTCCTTGTCCATAATCACTTCTTAAAAGCTTTAGTGTCAGTAAGTATTGTCTATACAGTTGTCTTTATAATTACATATATAATTATCATCAGATAGAGGGAGAGATAGTTTTTTAATTAAAAACAGTCTCCATTAAAAAAAAATCTAACCTATGAAGTGTTATTATAATCGTTTTTGAAGAAATCTATCTTTAAAGAAGAAAATGTCTGCTAACATCTTTTTACTGCTAAACTGCAATTTTAATCACAATTATATTAGCCTTCAATTCTAATGTTAAAAACTGGCATTTAGCTGGAAAAAAATATTTGTAATCATAAAAACTATAATATAAATAATGCATATTTATTTTTACGTCTAAGAGAAACATGCTTTGCTTCCACCCTGTCAGTCCAATGTGATGCAATAGAAAATATGATTTTTTTAAGCATAAGACTTCTGAACCAGTTGACTCAAGCTTTACCCTAAAACACCCATTGTCCTCATGAATCAAGCTCATAATGGAAGCCCAGCTTCCAAATCTCTAAGCAGTCCGTCGTCGTCGTCGTCGTCCCCCCCCCAGAAACAGAAACTAAACTGCTAGTCACATTCCTTCTTGCTGGTCTCGCCTTTCAAACACATTTAGGGTTTAGTGGGGAGCTGTTTCTAGCCAACTCATTAAAATGCCTCCATTTTTCCTATTCCAGCGCTGTGATGACCACCAGGGGTGGCTCTGTCTTCTCTTGTGAACCTGTCCATGTAGCTTTTACCCCTTCTCTCTTCACAGGGTTGAGAGATGAGCTACAAGAAGGCAAAACTCAAAATATTCAGTTGAAGATTGATGGAGAAAAGCTGTGGACACATTAAAAATGTTTCTCCTATCACAGGGAGTTTACTAAGGAAGAGGTTATTGCTGATTGGGAGTAACTGGGAAAGGTTTTATGACAGAAGGGATACTTAAACATTGTGCGTGTGTTAGGGAGGAAGAGTAGCAACCCTGGGTGGAGAGACAAAGCAAAGTGTTCTAGGCAGAAAATAGCCCCCCAATGGTGTCCACATCTTAATCCAGAATCTGTAACTGTTGCCTAAAAGTGGCAAAAGGGATTTTGCGGAGGCAATTGAGCAGAATTGTGAGATGAGGAGATTATCCTGGATTATCCAAATTGACCCTAAATGTCACAAGTGTTCATAAGAGGGAAGCAGGAATGTGAGTCAGAGGAGGGCTGAGGAGAGAAGCAGAGGTAAAAAAAAAGGAGTCTCTGGAAGATGCAAAAAGCAAGGAAATACACTCCCCCAGTACCACGGGAAGGAACACAGTTCTGCAGCACCTTGATTAGAGCCTGTTTCACACTTCTGACCTCTAGAATTTTAAAATAGTAAACTCGTGTTGTTTTAAGGCCCTTGTTTGTGATTATTTGTTACATGAGCAATAGGAAACTAATACACAAAGGCAAATGGGGAAATGTGTGCTATTTGTAAAGAATATTAAACACTTCAGCATGGACGCTACATATGGCTATTCAGTGGTGGAGGATCTGGGAAGAATAATAAACAAGAATAATGATAACATTTTGCTTTCTGCTGAAAGTGCTATCATAGTCATTGTTTTAAAAATAGGATTCTCATAGCAACATTTTAATCCAGGCATTACAATGCTTCAATTTAAAGATGAAGTAGATACGGCTCACAGGAATTAATTGCCTTGCCCAGGTGCGTGTTATAGCTGGAACTTGGTTAGGAGCCAAGTCCACCAGCGCCTCCCCTCTTTCCACTGTGCCACGTCCCTTGTTCACACCAGGCCACCTAATTTCAGAGGGGTTTGAATGTCAGGCGGCCAAAGGGTGTGAAATTTATTCTCCAGTGATAAATTAAAGGTTTTTTAAGCAATGAGCGGCATAACCAATTAATATATAACAGTGTAGCATAGATTGGAGAGGGAGGAAAAAAATCTGGAGCCTGGTTAGGCTAACAGAATAGTCCAGGAGACAAGTAATAACAGCCTGAGCCGAGGCCAGTAGTGGGAACAGAGAGAGGCATAGTGCTTTATATAAGGTGGGGACGGAGTCGGGGCAGGTGGAAATAGGAACAGGAAATTCATCCTTCTGGTTTATTACCAAAGGAAACCTTACGGTTTTCTAATATGTGGATATCTCTTGGATATAAATTAGTGTACCTTTATATAGGCTTTATAGATACAAATCATAGTTTTCAAATAAAACTTTAAGTTTTTAACCCACATCACACTGTTTAACTTTCTAAATTCCCATTTCAGAAGTTAAAAAACATTTGCATAAAAAATAAATGAATCTCAATACTGTCTTTATTACAATAATACTTGGGCTCTTTTTGTCTCATTGAGGTCAACTATCCGACCACCAGTGAAAATTGAGAACAGAGAGGTGCTACTCTGCTCATCTCGCAGTCATGGCATATACACTCTCTAAATCGTCACCTTTCTGACAGGCCTCCCTTGACCCCATCCATCTCTCACTCTATTACCTGTTTTCTATTCCCTCCGTAAAGCTATTAGTAAGCTACAAATATATCTTTGGGTGGTCATCCTTGTGATATATCTGAAACATTTGCTGCTGCGTTGACATGTTATTTATTGCTGTTATTCATCTATCAGTTCTCATCATGCCCATTTTTCAATCTTTGATTGCCTTTTGTGACCTTGATGCTTAGAAGCTTTCACCAACTTTTTTTTTTCTCTTTCACTATAAAGAGTTCAGAATTCTGATACTGGCCTTGGCAGGCTTAATAATAATCCATCAAAGATGTCTATGTCCTAATCCCCAGAACCTGTGAATATGTTACTTTACATGGTAAAAGGGAGTTGGCAAATTTCATTAAGGATGTTGAGATGGGAAGAGTATCCTAGTTGAGATCCAGGTGGGCCTGATATATCGATCACAAGTGTCCTTACAAGAGAAAGAGGGCAGCAGGAAATAGAGGAAGACAACAGAAGCAGAGATCAGAGAAAAGAGATGATGCTATGCTGCTAGGTTTGAACATGGAGGCAGGGGCTACAAGCCATTTGTGATAATGGCTTGTGGTGATAGGTAATAGGCACCTATTAGATAATAAACACATTGTTCCAACAGAGAAAGAAATCCCAAACTCTCATCTTTTTATATATGTAAACTGGCATAAGAAATTAGAAAATCGCAAAGTGGTCTCTCATCACCTTATTATCCATTAATGCCTGTCCTCAGTTACTGAATGAAAATGTTCCAGCTAATTGTTTCATCTTGAAACATCAGTGTAGAAAACCAAAGACTGTAATCCATCTCAATCATCTGAGAATGAAATCATTTAAAACCTTTTCAGAACTTCATATATGGAGTCACTTGTCTTGAGTGACTGAAATCCATTCATGTCTCATAATCCATAAGGGCCATATAACAAACTTTTATGAGAAAAAAACCTGTGGTGAAATTAAATGGTATCTTTTTCAGTTGAATAATGCTATAATTAGAAAAATAGCAAAAGATGTAATACTGTAAAAGTAATACATTTGGCAAACCACACTTCCTTCAACATTACTCAAAATGGAATCTTATATTCCCTCAGTCTCAACATAATATAACAATATCTAAAATGTACTTGAACTCCTCTCTAATCAAATTACTAAGAAAAGAAAAGGAAAAGGGAGACAAATTGAAAAGCAAGAGGGAGAGTTACAGATGAGTAGGAGAAGATGAAGAGAGCACGAATGAGCACATTCAAATTCTCAGCAATAACCTGATCTAAAAGGAATAACAACTTCCACTTGCTCCTGTACCCAACCAATGGGAGCGATGAAGTGGAAAGAGGTAAGTAGAGAAGAGGCAGAGTTCATAACACCCAGCCCTACAGACACGTCTAGCATGGACACGTGGCGAGTGGTGGATGGGGATGAGGGGGGTTACTTAACACCTTCCAAAAGCTTAAGAAAAATTTTTAGTGAAACATCCTTACCGTCATTTTTATCCCCACATTCCTCCAACCTCACCTCCACCTCTCCCACCAGAAGGACAAAGAGAAAAGCAGAAGAGAAAAGAAATTAAATTTTTTAAACAACTATTAATTTTTTGAACTATTAATGTCAGACAAGCTGCAAGATGTTTTTAATTTAGTACATTTCATCTTCATAAAAGAGCGAAAATTTCTGAGACTTTCACGTGGACCAAGCACTGTACATCATACATGACCTAATTTATCTCATTTCATGCACACAACTCTCTGAGGTGAGTAGTATTGGTATGCCCATTTAAATGAGAAACTAAGTCCTATAGAAGTTAAGTAATTTGCCCCAACTCAAGCAGATGCCAAATTAAAAGGCTGGGATTCAAACATAGGTCTGTATGTCTCATGCTAGAGCCTGAGTTCTTTCTTAACCATTGGTCTAAGACATAGATACCAGGGTTTTTTTCTTTATAGATGAAAAAAAAAAACCAGAAACATTTGAGTCAAAGGAATATCAAGGAATTTTACATTATTGTCTCCAAATCAAAATTGCCTAATTCTGAAAATATGCTATTTTCCAATTATAAAATCAATACAATAAAAATATATACAAAGGTATAGAAATGAATTGGCAGTTTATACATCAAATTTATCATGGCAGAAAAATAGAGGGAATGGTGCTAAGGATGGTGGGTAAATGGGGCTATTTCTTCCATTAAAAAAGGCTTGACTATTCGTTACACACATGATAATGAGCTTTAGATTTGAAAGATAGTTCGATGTTTCGGTAGCTTTATAAATGGTGATTTTGTAAAAATCATCCCTCATTCCCTTACTGGAATAACCATCCCCTTACTCCGGCTTACTTGGTATCCCCAGATCTACATGAGAGTAAATCCTGGCATTCAGAGCCACAAAGTAGGACCTACTGATTTACCCGAAGGCAGAATCAGGGTTTGAAATAATGGTATCAAAGTCTGAATTTGGAATAAGTAAGTCTCCCAAGCACAGCTGAACTTTTAATTTTCAAACATGCCCTTCAGGGAAATTTCATGTTACATAATTCCAAGGGTTGATCTCTCTCTTCGCTCAACCCGATTGATGAGATTTGCAGTGGGGAGAAGCCACTGACACAGCCTCACGCAAACCTTCTCTCACCGGAGTCTCCACATGATGAACCCCATGTTGCATGGGGCGCCCTTCTGACCACCACAGCCAATGCAACCCATACGACTCACAAAGAAAACACAACACATAATACTGCCTCCTCCAGATCAATTTGCTTTAGACAACCAAGCCCAAAAGAACAAAATCAAGGGTTCCTTTGTACCTCTTTCTTCTGGTTCAGACATATGTTCATCCAACAAAACACACAAGAGCCGATTATGTTTTTGATGAAAGCGTCTAATTTGGGCAAGGCCGGAGCTACACTTGGATACTGTAGAACTCATCCATTTTGTTCCTACCACTCTTTTAAAAGTGTGTGTTAATGTATCCAGAGCCTGTGCTGCAGTAAAAATAATTTCTCATGTACCTGTAATATCTCACAGCTCGACGAATATGAAACAGAAAAAGTTCATGAGAGCCACATGTTCTGGTGAGAATAAAAAAGAAGCTACCAATTAGAAAAAACAAAGCCCCCAGCGATGGAGCAGCTGCAGTAATTACTGTGCCTTTCTGGCATCCTGGGAAACTGCATGCATTATCACAGTCACTTTTCACAGCACAGAGACACTTCATTAGCTTATTCCCCCCCCCAATAAATCCAGCCACTTTACGCTACAGAAAAGCAGCTCTCAAACCTAAGGTTGAAATGCTGGGTTTCAGAAAATAATGTTTAAAAAGTGGCCTTGAACAGATTTTGGAAACAATTTTTTTTTTAATAAATTTCAGTTAGAGTTACAGTGTTTAGTTGCAACATTCTCTTTCCCTTGATGAGAATTTAGGAAAACTACTACTTTACTTGCTGAAATGTGGTAAGAAGACAGTCTTGGTCGGCAACAAATAGAACAAGAAGATGAGGAGCTGGCTGGGTAAAAAGGAGAGCAGTCATGTTGCTAGCCGAGAGGAGCCAATGTGTTTAGAGCACAGTGTTGAGAGAAGAAACCCAGTCAAAACAGGACTTGGAACCACAGTCCCCAGAGATGAGGGTGGGGTGGGCTAGGGAGCTGAGTTCTGCCAAGCTCTGGAAGGAAAGGATAGCATAGCCTGAGCCCAAAATGGACAACTCTGTATTCAGAGGACAAATTGGGACAAGCCCCACCTAAATCTGGACATATAGAGGTTCCTTCCTCAAACTTATCAAACTGAGAGTGCTTATAAGTTATTCTGGTTTTAAAAGTCATTTCTCTAGCAAGAGGAGAAACAGGTCACTATTACATCCACCATATAGAGAGCTGTATTCCCTGTACGACTGCTACTTTTCCACGTAAAATGAGATCTTCGCAAAATTATAGTGTTACATACCGAATTTTAAACATTAGCATGTTATTAAAGAGTAAATGAGAGCTCAGGATTAAGTTCAGCCATGCCCCCTCCTCCCATGACTGGGAGGCCATGTAGCAAGCGGGCCTGGCCAGTCCATCTCGCCCAGTTGGCTCGGAGAAAAAAAAACGCACACCTGTCAACAACCGCTTTCAACAAATAGCAAGTGAGCATCTGCTGTGGTCCCGCCCAAATACAATGAGTCTGGAGGCTGTCTATGGAATATGATGTTTGAAGCTGAGTTCCACAGCCGACCCAAATAAGCATATCAAAAATAGTGAGTCAAGTCAAACAAGAGCAGCCTGAGGAGAATACTTGGAACTGAGATGCAAGGGAAGCAGCAAACAGGAGCCCACGAACAAAACCTGATCTAAGCATATCTGGGGGACAGTTGTTAATGACCATTAAAGGGTTTTTACCTGCTCTTGGCACATTCACATGAGTGTAACCATACGATTAGAAGGAGTGCGAATGTGAAAATCAATCACACTATTTTTAAAAAGCAACGGACTCAAAGAAGCAGCTTGTGGTACATGGTAACCACTTGAGCCTATGTAGTTAACACTTGCCTTCCTGTGTTCTCTTTGAAAGGTTAGGAACATAAAGATTAGAAAAACAACATCTACACCAATATGGGAATCAGGATCCGTGCCAAGAAGTAAACCTTGTTGTTGTAAGCCACTAAAATGTTCGGGGTTTGTTTGTTCTCGTAGCATACTGATATGCTGTTTTCCAATTATAAAATCAATACAATAAAAATGTATACAAAGGTATAGAAATGGATTGGCAATTTACACATCAAATTTATCACAGCAGAAAAATAAAGGGAATGATGCTGAGGATTGTGTGTAAATGGGACTATTCTATAAAAAAAAAAGACTTGAAGCAAGTATAACAACATGATAATAATTACTAATGTGGGTTATGGGTACATGAGTGTTTTTTGTGCTATTCTTGTAGTGCACCGTATTTTTAACACCTCAAAATTAAAATTAAAAATAAACACCATATATGCATTCACTGAAGATAACTGGGTTATATATAAAAGCATAAAGAAAATTAAAACCACCCATAATCCTACAATATCCTACCAAGAGACAAAATTGTACCAACATTTAAATATATACACCCATATATACATACAATTTTTATAATTTTATAAAAATGAGGTCTTGCTGTACTATGCCCCACTTTCTTTCATATGAAAATTAAATTTTTATATTGTAATAAATATTTCATAACATGATCATTTTCTTAAGAAAAATACATATAAAACAGAAGATCAAGAGTTATTTCCCTCCATCATGTAGTGTTATCATTCCTCTATTATTTGTCAACTCAAGGAGCGAAAAGCAGCCCATCTTACTTGTTTTGCATTTCTTTGATTGGCAGTTAGGCTGGGTATTTTCTCATGTATATAGACATTGTAATACTGTACACCTGTAGTGACCACCTGCTCTGTCTGCGTGGCCTGTATCTCCCTTTCCAAGGAGGAACTGCCACTTGCCTTTACCACATGGTCCTGATGAAACTGACACACAAAATGCGTTTGCCACCCCTTAATTGCGGAGATCAGCATGTAACCTTGTCATCCTCCAGGTGAGATCCTATTCCGACTACAGCGATTACTTCAAGGGTTGGGCCTGTGCCACAATCAACACCAATCAGAGGATCGCCCCGAGATTTAATTTTTGGATGCTGGGAGGTGGCAGGGAACAGGAAGCTATTGTTTTCTTCCTCAGAGTTCATGATATGCAACAGAAAAAGATGAAATGTGTGGCATCAAAGACATAACATATGTATGAGGGAAGTAAAAGGGTATAGTTTTGTATGCAACCAAAGTTATTCATTTAAAATAGACTAGTATATATTTAAGAGGTTTTATGTAAGCTTCAGGGTAACCAAACAGCAAAAACCTACAGTAAATACAAGAAAGAGAAAGGAACCCAAGCATGCCACTACGGCAAATCATCAAATCACAAAGGATCCAGCAAGAGAGACGAAGAGAAACAAAGGAACTACAAAACAGCCAGAAAACAATAAGAGAGCATTCGTAAGTTCTTATAGATCAATAATTATTTTAAATAGAAATGGATAAATTCTCCAACCAAATGGCATAGAATGTCAGGATGGATTAAAAAAACAAGACCCAACTACATACTGCCTAAGACTCACGTCAGGTTTAAGGATGCGCACAGGCTCAAAGTGAAGACATGGGGATAAAAAGGAGTAACGTTTGCAACAACATGCATGAACCAGGAGGGCATTACGGTAAGTGAAATAAGCAAGACAGAGAAAAGACAACTACTGTGCGATCTCACTTATATGTAGAACCTAAACAACAACCAAAAAAAAACTCAGAATCAGAGAGTAGTTTGGTGGTTCCCAGGGACTGGGTGGTGGGGAAAATAGGGAAATGTTGGTCAAAGGGTACAAACTTCCAGCTATAAGATGAATAAGTTCTGAGGAATCTAATATACAGCAGGGTGATTATAGTTAATAATACTGTACTGTATACTTGAAAGTTGCTACGAGAGTAGATCTGAGTAGGTTGTTCTCACCACACAAAAGGGTAACTATGTGAGGTGATGAATGTGTTAACTAATCCTATTGGAATCATTTTGCAACATATACATATATCATCATGTTGTAGACCTTAAACTTATATAGTGTTATATGTCAATTATATCTCAATAAACCTAGGGGTTGGGAGTATATATTCTGTGGACTCTTTCTGACCTTCCTATTTTACTACATTGTCTTCCTGATCTCTAAATTCCCTTTAAATTAGTGACTAAACACACCCCTTTTTCCAACAAAACTTAATACATGTAGTTCTGTCTTTTGTCTGTTTTTCTACTATATTAGCCTTCTTTGTATTGATTTCTACCAGTTCTTTATTCATCAATGACTTTTGTCTTCCACTTATATACAGTAAATCTTTTCTATTTTTTGTTTGCTTTGTATTTTATTTTTTGACATTCAGAGGATTTTAATTTTTACATTGTCAGAGTGTTTTCTTTATTGCTTCTTCCTGAGTTGCTACACCTAGAAAAACATTCCTTAACCTGAAATCTCCTATATATTTTACCTGTATTCTCTTCTGATCCTATCAATGGGCACTTTTCTTTTTCATTTTAATACATCTAGAATGTAGTTTTTTAAAAGTATATGTACTATTTCCATGGACCTAGTAATTATCAAAGAGATTAATATGGTGTAAGTAAATGTGTTCCAGCTTGATTGCACATTCACTGGCTTTTATCCTCAAGTTTGATCAATCCTGTGATGGCTAATTTTATACGTCAACTTGATTGGGCTAAGAGATGCCTAAATACCTGGTAAAACATGAATTCTGGGTGTGTTTGTGAGAGTATTTCTGGACAAGATCAGCATTTGTATCAGTGGACTGAGTAAAAGACCGCCTTCATCAGATCTGGTAAGGGACTGAATATAACAAAAAGGTGGAGGAAGAGCAAATTTACTCTGCTTGAGCTGGGACATCCATTTTCTTCTGCTCTTGGCCACCAGCACTCTGTTCTCAGGCATTCAGACTTGGATCTGGTTCCATCAGCCTGACATGCCATCAGCCCCCTGGTTCTTGGGCCTTCTGGCTCAGACTGAATTATACCACCAAGTTTCCCAGCTTGCAGATGGCAGACTGTGGGACTTCTCAGCCTCCATAATAGCATAAGGCCATTCCCAAATAAATTCCCTCATGTATAGATTGGTTCTGCTTTCCTGGAGAACCCTGACTAGCACAAAGCCCTTGAGATGATGCCTGGGTTTCTGGTCCACAGGATCTGAAGATGTGGGACTCAGGTCAGTCATCTTAATTAATTAAATTTTAGGTCAGTTCTATATCCATCTTCACTGCTACATCTAGACCTTTTCTCTATTCTCACAATAGCTATGGCCTTAGCTATCATATCTAGGAAAGCAGCTTCATCACTGATGTCATTTAGGCATTAATTATTTTCCATAGATTAGGACTATGCTAGTCAGCACTTAGAGAGTGCTTGCTTCTAATTGAAAAATGCCTTATTACTCTCAGTATACCTTGGCTATGGAATTGCTTAATTTTATTCTCAGATGCAGAGAAAAAGAAAATGTACTGCCCAGGCATACAAGCCCAGGGGTGGAGGGGGTGGGGGTGGTGGTAATAGTGGGGTGGGTGTTTGTATAAATATGCATACTTAAAGCCTTTATTTAAATACAAAATTAAATAGGTAAATACTAAGATGCTTGCTCTCAGTACTTCATAAGCTTTACTCTCACAGATAGGATTCTGGGGCACCCTGCTTTTCCAATCAATCAGCAACTATCCCTGCTCTGGGCTAGACACTGAGGGGACGTGTGTGAAAAAAAAAGTAATGACAGAAACTTAAAAATAAATAGACAAAAATCAGCTACAAATTAACAAGACACAGGTACCAGAATGGTTTTAACAATTCATTTCAATTCTAAAAGTCTAAGAATTGGGAACCTATGACTTGGCTAAGACATGAGAACCCTGTGTCTATACATAGGGACACCAGCTGGTTCTATGGTAATATCAAATTAGGTGCAAATTCTCAAAACTTGATAAATTATAATGTTTCTGCCCCTTCCTCCTATCTCATCTCTTTTTTCACTATTAATTTATGAAAAAAATTTATAATTTCATAAAATATAAAATTCCTTTATAATATCTACAATGAAATAAGTTCTGTGTTGAGCACAGAAAATTGTATAGAAATGAAAAATTAAGTCTCTTCTCTTACGAAGTTCACAATGTAATAGCAGGAGACAGATAAACAATTGTAGTATAGTGTGAAAAACGCTACCAGTCTCGGGAAAAGAAGGGCAGAAAAAGAAATGGGAGGCTTCCTGGAGAAAATGGTACTTGTACTAAACCTTAAAAGATGAATAGAAATCCGGAGTGTGTGTGTGCAGAGGGTGGAAGGAGGGAAAGGTTGTCAGCATCGTGAACCATGCCTGAGAGAAGCGTTATCAAAATAAATAATGAGCCATTGTGTTCTTATGGCTCTTTGCAGGTTTACAAAGCACTTCCTTGTTGGCCATAGCCACCAATAAAAACAGACATGAGGTGACAGGATCCCAGGCTCCAAATCCACAACCAGCTCCCTGCTGCGGCTTCAGCCACTCCAGCAACGTTCTTAGACATACCGATCTTGGAAATAAGGAGCATGCAGATCATACAGGTCATCATACCTGCCAAATACATGGTATTTACAAAAAGCCAGGGCTATGGCCCCAGATCATTCAGTATTTTTTACCCTTGAGAACTGGCCTAAGCCACAAAAATGCCTCTGGTGTAGACCAGTGATTTCCATATTGTGTGCACTGGGGCCCCAGTGTTCTCAAAAAGACCCACAGAGTGGGACACTGTGCAGGCCAGTGTCCAGAATCTCACCCCCCCGATTCAATCACTCAATATTTTGTTGGTTTATGGACTCTAAGTTTGCCTACACTTTTTTCTTTAAAGGGGCTCTGCTGCTTAAAAAAAAAAAAAAAGTTTAAAACCATTATCCCACTGCTCTATATATTGATTGCCTCTATTATTGAAGAATGCTATCTGGAATACCCTTAACCTCTAATAAAATTTAGGAAGATAATAATGTACTGTCCTGTCCTAAGGTCTTCACTGAGACCCTCGTCTTTCTTTGTGTATCCTCTTCCTATATCCAACCCCTCTAGATCGCCATTTCCATATCTTTTGATTCCTAATGTTCTAAAGCTCAATTCAATGTGGTCTCTTTCTAGGGACAGAGATGCTGTTCTTTCCTATGAGCATGGGCCCATGTATTTATAACAAGAAATGCTCCAAGCTAAATCTGTGGCCTTGTACCACCCCCACCATCCAAATCTCCTACTCTTTAGTTTGTGTCACTGATTCCACTAGGTTCCCAGGGCCTTCCAGTCCCATCTGCCCTTTTGCTGACAGTATAGCTGCTGTCTCTCCCTCCTCCTCTAGAATCCCATCAGCCTATAGCTCTTGAGACTAGGAGGGGTTCACCCTTTGCTCCCACATTTGTCCTGGTTTTAGATTTTTCTCAAAAGATGTCTTAACTGGAATAGCTACTATTGATGCTCCATAAGCCACTGCATTCCAGGACCAGAGAAACGGACTGTGCACTCAGCCATGTGCTCTCCTCTCAGCCTCCTTGCTCTGCTTCAGAATTACTCAGGGCTATGCTATGGACTTCACACAGGAGCATGGCGATCCTTTCTGCCTCTCCTCTCTCTGCTGCTGGATGCATTGCCCTGTGGCCACCCCACTCCATTCCTTTTGGACACGTTCAGCTGGGTTTTACAAGTTCCACTCTATGTGTTCATTTGCTTCTGTAGTTTCTCTGAGCTTTTTTATTTCTACAAGGAACAAAAATTGCATTCTAAGTTTCATAAGTAAAAACAATCTAGGTAACCGGAAAGCCCAAGGGATGCTAACTTCAGGCAGAGCTGAGTCTAGGAGTTCAAAGGACTTCAGCAGCTCATGCTTGTTCTCCCTCAGGTCACTTGTTTGCGCAGGCTCTCGCTCTCTCTCTCTCTCTCTCTCTCTCTGTCATCTCACCTTTCTCCTGCACCCACCTCCAATTCCCTCTTACCTGGCCTCATCACAGAGAAGGTGGGTCCCCTGTGATCATCAGCCACCCAGAATCATACGGCTTGGTGTTGAGGCAGTTCCCAAAAAGAAGCAAATAAAAAATAGATATATAAATTAGCATTCTTTGTTGCATTTGAGTTTCTTTCCCTTTTATAATCCTCTCACAATCCCTTATTTTATTCCAAATGAAGAACTTGACTAAGCTAATGCACTTCCACTCTGGGTTTCTAACATTCTCCCTCCAAAGCTTAGGCAGCAGCTTTTATTCTCATACCAAATTTTGAGCCTTTTATCGGCTGATTGTATTTTCCTCTTGCCAGGAAGCAAACAGTTCTGATATCCAAAAAGTCCTATGTGAAATCGTTTTTAAAATTTCTTGCTTCATCTTTGGCTTTGCAATACATCTTTTTTTCCCCTCCATTCAGCCTAGGAGCACATACGCCTGCTATAATTACTATAAACCCCTATATTTCTCTATTTCTTGTTTCTACTAAATTCCACCACTCCATTACGCGTAAACTCGAATTCTAGTTTCCCTGACATACATAACTACAATCCTTATTTTCTATTCTGTCAATCCTGACATATAAATATGATTGACTGATTGATCGGATTGATAGATGTTGGATGACTGGATGGTAAATGGTAGATGATATATGGACAGACAGATGGATGGACAGAAGGACAAACAGGTAAACAGGTAAAGAGAACCTAAGAGAGCTGAAGCCATCCCACCCATACCAGTAGCTGGCAATTCTAATACAAACAAGAGACCCGAGAGGCTCTGCCCTCTGAGGGGTGAGCTAGACCTGGCTCTAAAGCTGTACATTCCCACTTCCTAGAATACCCACCAAGACCCTCTCCCAGTGCTGGACACTTGCCTTAGTGAATGCTCTTTAAGCTCTTTGAGCAGACCTCCCCTGAATGGAGAAATGAAGAAAGATATAATTTAGAAAGATATAATGGTGTGCTCTCTGGTCCTATATTTATACCTGCCTACCAAGGCCTGATGGCTCCAAGTGGGTTGTGGTTCCCCCAGGTGATCTTAATGCATAAGGCTCCTGAATGAGGCCCAGAAAATAACCCATTTCCTATCAATGTCACATCCCATTAGTTAGAGGCCCTAATCAAAATCATCTCTTAAATCAGGAATATTTTTCTCTCCAAACTAGATATCACCCACCAGAAACTGCTCTAAGTCTTAACATCCCTAAATGAACTTGCTCCCCAAATTCAGCTCCTGATACATCCTGACTCCCATCTGATAAGCCATGCAAATGAGAGTCACTATGGACATAGGAGGACAAGGGAAGGCCCCTTCGTTCCACTCATTCCATCTCTCCCTTAAGCTATCCCTTCCATGTTACCATCTCTACCCTGATCTACTTGAACTTAAAAGGGCCAAGAGACATAAACCAATAAGAGATACCAATGGGAATCACAGGGGGGTAAAATCCAATAGAAATCCAAAAAGGAAGTGATCAAAATGAACACATCACCCAGAAAAGGAACACTTCAGAAAATGTACCAGGGAATACATCAGGAAAAAGTTATGAAAAGTTTTTTCTTTTTTTTTCAGCAAGCCCACTGAGCAATCTAGAGGCACTTCCTCAGCCACCTTTGCTTTCCTATACACACACATACAAAACTTTATTTAAACCTCAATACATTGATAGTAATAAATATATTGCATAGAGACTTGTAGTAATGAGGTAGAAAGTTTAAATATTTAATTGAAAGAAATCTATACTTACTTTAAGCTCTTTGTTTTAAAAACAATCATTTTTTGTCAATAATATGGTTGTTAGAGTTCTCGAAGAAGAGAATTTGGAGAGGTGGAGCGCCACATACAGAAATGATAATGCTCAAGAAACAACAGTACAGAATGGAGATTAAGTAGATACATTCAGTTAGATTTTGCTTAAATCCCAACTTCAAGTGGTGAGTGCTGGGTAAATTGCTTAATCTCTCTAAGCCTCAAATTTCTTTCTAGTAAAATGTAAACTTCCCTCCCAAGGTTCTAGAGAGGATAGATTAGAAATCTGACATAGAGAGCTCAATAGATAATAGATAATAAATGACAGAATTTTATTATTAAGTCTATTGTAGTTGAAGAATTGGAGAGTGGTAACTCTTCCTTTTCTTCCCAGACCTAGAAAAAATTTTTAAGTGTTAGAATTAATCATTAGAGATTATCATAGAATCACTGTCTAATCAAAAAGTCAAATTTAGCCAGGCAAGAGTTTACGAAAACCAACTATACCGTGAAATTTTACATAGTAATATTTCACAGTTGTGCTATATGAGTATTTACTCAGGTCCTACCAGTCAGCAGCTCTTCACTTTCTCTATCCCTAATCTGAAATATTTAAACAAAATGCATCTTCTGATGGCTGTATGTGTCAGCATTTTTTCTTCTCTAGTTACAAAATGACAGCAATAAACAGGCCACTGTTTCTAAGTCACTCTAGCATTGTACCTTCTTAGTATATCACCATTGGAACCAAAAATATGCTTGATCTTCTCCAGGAAAATAATTAGAGCATCTAATTACTAAAACAATAATCTATGTTCCTGTAAAGCAAGTCCTCAGATGTGTTACAGCCTTTCATCTTCTGCCTTTCAAGTTAAGAAAACATGAAAATAAAAGGAAACAATAAGTCTGTGTTACACAGTGCTCATTAAAGATACTGAGAACTTGCCCCAGAGTGTGAGGAAGAAAATTTGAATCAGAGTAGAAAAATCTAGGATTCAGTCCTGCCTTCACCACACACCACCAGCTTCAGCCACTTAAACTCTCTGAGCTTCAGTTTTCTCATCTATAAAATAAGAATGATAATGTTACCTCACAGAGTAATGTGAAATTAAATGTAAAATGCCAATTCCAATGCCTTCATGTAGTGGGTCCTAAAAAAAAAGTACAAAATGCCTAAATACTCCTGCAGTTATTTCTCCTTCCTTAGTCTTGGGAGAAAAGAATTAATTCAGTTAATCAGGGCATTACCTAGTAGAGCACTAGTCTTCCAGTAGTTTTGGTATCAGACTCTTTTTTTTTCCAAGCAAAACTATGTAGAAACACAAAATGTTATATACTAAAATATGGTCAGAAGCAGAGCTGCTTTTTTCAACCACCCACCCATCCATCCACTCACACACTAAATACGACTGGTGTCAAGCATTGTGCTAGACACTGGGGATACAAAGAATAAGATGAGATGCCGCTTTCTCTCAAGAAAATTGGCATCTAATCATGTCTAACCTCTTCTGTATGAATCTTAGATGCTGGTTGGTTGAAAGGGAAGGATCCTGGATGGACACACAGAATGTAAGGTCAGAAGTTGGGGTAGATGAAATAGGCTGCTTGCTGCAGACCCAGCATAATACGACCCAACATCAAAGTCTTGAGTGAGGCCGCTGGGAAATGGGGAAGAGTCTGAAAGATCAAGCGCACAAGGACAGGTGGAGAATAAGAAATCCTCCCAACAGGAAGACACAACATTTGAGTCAAGAAAGGCAAAGTAAGGATTCCAGGGGCAGACACTGCAGAGATCTCATGTGGTGATCATTCCCTGGAGAGTGGGTATAATTCAAGGGGCACGGTTGCCTGAGGGTTGGGAAGAAGGAAGTAGTAAATGGCGTAGAGCCAGTTTGAATAAGGAGGAGGTTATTTATTACTCAATAAAGTAATAATATGTGAAATTTTAGAACTGTAATAAATGGTTCCGGCAGGCACCACATCCTAGGCGAGACACTGATGATTTACAGTGCATTCAGATGGGGGACTGCATGAGTAAAATGATCCAGGTATCATTTCACACTAGGAATGTGGGAACAACAGGATTTATTCAGCCTGGAGAAGAGAAGGCTTACGGGTGCCATGATAGATGACTTCAAATATCCAAATGGTTACGGAAGAGAGAGAAATTACATTGTGAGCAGCTCCAGGCCATTCCCAGAGCTTTCACTGTGAGCTCTACTCTCTTCTGAGACCCAAACAAATAAATCTAACTGTATATAGTTAACTTAGGCTTGAACTTTGAACATAGTTGCCTAAACTGGTTGTGTGATATTTCCCTCCAAAACTCCTTCTCATCCTATAATTCATATCCTTTTTCATTGGTATCTCCATCTTAGCCACCAAGACAGAAATCTTGAAATCATTCAAGGTGCTAACTCTGTCTAGTATCTCCATATTAGTTTAGTTATAAATTTCTCTTCATTTTACTCCCTTAACATGTAAAGGTGGGGTTCTAAAAAACCAACGATGGCCGTAGTGCAGTTCCCTACCGAAAACTCTTAAAGGGATCTCATCTCTGTTCCAGAGTAGACTTTCCCAAGGCACAAAGGCTTTAAAACATCGTCCCAAAACCATGGACAGGGTTTGGACAGGTGGGTAGGCATGTCTTAGGTACAGAAATCTGGGAAACAGTCAGTGAGCACCATCACCACGAGCACACTAAAGCCTGAGAAGTCAGTAAATAAACCTGTTTAAATTTGTGCAATTAGTGATGCTTATCTGTCATTTCTCGGGCCACTTAATATCTCTTGACTGTCCATAGAGTTAGTGTTCAATGAAATATATTCCAGTGAATGTTGGATTATAAAGTGAAATGGCCTGTAAAGCCATTCATAAGAGCTTTTCAACTTTATCTGCTACTGTATTTATCCATCAACAAATACAAGAAATATTTATTGAATAGCTACAATGTCATGTGCTAATGATATAGTGGTGAGCAACTGGTCATGGTTGCTGTCCTCAAATATTTATTTATAGTTTCCAAAATTATGACATTTTTTTATTTTTCCAAGGCTTTGCACATGCTGTGCCTGCTACCTGGGGTGTCCTTCCCTCATCTTCTCCTGGCTCCCCCTCATTCTTCAGCTGCTTACACCCTAAATTATGAGTTCCTTGACCCTGGTGAGTAACTCATTCATTTGTATTTTCCTATGCCTAGCACTGTATCTGACACATAGTTCTACTCAATAAATGCATATTAAGTTAATAAGTGGATAAATGACTTAAAATATTAAAATTGCTTATTAAATTATAAATGAAAACATTTTTGTAATAGTGATATCAAATGCAAAAATATTAATAATTTACTACTTTAAGGAGATGCTTATAAATATCTCCTTCTAAATTTTATCTACTGACTTATCATAGTTGTTTCACATAAATTACAGGTACACCTGTCAGGTTCTTAATTGTACATGAAGTACTAATTTGCAAGAGTTTTCAAAATTTTTGTTACATGGAAATTGAAGTAAAGTAGCAATTAAAAACTGAAGTTAAATTATAAGTGATCTGATCTTAGAAAAGTACACATATACAGTAAAATTATTTTGTCTTATCATTAACATAAACTCTAAGTGTCACAAATGTTCACCTTTTGATATTTTGTATGCTTATGAGGCTAAATGTAACCAGCATAATCTGTCAACAGGTTGAGAAATAGGAGAGCTAAGTTCTTTTTTCATACTAACAACAGTACATATGCTAGTTTTTTTATAGATCATATATGGTTACAATGTTACCTAAATCTATTATAGTCAAGTGTCAACAAGTGGTTCATTCTGGTGAATGGGTCGAAAAGAACACGGAAGATTTACAGAGAAATATTTATATACCAGTGAAGATAAAGAAAAAGACATGGTATAAATGGGGGTAAATAAACTTGAAGATAAGCAAAGAGGCTAGAGCTGGCAAAAGATGGCAACCAAAGAAGCTAAGTGAAGAATACATGAGGGTCATTATACCAGTTCTATCTACTTTTGTGGATAAATTTTTCCATAATAAACTTTAAAAGAAGGGAGGGGAGAAAGGGATGGATGGAAGGAAACAAAGAAGGTAGATAGATAGGTAGGCAGGTAAAGAGGTAGATACATAGGTAGGAAGGAAGGAAATGATGAAAGGAAGGAAAACAGGCAGGAAAATAGGAAAGGAAAAAAGAAAGGAAAAGGCAAAAAAAAAGAAACTGTAATGGAAAGGGGAAAAAAGAAAACAGACATAGAGAAGAAAATATCTTCTAAACAAGCTGGATTACATTGTGAAAACAAGGTGGTTGGCCCATGATTCAGTATGTTTGATCATTTGAGTCCCTTTTGGACCAGAACATAATGATGGCTAATATGTATTGAACACTTCTTATTTGTCTGCTGGAGGCTTTACGTGTATTATCACACTTAGTCCTTGCAAGAACCCCATGAGATTTGTACTATGTACATACTGATAGATGAGAAACTGAAACTTACAGAGAAGCGCCTTGCCCAAGTTCTCATAATTGATAAGTGACAGTGCCAAATTTCAAGCCAAGAATGTCTGACTGCAGAGGCAGAGTTATCACACCCTGCTGTATGTTATATATACAGCTTATCTGCACATCTTGCTCTGGCTTCTACTTTGATTTAGGTTGATCTAAGGCTGCCATGGTGAAGTGTTGTGAAATAACTAGGGTGTCTGGAGCCAGACTGTGAACTAAAGTATACGTCTTAAGAGGAATCATCTTCACTTTCAAAATACTGGGTTGCAACGAAAAACATAGAAGAAGTACGTCATGCCTTTTCTGACAACCCAATAAAACCCATTTATATATTAATGGGCCCAAGAGAATATTTTCAAATCATATTACATTTGAAAACGTATTGATGCCTGTTGCAGATATTCTATTTTAAGAAACAAGTTTTAATGTACAGCAACTATAAATTTCAGTTCAAAATTGAAATGTGCCAACAATACAGCATTACTTCTGCATAACTCGTCTTCAATTATACTTTCAGCCCCCAATCCATCATGTGAGGAAACCAATTTTTTTAGATAAATTGAGTTCCCTCCACCACCACCCCCCAACCCTCCATCTCTAAGTCTGAATCTATATTCGGGGTATTTCTGCAGCATGGCAGCACTTGCAGGGACTAGTAAAAATCCTTGAATGTCATCAAAAATGCACAATGGCATCCCCTGAGACGTTCCTGCCTGGTCTTCAGCTATCAGCACACATGGATCTCTGCAGCTTTCTTTCGTGTACAGGTCACAAAGCTTCTCCAGGAGCTGGTTACTCTCTCAGTGGCTTCCCTTCCCTTCTCTGAAGTTTCTTCACTGCTCTGGAGCAAAAAGAAACTCAAATGGGTTGCTAAAGCTCTTCTGTTAAACCACTGAACAGCTATTTCACCTCTACTGTAACCCCTATCTGCTGGATACTGGGCACTCTGAGATTTTGTTAGCTCCTTGCACGGTTACCCAGAGATGAGGACTCTCTTGTCTATTATACCAGTCTACTCTCCAGAGCTCAGTCCAGAGTTGAAGAGAGCAGGGCACAAGGGCACTTCAAAGAGATCCCCCAGCAACCCAAGAAAACTGCTCTAGTGTCCGGCAGGGGAAACACTGACTTTCATTGATATCAAATTCTTCCATATGTGCTGTTTTATCAAGAGCCTGCATTTTAGACAAGGGTTTGATGCTTTGTTATCTTTACTTTGCTGTGTTGTCGCTTTCCAAAATTTGAAAGCAGAATTAATCAACTGTTAGGGTGGGGTAAAGGCTGCGGAATTAAAAAAAAAAAAAACCACAGGGGGGAAACTTAATTAATATCTCAAACTACTGCATACGAGAAAAAATGTGCTGCTTTGTATATAAAATATATCACTGTTCATTTATTACGAAACTTAAAAGTACACAATATTCTTAAATCTAATCTAGACACTTTCTGTAGATGATAGAAAAGAGCTGAAGAACAGAAAAAGTATGATTCAATAACGCACTCTCAGTGATGGAGGTGATATACAGTGTCATGATGTACTAACTCACTCATTCTGCTGCTGGTCCCGCCGCCCTAGGCCATCATGGGGAAAGATGTACATGCACACATGTATATTACATGAATTAAATATGTTAGTTATTGAACTCTGATATGTGCCAAGTACTTTGCAAGGCACTAGCAATATAGAAATAAATTATGCAAAGACTTCTAACTTCTGCTTTGTGATAAAATCAGAGAGAGTGTTTCTCCCATTATTATAATAAAAAAAATATATTGGATTAACTTCAAATTTATGATTTTTTTTTCCAATCCAATGGAGATAAGGTTTCAGAACAACCAACTGACCCAAAATCTGGGGAGATATGGGCACCTGTAAGAAAAGAGGAAATAGGAGCAGTACATACCTGGGGTAAACGCAACCCGACATCAAAAAGAACAGTTAACGTAGAATAACTGAGAGAGAAGTGAAAGCTAAGTGCAAAACTGGTCAACACTGTGAGGCCCATAGAGACTGCAGAAATTGAAGGAGTCCATAAATACTCTCATGCAGGCTCTTTCTCCATGAATCCCATGGAGCTCTCACAGAGTCGATCAGAAAGATCCCTAAGAAAGTGTTTATGGTAGTTCAGACCCGGGGAAGTAGAACAGCAGCCATGCTGAAGGGGCAAAAAACTCCACACAGACACTTCTCCCCATCTCTCTTATGGAACAAGAACCTTAGTCTATGAGGAGTAGGGCAGCAAACATTGCCAACCTCAGGACTGTGGTAAAAACTCATTGCAGCTGGAGGGAGGGACAGAGAAAACAATATATATGCTATTCAAGGATAGGCAGTAGAACTGAGAAGTCCATGCCTCCAGGAACCAGGGACACAGTGCCAGCCTATGAAGGAGGCTTAATTCAAATAGAAAATGTTCCCTGCAGCTAAGCTAACAAGCTCTGAGTAACCACAGCAAAATTCCACTGGGAGAGGAACAGGAGAGAAACAAGAGCAGGCAAAGAAACTCTGAAGCACACGAAAAAAAGGGACAACCTATAGCTTAAGGTCTACCAGACATGCTCTAGGAAATCCTTCCTAAACACAAAGGTGTCATTGGAGGATATGAAGCCCGTGGTGCCATGTGGGCAACCACAGAAGCAACTAACCTCAGACCGAGTCCACTCCCTTGAGTATTAACTCAAATTTACAAACCAAAGGCCCAAGAGAAAGAATGTTGTGTCCATATCCAAGCATAAAAGCTATTTCAATCTGTTATCCTACATAAGGTTTTCGGCTTTTAACCAAAAAAATAAATAAAAAGGGAGAGGGAGAGATGGAGAGAGGGAGGTAGGGGGAGAGGGAGAGAGAGGGAGAGAGAGGGAGAGAGAGGGAGAGAGAGAGAGAGAGA
>NW_017731456.1:3523643-3571074 GCF_001890085.2 Hipposideros armiger | reverse complement strand
GAGAGAGAGAGAGAGAGAGAGAGAGAGAGAGAGAGAGAGAGAGATACAAAAAGGCAAGAAAACACTCCCAAGATACAAAGCAATCATCAGTATCGGATTCAGATATGATACAGAAATTTAAATTATCTTAATGTGTTAAAGGTTCTACTGGGAAAGGTTGAAAACATGCAAGATCAAATGAGAAATTTCAGCAGAGATATGTAGACTATAAGAAAGAATCAAAGGAAATACTTGAAATGAAAAAAAACAATAACAGATGAAGAATACCCATGACTGAAGAAAAAATTCAGTGAATTTGAACCTTGGCCAAAAGAAGTTATCCATGCTGAAATGCAAAGAGAAACAGAAGAGTTGGGGGTGGGGGGAATCCAAAACCGAACATCCAAGAGATGTGGAACAATATCAAATAGTCTAACATGCAAGTAATTAGTGTCTTGGAAGGAGAAGGCAGAGAGGAAAGATAGAACAGGGCAGGAAAAAAAAAAACACTTGAAGATATATCCAAGAATTTTCTAAAATTAATGACACCACAAAGCCACAGATTCAAGAAGCTCAGAGAGAGGACCGGCCAAGTGGCTCAGTTAGTTAAGAGTTCGCTCAAGAGTGCGAGCTCTGAGCAACAGCGGTTCGAGTCTTGGCCTGAGCTGAGATGCCAACAGGTGGCAAGATGGCTCAGCTAAAATATAAATAAATAAATAAATAAAAGAAGCTCAGAGACTACCAAGCAGAATTAAAAACCACAACAAAACAAATAATAATAGTAAGTATATCATATTTAAACTGCTGAAAACTAAGACAAAAAGAAAAATCTTTCTTTGCTAGAGAAAAAATTTTCAATTCATTTTCTGTAGCTAGGGATATATGTTTCTAGGTTGTTTCACTTAAGGAAATTTCAACAGAGAGATTAGATACAGAAGAACAAGGCTATGTATTATATAAAACTTCTCATCAGAAGCCAAGCAAGCTAGGACACACACACAAAATTACATCTTTAAATCCCTGAAAAGAAAAAGAAAAAAAATCTGTCAACTAGAATGCTATTTTTTTTCTTTAAATGAACAAGAAAAAAACCTTCCTCCAATAAACCAAAACTGGAGGAACTTCTCCTCAGAAGACTTTGCAGAAATGTTAAAGGAAGTTCTCCAGGCAGAATGATTATGATGTCACACTAAATATGGGATCTACACAAAGAAACAAAGAATAGAACACTAGTAAGAAAATAAAGGTAAAATATTTTTCTTACTTTTAATTGCTCTAAAATACGTGGTTATCCAAAGCAAAAATAATTTCAATGTATTTTGTGTTCATAGCATATGTAAAAGTAAACTGTATGACAACAAAGCACGCGAGTGTGTGCGAGCGTGCATGCGCGTGCGCGCGCGCGCGCGCGCGCACACACACACACACACAAAGTGGAAGGGATACACAAAGTAATATAATATTATTTGAAAGCAGGATGTTAAGAAAAACATGGAATGTAGGCTGTGACAAATGAATCTAACTGTTACAGATGAATCTCATGACTATAAAAATAATAGAAAAAATAAGGTGCTGAACTAAATAATTTGAAAATAGCTTTTTGACAGGATAGTGTAAGGCTAAAGGCAAAAGAAACTAATACCATCCAGTAGTGATACATTTGTTTTTCACAAGGGTATGTGTTACTAATTCTCAAAGTTCTTTATTTACATACTGGGGTTGAACAAATAAGCAAATATACTATATATAGTGAGAGCCATGTTGCATTTGAGACCTTAAAAATAAAGAATATGGGCTGGCCGAGTGGCGCGATGGTTAAGAGCTGGCTTGGGAAGCCAGAGGGCCCCGGTTAGGATCCCACATATGAGGGCCAGTGACACTGCCCTCTACAGCTAAGATGCTGACCAACAGCTCAACCTGGAGCTGGGTTGCCGTGAGTCGCCGGCGACGGCGTAGGCTGCAGCCCCTGTGGCAGTGGGTTGCCATGGGCTACCGTGTGTAGCCAGCAGCCAGCGTGAGCGGCCGTCCAGAAGCCGGCGACTGATCTGCCTCGCCCGGGAAGAGTGCAATGATGGTGCCAACTTGGGCCAGTGAAGCAACATCCTCCACAACTAGACTGAAGAACAAAACAACAGCAACCTGTCTGTTCCCCTTCCCCCAATTCCCCAGCACTGTTCCCTTCCCCCCAATACCCCAATAAAAAAATCTTTAAAAATAAAGAAAGAAAGAAAGAAAGAAAGAAAGAAAGAAAGAAAGAAAGAAAGAAAGAAAGAAAGAAAGAATAAAACAAGGCTGAAATGAACGCTGTGGGGCAGAATTGAAGTCAGAACTATAATATGGAGTGGCAGTTTTTAAAAAGCAAGTACACACACATACAGAGAGCTGTATAAATCAATGTAGATACATGTCATGTACTAACTAGTATAAAGAAGCAAACCTGAAGGAGTTCTAAATGGCCAATTCTGGAACAACTTGAACAATAAAATACATAATGAGTGTATTGGGTTATAAACAAATAACTTTTAAAAATCTGTAAGTCCAGTTACATAGGTTTCAAGTGTACAATTCTGCAATACATCACCCACATTGTCACCCCAATAAACTTTAATTAAAAAAAATTTTGTAAGTCCATACTGATGTAACTAAATAACTGAATAAATCAATAAATAGATTAAAAAACTCTTTATAAAATAATTCCAATTAAGAAACGCAAAAGAATAAAGGGGAAAAAAAATCACCATTACAACACCATCATATTTTGTTTTTAGGGAAAAGCCACTGATAGCTGAATTATGGGCAAAGTTTAAGAGAAAGTGGATATCTACATAATTTCAAAATATCTCAAGGGCTGGCCGAGTGGCTCAGTTGGATAAAAGCTCGCTCAAGAGTTTGAGCTCTGAGCAACAGCGGTTTGATGCCTGGCCTGAGCTGAGCTGCCGCTGAGCTGCCAACAGGTGGCAGGATGGCTCAGCTTAAAAAAAAAAAATAGCTCTACCACAATACTTAGAAATTACAAAGGAGAAAATTGTAATGTTTAGAGACTCCCGGCAGACAGCACTTAACCAAGGTTAACATCTCTGTTAATACAATTCAGCATTGTGAAAGCCCTGTTATGATGCTTTAAGAAGGGACTATTACCTCTTTGGTATCCCACTCAACAATGCTTAACCCCAACCTATTCATCAGGAGACATCATACAAACCCGAATCAAGAGATATTCTGCAACATAACTGGCCAATGCTCCTCAAAAGTGCCAAGGTCATGAAAGACCAAAACTGAAGAACTCTCACTATTGAAGGAATAGGGAAATATGAAAATTAACTACTGGAATGGATCCTGGGAGAGAAAAGGAACATCAAAGAAACAATTGATAAAATTCAAATGAGCTATGTAGTTAATAATATTTTACCAAGTTTAATTTCCTAGTTTGGGTATATGTTTTCGGTTATGTAAAATGTTAATATAAGGGGAAAGTGGGTGAAGTTGTAACTCTTGTAAATCTAAATAAAATGTAAAAGGTAAAAACATGGATTATTGGTTAGTCCTGATATCAATGAATTCATAGTCTATTGGGAAAGAAAACACACAAAACAATATTATATTGTGATATGCGTAAATAAAGATACAAGGTGTTATGACAGCCAACGGCTAACTACTAAGCAAATCAAAGACTGTGTAAGGACAAAGCACATAACATTTGAGATGAGCCTTATAAAATGTTGCTGATAGAAGAAAGAAGCCAGAATTTCCAAAGCAAATTTTTAAAATATGTATGAAAGGCTATGAAATGTCTCAGAAACTTAAAGTGGGTTGATATGGTTGAAACAAAGATGAAGCAGTAAAACTAGAAGTACAAGTAAACATTAGATCCATCCAAGGAATGTCACCTTCTGTCATAGGTAATTATGAGTAACGAAAAGGTTTATATCAGGGACATGATAGAGGCAGTTTTATGTTTTAGAAACATTTTGATAGTATTGTGGCAAATAAAATGAAAGAGCACAAAGTGTTTACTTACTGGTTCACTGTTTATTCTTCCAATTGAATTTTTATCTAGAGTGATATATTCATGCAACCTCTGATACCAATTTCATAGAATCTTAGTGATGGAAATATGTGAAGTTTTCAAATGCTTAACCCTCACTCCTCAAATGAATAACCCTCACTACAGGAATTTAAAATTAAATTCATTTAAAATTAAAATACTATGCCTCATTAATACATCAAAAATGCCCTGTATATTTCTTTGGATAACATAAATAATAATATAGCTAGCACTATCATTTGCATAAGCAGTGAATACAGAGTATCCACTGTATGTCAAACACTATTATAGGGGATGAAGATTTAAGATGAAAAAATATTGACCTAAAAAACACATTCTTCATGGAGCTCATGTTCTAGGAATGAGTGGTAAGATTAAAACAAAAACAAAAACACAACAATTAACTAAGTATTGGAAGGTGATAAAAGGTATGGAGAAAAATAAAGCAGGATTAAAGTGACGGGGAATGCTGGAAAGGAGGAGGCTGCAGTTTTAAAATGGGTGGTTGCTTAGTTCTTATTTAAAAAGTGATATTTCATTAAGAACCCTTGCAACTACCTGAGGGAAGAGCTTTTCTACTAGTTCAGGGAAAAGCAAGGATGAAAGCTCTGAAAAAGAGTGTGCCTGGAATTGTCAAGAACAAGGAGCTCTGTGTAGCTAAAGCTGAGTGAGCAAAAGGGAGAGGAGTAGATATAATTTTAAAAAGGTCGCATGGGGGCAAGGTCTTATAGGACTGGGCTGGGCATTTTTAAAAGTTTGGCTTTTAATTTGAACAAGAAGAGGACTACTACTACTGGAGGACTATGAGAAGAGAAATCATATTATTTGGTTATGTTTTTAAAAGAATACCCTTGCTTCCATATTGCAAAGAGCCCAAATAGGGAGAGACAGCAAGAATGGAACCAGAAAAACTCAAATAGGAGGTAACCACAGTAATTTAGGAAAGAGATTATGATCACTTGGACCAGACTGAAAAAAGTGGTCATATTCTGAACATATTTTGAAGGTAGAGCCATCAAGATTTCCAGACAAAATGGAATATAGGAGAAAGGCAATGATAACTCCAAGATTTTGACCTATGCAACCGGAAATAAAGAGTTGATGTTAACTGAGATGAAGACAATTGTAGATGGAGCAGATGTAGAGAGGAAGACAAGAGGTTTAATTGTGAACACGTTAAATTTAAACACATTTACTATTTTTTCCATTACACATCCAAGTATACATGTCTCATCAGCAACTGGATTTATAAGTCTGGGGTTCTGAAAGGCTGTCTGGTCTGGAAATAGAAGTTGAAGAGGTATCAGTACACAGCATCTGAACCATGCATCTGAATGCATTCACGCAAGTAAGCGTGGACCACCTAAAGGGCCAGATAGGAAATATTTTAGGTTTTGAGGGTCATTTGGTTTCTGTCACACTTACTTAACTCTATCTATGCAGCGCAAAAGCAGCCATAGATAACACATAAACAAATGGGCATGGTTGTGTTAAAAAAAAACTTTATTAAAACAGGCACAAGATGGATTTGGTCCATAGGCCTTCATTTGCCAATTGTTGGCATAAATAAACAAGAAAGAAGAATTAAGAACTGTGCCCTGTGATAGACACAACAACTTTCAGAGGTCAAGGAGGGAGAGAAAAAAGTACCTGGCACAAGAAATTGAAAAGAAGTAGCCAGGAGGATAATAGAAAAACCAGGAACATGTGATGGTGTCAGTAAGAAGTGAGGACCGTATCTGAAGGAATTAAAAATTATTCAAATCTATCCACTACAGCTGATGGTTCAAGTAAAATGAAGACTGAGAATTACTGGTAATTTGAGGGTTACTGGGATCTTGGCAAGAACAATTTTGGTAAAGTGATTGGGGGCTAAAACCTGAGTGAAGTGGCTTCAAGATAGACTAAGAGTAACGGAGATAAGGGTATTAAACTCTTGCTAGTAGTTCTGTTACCAAAGGAAGAAAAGGTGAAGTCAAGGGTTTCTTGTTAAAATGGGACAAAAACTGCCTATTTTTATGTTGCTAGGAATGGCCCAGAAAAGAAAACTGTTAGTACAGGAGGAGGAGAGAATTGCTGGGAACATGTCCTTGAGTAGGAAGAAATAACAGAATCTAGCCCCCAAACAGAGATGCTGTCCTCAGATACAAGTGGGACAATTAATCTACAACAACAGGTGGCAGGCAGAATATGTGAGTAAAGAAATGCCACCAGGGTAGTTAGATCTGACCGTGGGAGCTTGTGAAAGCCATCTTCTAAAAGTCAACAGCTGAGAGGGAGGACTGTTGGAGATGGCTTGGGGACTTGGGGAATAAGAAGGTATGAGATAGTTAACTAAGGAAGTGGGAAAGTTGATTGGGTCAGAAAGTGATTGACAGGCAGCATTAAGTTTCCACACCATGAATTTCGTGAAAGCAGTCAGTCGTGCACTTTGATTTTTTTCCTGCCCTGTTCATCCTCATAGGAGCAAACAACCCTATGTTAGATTTAACCAGTGTTAGAGTTTCACAAAAGTATATGTCAGAGCAAGAAAAAGGCAGGAGAATTTACTATATGTGCTGAGGGGGTGGTAGTAACGAATGAAAACAGGAATTAAGCTGCATAAAAAGGAAAAGTGACATCATGAAAGGATGAAGGTCTGTGGAAAGGTGGTAGGATCAAAGGACCGTGGGTCCCAGTGAGTCTGAAAGGTTGTTAAATTTAGAGAATTAGATAAAGGAACCCAGAAAGAGAGGAGGTACCGATCAGAGAGTAGGATGTATGAAATTGAGATTCAGGGGGTCTACAATGACCAGTAATGGCAAGGGCATTGCCTGTTTACCAAGTCCCAGATCTTCTTCCAGGTACTTGATATGTATTCACCCATTTACATGCCATAGAAACACAGATGATGTACTTAGTACCTACAAGCATCATAGATCATCGCAACACTGAGTAAAGTAGAAATATTGACTTTTTCTTCTCTGTGGCTGTCCATAGTTTTCTTCAGAGGCACATTATCAGTGTCCCCTATTTAACCTTGGACAGGCAAAGACATCTCTCTGAGGGACTTTTGTGTAGCTCTAAAGAAGATACTAATCACTTCACAGCATGTATAGAACTATCTGTTCTTTAAGGCTTCTTCTGATGTTATCAAGGATGATATTTATATCATTATACACAATAAAGGTAAATTCTATAGGAACAGGATATTGGCTACATGCTGATTTAATGAATCATCTTCCCTAAGGAAGAAAGAAATATATTTTAAAATTTAGAGGAAAATACAAAATTCCATAAAATAACCAAAAGTGTTAATTATGTATATATAAAATATATAATTAATGAGTTGACCCTCTTAGAATGCACTGAAGTTTTTCTCTAAACCTACCAAACTTCAGAATAATGTTCACTTCTTAGGCGAGTGTCTGGTATTTAATTGGGGTCCAATAAGTATTAGCTGAATGAGTGAAAGGAAAGTGTGACTGTCCTCTCTTGGAAATCAATGACCTCCATCCAACATTTAGCTTTTTCCTTTTCCCTATGACACAAAATCTGTGAGTCAAGCCTTGTTTTTTCCCTTTTCCCAGGACTATACTGACACAAGTCATTCTCCAACTCATATTAGGTAACAGCCTTGCTTCATAAATACAACGCTGACAGAACTGTACCATTTATAGTCCCTTGTCTTCAAAAGACATTTCCCCCTTCATTAATTTGTTCCCTTTTGGTCCCAATTCTCACCCTTTATGGGACAGTGTGTAACAGGGACAAATCTTCCCGATTTGCTCATGCCTGGGAGGAAACAGCCTGGAAAGCTACAAGTCACATACCAAGATGATGCCAGCCAAGCCCTGGCAAGAGAAGGATTCAACATTCTCAGATTAATTTCATGGCTATTTGTTCCATCCCAGAATCACATCAAGCACAGCCCTCCAAATTGAAATTGCATCACTCTGTCCTTGCTATCCAGGTAAGGGCAGTGAAAAATGAGCATAATCTCCACTGTCTAATGATAAATAATGACTTTTCCCTTCACAACTGAGATGTATTTTTATAGCATCATCAGAGAAGCCTAATTACCAAACAAAATGATAAGATATATCAGGACACAAGGAACTCGGGTTAAACTCACGAGAAATAGGCATGTGCATCCTGGCCATCCTTCAGTGTCACCGCAGTAATAGAAAAGTGGCAACTGGAAGGTGCATAATGAATATTCCATTAAATATTCATTTGGATAGTAAATAACTTAAAATTTTAAAGTACCCAGTAAGAGATTAAAAGAGAAGAGCGCAAACATGTCTGGCTGTGAGAGGAGAACTGACAAGCAGAGTTGGAAAGAAAAATAATAGAGGCAGCATTTAACATTAACTGGGTAAAAATAAAATTATGCGGGCCCACACAGACAGGAACAGGAGCACCCAATTTTAGGGCTTTGACAGGGCTAATTTGGCTTTCACAAATTGTGATCTGTAATTATCCAAGTGGATTAATATTATGCTTTCTGCAATGGGGTCATTCTTGTTATCACGTTTTTTTACACTTATAGTCCTTTAACTGTAAGTGTGGTGCTTAACATTGAGAGGTTTTCCTAGTTGTGAGCTTGTTTTAGGTTTGCATGACTCATTGAGCTAGGTACTGCGTCGAGACTTTTGAGTGCTCTAGATTCCTGTGTATTCAGTTTGGCCTCGTCATTCCAGTGTCCATAAAAAAGAATAGCAACAATAAGCTGTTGGGGGCAGTGGCAAAACATTTTATTTTTAAATAAAATAATTGAAAAGGAAGGAGATTGGAAAGCATGAAGTACAGAAAGGGAATTAGCATTCACGGAGTCAGAAAGTACCTACCAAGAATGAAGGACCATCTGAGTACTAAACCGTTACACACATAATCTTAATTTCTCCAACAACCCTGTCAGCTTGCTATTAGCCCAACCCATTTTTATTTATTTTTTTTTGTGTTTTTTTTTTTATTGTTAGTTTCAGGTGTACAGAACAATGCAATAGTTACCCTTTTCACCCTCACAAAGTAACAACCCCCCTCCCCCCATCCAGTGCCCTCCCACCCCCCGATATCATGCTTATCTATTACAATTCCATTGAATCCGTTCCCGCACTCTACTCCGTGTCCCGAGGTTATATGTATATATAATTATAGTTGACATACAGTATTATTCAACATCAGTTTCAGAAATACAATGCGGTGGTCAGGCCTCTACATCAACTATGAAGTGGACTCCCCAAAAGGGCATTGGTCCATCTGGCCCCCTAAGAAATGCTTACAACGTTATTGATTGTATTCCTCGGACTGTCTTTTTCTATCCCTGAGGCCATATTGCAATTACCAATTTGTATTGTCTCATCCCTTCCCCTCTCCTTCATCCCCGCCCCCTCCCAACTAACAACCCTCAGTTCTTCCTCTGTGTCTCTGAGACTATCTCCATCCACTTCTCCCATCCACTCAGTTCCTTAGAATCCACGTATAAGTGAGATCATATGATATTGTCTTTCTCTGACTGACTTATTTCACTTAGCATAATGTTCTCTAGTTCCATCCATATTGTTGCAAAGGGTACTATTTCCTTCTTCTTTATAGCTGAATAATACTCCATTGTGTAAATGTACCAAAGTTTCTTAATCCAGTCATCTACTGATGGGCATTTTGGTTGTTTCCAAGTCTTAGCTATTGTGAATAACGCCACAATGAACATAGGGGTGCATATATTTTTTTGGATTAATGTCTTGGGATTTTTTGGATAAATACCTAAGAGTGGGATTGCTGGGTCGTAAGGTAGTTCCATTTTCAGATTTTTGAGGTGCCTCCATACTGATTTCCATAATGGCTGCACCAGCCTGCAGTCCCACCAGCAGTGCACCAGGGTTCCCTTTTCCCCACAGCCTCGCCAGCATTCCAAACCATTTTTAAATGAAGGAAATGAAGTTCAGAAAAGATAAGGAATTTGTCCAAAGTCGCAAAGTAGGAAAGAGGTAAAACTCAAATTTAAATCCAAGTCTACATAAACCCATAGGACTTATTGTTTTTATTATCTCGTATACTCGTTTGTCCCTCTGGAAGCCATCATAGATCATAATAAAAATGGAGAAAGTTACAGGCAGATTCAGGTGCAATTTTGTATACCCAGTGCCTTGTAAAATGCCTGGCACATAGTATGTACCCAATTAATACTTGTTAAAGGAAAGAAGAGGAGAAGAGGAAGGGAGAGAGAGAAAACAAGGAACGGAGAAGACCTGATCTGCCACTCAGTATTCAACTATTATTAGTAAAATCATAAGTATAAACAGTTAAAGATAAATCTTAATAAGTAAAAAACATATAAATATAAAATGAACACATGTGCCAAAGATTTTAACTCATTAAATAAGGGAAGCAATATGATATTCCAAATGGTACAAAAGGGAAATAAAAGAACCACACAAATATACACCAAAAGGAATGCTGAGGTGAATTTGCCTAATAGATACAAAACTGGTTAATGCCCAAAGAGCAATAATCAACTGCATTTTCAGGGCATGCAATTTGCATGTCTATGGGCAAAAATCATCTGCATTACTATTTGTATTATGCAACTTTATAGAGTTGTAAAATAGTTCAAATAGATGAAAGGCAGAGGTAACCCAAAAGGATACACTAAACAGAAGACTCAATATTTTTTTTTTTGCCCAGTTTAGTCCTTCCCAATGTTTCATATCATTTACCTTAGAGCCTAAGATTGAGAACCATTTAATTCTCAAAGTTCATTGCCACTAGTTTACTGATTGTTTTCATATAGTTTCCTTTGTGGATGGTGCACTGATCTCCCTATTCATAGATACTTCCTTGTTCAACAGTGAAATTATATACTGTATATAGTGCATTACATCATTCAAAACTACTTAGCAATTTATTGTCTGAGAATGATTAACAAACACCAGAAAATTCCTCCCCTGGGTTCAGGACCTATTTGATAGACAGAGGACCTGGTTAACTAGAACATGGCATTCGCCTACTGAGCATGAATGTTCCTGCTCTGGTGGGTCTAATCCTGCCTCCCACTTGCGATGCAGGAATTGAGTAGGTGGTGGAGAATCCCAGAGTGATGGAAAGGCCTTCTGCTCATCCATAGCTTATTACACAGTCTGGAAAGGGGCAAACTGTGGCCAGCACATGTCAGCATAACACTAAAAGTTATGTATGAGTAGCAATTTAGCGGCTTTTTATAGCAGCTACTAGAGTGCTGCCCATCTAGGATTTTGCTATGCCGGTTTTGAAAAGACACTGCTAAACTTCATGCCAGCAATCACATTAGTCTATTGGCAGCATAGGGATTATTCTGTTGTCCTAGAAAATAATAGGAACACAAAGGAAAGAAGCCCTTCCTATCCCACCACAGTGGCCTCCTCAGCACAACAGAATCCTCCAGCTTTGTTGGTTGAAGTGTGTCCAGATTTTTAGGAGAAAGATATCTCAGGAGTGTTTTAATCATGCATGGAAACAATGGTACCTTGAAAAGTTGAAAATCTGGACGATAATAAATGTTACTGTAACATTATTTTTATTACCATACAATTTCTATCCAAGATATGTCCAAAAAGGATTTAAGATGATTCTAAATTCATTCAACTAGCATTGTGCTGAATATAAATATGATACGGTCTTCCTTTGAAGAATGTATTTGGAAAAGAGAGTCATAAACAAAGTACCCAAGGCAGGCAGAGAAGATAGAGATTAATTCTTCTCAGCGATGGTTCAGGAGGGCTTCACACACTTGATCTGAACCTGTAGGATGAATATAAGGACAAAGAGGAAGGAAGGCTTTTCCAGATGTCTCCAAAGTGAAGGGTATGTTGAGGGAATACAAGTAGTTAGTTGCATCAATTAAAAGTAGTTATGGAAAGAGGAAGGAAGGCTTTTCCAGATGTCTCCAAAGTGAAGGGTATGTTGAGGGAATACAAGTAGTTAGTTGCATCAATTAAAAGTAGTTATGGGGGCCGGCCGAGTGGCACAATGGTTAAGAACTGGCTTGGGACGCCAGAGGGCCCCGGTTCGGATCCCACATATGAGGGCCAGTGACACTGCCCTCCACAGCTAAGATGCTGAACAACAGCTCAACCTGGAGCTGGGCTGCTGTGAGTCACCGGCGACGGCGTAGGCTGCAGCCCCTGTGGCAGTGGGTTGCCATGGGCTACCGTATGTAGCCAGCAGCCAGCGTGAATGGCCAGCAGCCGCAGTGAGCGGCCGTCCAGAAGCCAGCGACTGATCTGCCTCTCCCGGGAAGAGCGCAATGATGGTACCAACTTGGGCCAGTGAAGCAACGTCCTCCACAACTAGACTGAAGAACAAAATGACAGCAGCTTGTCTGTTCCTTCCCCCAATTCCCCAGCAATGTTCCCATCCCCCCAATTCCCCAATAAAAAATCTTTAAAAAAAAAAAAAGTAGTTACGGTACCTGATCGCGGAACAGGGAGCTGGAATGGAAAGGGGAATATAATGCCCAGAATCCATAGGGCATTATTATGGAGGGCATTGAATGCCATGTTAAATATTTTACAACTAGCCTATTGGTAATAGGGAGACACCAAGATTAGAAAAACAGAGGAGGTATCTAGAAGCAGATAAAAAAAAGATTTCAAGAAGTGAGTGGATAATGGTACCAAAGGCCACAGAGTGATCATGGAGGGAATGTATGTATTTTGCTACTCAACATCTAAAGCACTTTTTTTATTTGGGGGAAAATTCAGCTTTATGTGAAGGGCAAAGGGCCATGTCTCCACTAGAGAAGGTAAAGTCCTGCCAGGGTTTAGAGACAAGTGACCCAGGTTCAGGCAATTGGATATTCCACCCAGGACTTTCAGTCCCAAGTGAGGATGTGAATGTATAGTGGCAGCTCATAATTCACTCTCAATGGCTGTGAAAGTGTCCAGTGTCCCCCAGCATCTAACTGAAGTATGACTCGGCCATGGGACTGGTTACTCGGTTTCCTTGGCTTCTTGTCCATTATCTAGTCCTGGTTCTCCAGCATTCCTGTTGGTTCTGTGAGCTACCCAAAATCCTTCTCGTAAGTTTCTTTTTGGTTTATATCAGCAACAGATCGTTTCCAATGCTTGGGTCTACAAACACATACCAATACCCAAGACTGAAAGTAAACTTTGGTTGTGATAACTGGAAGAGCATTGATTTCTTTACTGATAGCAGTTTCAGTAAGTGACGGGTCACTAGCCAGACTCAATTGGAGTAAGAATTTAATATTAAACGAGGAAAATTGGTGCACAAGGGTAAACCACTTTTTCATGTAATTTGACAGTGAATGAAGAAAGGTAAATAGGGAAAGCCAGATTTGAAGGACATTCTTCCTCCTGCCCCCGCCCCCCTGGTCTTTTTTGCCAATAAAAAGGTTTAAGCATCTTCATAGGCTGAATGTCACTCTGGTTAGAAAGATATTGATTTTAGAAGAGAGGCAATATTTGATGACATGAAATCCAAAAGGAAGAGTTGGAAAATGAATGCTTAGAAGGCCCTTATGGAAAGGTTAGTTTTTAAAAAGAAAGATAAATGAAGATAAAGAAAACTTAGTTGTTCAATGAGATGGACTTAAGAGTTTTCACACTTCATAGGATCTATTTTACCTGTGAAGAAGTGAGATAAAAAAGGAAGTGCATATATCTCAATTAAGAAAATTGGTAAAAGGTTAAAACCAAGAAAAAAATAATTACTTATGGAGGGTATGAAGAAAATATTTGCTAAACACCATTCATATTGAAAAACTAACATGCAATACTAACCAAAAACATTTTACAAATAATACAGCCATATTCTTCATATAGTCATTTCTTAGGAAGACCTATGACCATAATATTGAGCCAATCCAGTGAAGGCATTTTTTCAGGAAACTAAGATCATGCAGTCTAAGCAGATTTCTAGACATCTAACTTACTAAAAGATAGAACATAAAATGAAAAGAATAAATGAATCCTATGAAATTTGCCTCGTAACAGTTTCTCTTCTCAAAATGTCTTCACGCTAACCACCTAGAAAATCCCTATTCATTCTTCAAGAATCAGTACAAGTGTGGCCTCCTCGCTCTAGAGCCTTTCTCTGTTCATGAAAGACAATATTCACCTTTCCTCTCTAGTGTCTTTGTGGCACTGTATTCAAGAAATAATTATAATACTCATCACGTGATAGATCATCACTATTAACAAGTCTACATCCCATCATACAGTGCAAACTCCCTGGAGATAGGGATGACAAGGAACCTCAATATCTATTGGGTTGTTGGAAAAGTCATGATGCATTTTTGCAACAAAAAACATAGAAAAAATACATCATGACTTTTTGGATACTGTAGCACCCAGCCCAGAAGAGGAGTACAACAAATGCCATTTGGGTGGGTTAATATGTAGATGAAAGTTTACTGAATATCATTTATGCTAGTCAAGTGATTGATTGAATCTGACTAAAGAAGGCTATACCTTATGACAAGGATTCTCTGCAACACACTGAAGAAGGATCCATACTGGCTCAGTGGTTTAATTCTTTGAAGTTTTGGAAGGTGCAATAGAATATGTTTGTTTATATTAAGGGCATTAAAATGCTGTGGCTTAAGTAAAGAATATAACTGTGACTCTAACATCTTGGATAAGAACTTTATATATCATATAGAAATAGTACAGATTCTACTTTTGCTACAGTGACTCCTGCTTTATTTCCTAAATAGACTTCCATACAGTAGTGGATTCTGAATTTCTGAATGGGAGGAGCTTTGGACCAGAACTCTGGTTGGGTGAGTTCATGTGTGTGGTGAGCAGAAGGTAGGCTCTAAGAGACTTGCCTGAAACTGCCCGCATTCCACACATACTGTTTTATACAGATTGTATGTTTCACAAACCGTATAAAACAGTACGGTTTGGGAGAAGATATTGAAAATCTGGAAGATACTGTTACATCCCCATGCAAATGGTTAAAAAATAAAAGTCACCTTTTGGGAACTATTACTTCCATAATCAAGACCTTGATTACACTGATATGCTAATGTAGATCATAAGTGTATCTCATCTTTATGAACAATTATCTATTTTATCTTAAATCTTTTAGAAGGACGACTATGGAAAAGGATAAAAATATATTGACTAAAATATGCTTTCCCTGTATTACTGATAAATATAATAGAGAACTTGGTTAGTAACATAGTGTATTTGTAGCACCTTGTGCTTCTTTACATCTTACTTACTTGCTTATTTACTTGTTAGCCTCTCCTACGAGATTCTGCACATCTTGAAACTGAGACTATGTCATATCTACTTTTGTCTCCTTTGAGACTAACACTGTCCTTGGCATTTAGTAAGTATTAAATAATTTGTTTTAGTGATCAAATATATATGGTAGATGTCCTTCGTCAAGTAAAAAAAGGCCAGCGTTGATTTTTTCAAAGATGTATATGAATCTTTACTTGGCCTTCTATTTGAACACTAAATTGTTATCTAACTCCATTTTCTCACACTATTGTTCCATTTTTTTTACCCTTTACATCATATTTAACCAGGGTGTCTGCCATGTCTAATCAAAATATGAGGAATTCAATGTTCTTTACTTCCCTCTCTTGATAAAAATGCTATGTTAGTAACAGAAAAATCATTACAAATGTCATGCACTTGAAACATAAGTGACTCATTTAATTTCTAGATTTAGACATCACAAAATTTATAATCATAAAAGTCTTTGCAGTTGTCACACATAGGTTGCTTCAGGACTCAAATAAGAATTTGAGGTTAAGATCAGAAACTTCACCTCTGAAATTATAACCAATGAGAATACAAAATGGAAGTGATTAGCCATCTGCAGAAATGGCATATCCCAAAACGTTCTCATTCATCTGTATACCTGGAACACCCCTCAGGCAGCTGATACAAAACCCACTAAAATGGTCTGACAGGGGCAATGACCACTGTAGACTGTCAGGTGAACTTTTTGTGGGAAATGTAACAAATAAATGCTCAGGTTTATATTTCATTGTCTTCTGAGATCAGTTAGTGTGGTGGTTCTCCCAGAGTTATAATCAGCCCCTTGCTGAACTGATAAGAGGACATTTCTGAACCTGCAGAGCTAAGGGATGCATTATAGACCCATAGTGACCTCACTGTCATTGAGAGCCTGTAAGCTCAGCCCATATCTTTCCACACCTCTTACCATTTTACCTTCAATAGATTATAAAGTCACTGAATTACTGGGTGTGGAGAAAAGTGTTCCCTGAAGGCCCTGCCAAGAAAGGCGGGCCTTCTCAACCCACCACCACTCCATTTCACAAAGTGACAAAGGAATTTATTTCCTCCTGATTACTTAAAATTTAATATTAATGGAAACTGCACTTCTGGGGACAGGCAACTAAAATTCCTAATTGTCTGAATAGTTCAGTAAATCCACGATGGTCACAAGGAAAATAAATAATTTCTGACATGTTAAACCCAGATCTCTCAGAGTACAAAATGTGGCTGGTTATATTCCTTCAATATTTTTTGATCCGTGGGACAGATTGTGACTGACTACAGTATGCATCACACTACATTTCATAATTTCATCCTCTGACTCATTCTCTCAACAAGATGGTTGCCTCCAGACAAATGAAATGACTTTGAATTCCAGCAAACAGACGCCTCACAGCTTCCAAGCAACACCACATTATGTTGAGCATAACAGCAAACCCATTCCATTGCTAGGGGTCCTACAGTGAACAGAGGCTGCCTTGATGGACATCCTGAGAGACACAGGAGAAATGCATGACCATCTGTTCTGGAGGAGGCCAAAGAGATTTCTGCATGCGAATAGAGGGTCACACTAGACAACTTCCAAATTGGCTTCTAACTCTAAATCTGCTAGAGAAGATTACATAGAATACAATCAACGTAAGTGCCATTTAAAAGGTTTCTTCCTCAAGATAAATATCTACATCAACTTAAGAGGAAACAAATTACATGGGTCAAGCCAGTTAAAAGGGACAGCAGTTTGGAAGACAATGTCTAAAAGAAGATTCCCTGACGACGGGAGATGAGAATGTTCCTGCCTTGCAAAGATCTGTTTCCTAAAGAAGAAATGGCGCTTCTCCTCAGGAAACACTGGCACTGATGTTTCCTGCTCTTTAAAAATAACATAAATGTGTAGGAGTCTTTTTTCTTTATGAAACTAATGTTTTATTGTTAGGTCTCCTTGGAGAAATATAATTTTTTATGATTTTAGCTGGCATCTGAAATCTACGTTTGTGGCCTAACAAGAGAAGCAACACTACCATCGTGTGGTAAAAAAGATTAAATTTTTTGCTTTTTAAAAAAATAAGTTCCAGTCAGACATGAAATTTAAATCCACAAATAAAAGTTCTACCCAAATGCATATTCATTTTTGCATCATTTGGATAACATTCCTGTCTCTCATTAAATAATTTGCAACTTGTAATAAAGGCAAAATTTATACAAAAAAGGAAATTGTGATTAATTTTTCTCATTTAAGTTAGACTGTTAATTGTGGCTTCCTGATTTCTTGTGCATTATCAGTAAAACAAAGGATAAAATTGAAAAGCCAGAGAAGTATCACCGATTTTACTGCAACAATGCAGTCATAGATGCTTAAGCAAACAAGCAAGCAAGCAAAAAGCTCTAAAAAGATAATCAAGCAAAGAACAAAAGCTAGATTTTTTATATATATATATATATATATATATATATATATATTATGAGGTACTTTCACATGAATTATCTTAATTGATCCCAACAACAACCCTCTGACATTATTAATATCCCCATTTTTCTCATGGGGAAACTAAGATGCAAAGATAGCAATTTACTCCTTCTGGGACACCACCTGTCACAGGATGATACTGTGGCAACAGAGGCCTCAGCACACCCTAGAAGGAGCTCTGGAGCCAGGATGGCTCTGCAGTGCTGTCCCACATTGAGATCTACGACATTGTATCTCTGTGTTTACCACTGGGTGCAGGCTGTTCCCAGGGAGGGGCGTAATCGTGGGCAAGACAAACTCCCTTCTGCAAAGGGTAATTCCTAGAGAGGGTACATGAACCATCATCAGACAACACTCGCAACAGCTTGAAAAAGGGGAGATTTGGTCCAGCAGAGGGGATCTGAGCAGTGCACCTCTGCATCAGTACTGACCCATTCTTTAGTTATGAGAACTAATTATACGTGTGGACAGACATATTCACTGTTATTTGTACTTGGCTTATTACTTAACGTATTGAACCCATATCTCCGTTAACCAAATTCTGAAAACCAATGTGTCTCAAGAATTTAAACAGGAACTACATATTTTACTCAATAAATTCCTTTTAACAATCTCAACTGCTAGTAGTATGGCTAAGTCACCAAACACTGTCCTTTAAAAAATAGACAAGCACAAATTCAAAGATTACAAACTAAGCTTTGCACAGTATGCCTAACAACCTAAAACATCAACACGATAAAATTTTCTTTATTATTCCCGTACTCTCCAGAGTTATTGCTACATTTATATTGAGTTTTCTAGGATTTCTGAATCATTATTATTAAGTTTCTGTCATTTGGTTTTAATTTTTGAAACTGGTGTCTTTCCCAAAATGATATGTTCTTTTAATTTTGCATAACTGACAGTTCCTAACTCACTGTTCTTTTATTATAATAATCAATACAAAATAATTTGTAGTTTTGAATACTTGCATTTACTATTAGTGTTTTATTACAATTACCAGAGACATTTAGAGGTTTCACTTTATAGGACATAAGGAATTGAGTCTCTGCCGTTAGCTCTCCAGCAGGACACTTGACTAACTCGTCAATTTGTAACATTCTATTGAACTTTCTTTAGAGTACTGAGTTTTCAACCCATAACTATGGTATCTCTTTTTGTGTATTTAGGTGTTATTTAATAATGTCTTTCAATAAGTTGTGTTTTTCTTCATAGTAATCTTAAACTTTTTTGTTATAATCAAAAAACATTGTGTTGCTATTGCAAATACTATATCTTAAATTACATTTTCCAGTTAGTTGTGATGGAATATAAAGATAGATTTAAATGTCAATATAATAACTACAGCCTTGAAAAACTCATTAATTTTAATAACTTCTCTGTAGATTTCTTTTGCTTCTTCAAATAGGCAATTATATTAGCTGAAAATAATAATTTAGTTTTTTCTATGTATAGTAAATGTTCTTTTAATTGACTTATTGAAAGGCTGGCAACTAGAAAAAATTTTTGAATTACAGTGATCATATATGGCATCCAAGTCTTGTTACAGAATTTTAAGGAAATTCTCCTGGGAGTGATGTTTGGTGTGAATTTTTGTGGATATCTTTATCAGGCTAATGAAGTTCTGTTCTATAATTTGCTTTCTAAGAGGGTCTTTTAAAAAAATGTTACTGTCAAGGTGTGATCAAAATATATGGTGAATGTTTAAATAAAAAAATTTGTTGCAGTAAAAAACACACTGCCATTAATCCCCCTCAAAATACTCCCCCTTGCTTTGAAAACACTTATCCCATTATTCTTGCCACTTTCTGAAGCAGTTCTAAAAGTCCTCTTTTGAGAGTGTCTTTACTTCATCCTCCATCATGACATCACTCTGTGTCACACATCATTTCTGGATATGGCAATTTCTGTCAAATGAAAACATTACAGTGTGTCCTCATCTACCTTATTTACCAGATCTGGCACCGTGCGACTTCTGGCTCTTCCCCAAAGTCAAAATGACCATGAAAGGAAAACATTTTGAATCAATTCAGGATATCAAGGCAGCCATGACAGCACAACTAAGACACTCACAAAAGAGGACGTCCAGAACTGCTTCAGAAAGTGGCAAGAACAATGAGATAAGTGGATTCAAAGCGAGGGGGACTATTTTGAGGGGGATTAATAGCAATGTCTTTTAGTGTAATACTTTTTTTAAAAACATTCACCATATTGTTTGATCACACGTCGTGTATTCTACATCTTGAAATGATTGTATCATTCTTGTCATTTAAATGGTTAGAGTGAAATATACTGATTTTATAATTCTGAACCAATACTTTATTCCTATTATAGAATAAATCCAATTTCATATGGGGAATTAGCTTTTGATAAATTTTATTCACTAATATTTATGTTTTGTGTGTTCCTGTGTGAAATAGGTCTATAATTTTTGTTATGTTTTTCTAATTTGGTTTGGTATCAAAAGATATTGCCATGTTTACAATTTTATATTTCATGGTGAACAGAAATCTTTATCAAGGTATACTGACTATTTCCCCCCAGTAATAGTTTGTCTAAAATTTTATTTTGTCTTATATTTAAGTAGCAGGCAGCTTATATGAAGAAAGCTCTTGGTGTATACAATAGCTATGAAATTCCAAAGTCACGGGAACACCAATACTAGATTTTTTAAATGATGGATCTGAAAACTAGTTTCACATTTTCAAAACTCATTTGCTCATAAGTAGGCCCAAAACAGATCAAAAGTGACATATAGGTAGGATTTAAAGGAGATAATTTTGAAGTTACAGTATTCATTGTACTGCTAGGAATAAACCCTTTCACTATTACCACAGGAAAAAATAAATGAATAAATAAATAAATAAATAAAACCAATGTTAGAAACAATTCTCCACATATCTTTTCAGTTCTGTTCTTCAGTCAAAATAATTATGGGTAATTTGAATCTCTGTCATCTCTCTTCCATGACTATACATTTTTCTCCAATCTTGAATTACTTTCCCATAGTTGCTGTAATATATTATCGCAAACTTACTTGGCTTAAAATAATACATACTTATTCTCTTTCGGTTCTAGAGGTCAGATGTCTGATGTAGGTTTCACTGGGCCAAAGTCAACATGTGGGTGGGGCTGTGCTCCCTCTTGAAGTTCTAGAGGACAATCAGTTTTCTTGCCTTTTCCAGCTTCTGGACCTGAAATCCTTGCATTCCTTGGCCCATGACTCCTTTGTCCATTTTCAAAGTCAACAACATATCTCTTTTAAATCTAGCTCTGCTTTGTTATGACATCACCTTCCCCTTTTCTGTCTTTGTAGTCAAATCTCCCTCTGTCTTCTTTCCATAAGGACACTTGTAGCACCATCAGGATAATCTCCCATCTCAAGATGCGTAATCACATCTGCAAAGTTACCCTCGCCATATAGGTAACATTCATAGGTTCCAGAATCTAGATATCTTTGAAGACATTATTCAATTTACTACAAATTCTTAACTACTTGTTCATTTACAATTCATTTTGCTAGGTTCTCCCACTCTTACCGTATTTTCAATAATTTCTATTCTCTTTTGCTATTACTCACAGGTGATGTTCGTTTCAGGGATTACTTTATTTTGTTCATTGATTTCTTATTAAGATCTGAGCTTATGGATTTTTAAAATTATTATATATTTGAAAGCTTCAAAAAACAGTATAATGATTTTAAAATGTTTGAAAGCTCTTTGATCCTCATCCCAACAAAAACTGGAACCTCATTCCCCTTCCTTTGAATGTGGGTTGTTGACTCACTTCTATAATAATGAATAAAATATGGCAGAAGAAACAATATGAGCCTTCAAGGCTAGGTCATAAAAGGCATTGTTGCTTTTGCTCTGTGATCTCTGCATTGCCCACCATGAGAGAAGCCAACCACCATGTTGTGAGGCTCACATGGGGAAAAACTAAGGCCTCCCACCAAAACCCAGCACCAATTTTCCAAGCAGGTGAGTAGCTTACCTTGAAAGCAGATTTTCCAGCCCCACCTAAGCCTTCAGATGACTACAGCCCTGGCTAATACCTTGACTGCAACTTCATAAGAAACTTCAGGCTAACTAAACTGTTGATGAATTCCTGACTCACAGTAACAAAAGGATAACATTTTTGAAGTCATTAAGTTTTGGAATAATTTGTTATGCAGCAATAAATACCTAATACATACATGTAACATATTATAAGTTAGGAAATATAATAAAATAGACATCAATGAGGTAACCACCATCTTAAAACCAGAATACTGCCAATGCCATTGGACCAGAGGCGGTGACGATACTCTTTCTTCCACTTTGCCTCATCTACTGACTGTTCTCTTAAAATACAGCACACCTGTATGATTCCTCTTTTAGCTTTACCTCACGTGGTTCTCCTCTGTGCTGTAACCTGAATCCAGGAAGCCTTCTTCAATCAGCCCAACCATCGCATCCCTCTTGTTTAAAAGGGATTACGGATACTTGCTTTCAGGATATGATACTAATTTTGAAAAATAGTACTCTGCTGGTTTTCTTTTCCTTTCTTTTTTTTTAAATCTCCTTCAAAAGCCAAGCTTTCAGAGTTGTTATATAAGAGACACGCTTTAAGGAATATGTTAAGTTTCTCTTTTTTTTAAATTCTTAAAAGTGTATCTATGTATGAAGGCAAAGCTTCATTAAAAGTAGCATTTCTGAACCACTACGTTCTGTAGTTTCCTTTTGCCCCATCCATTCACCAGCCACTAATCATTTCTGCACAGATCTGCGCTTTCTCATTATTTCTTGACTTTCACTGAAAGTCACACTAAAGAACAGTAAGTGGAGAAACACCATTACACTTCTTTTAAAGTTGCTCTCAATTTCATTATCTCTTATGCGACTTATGTTCCATACTCCCAAAGACCTTCAATGACAAATTTATCTTAGGATTCAAGGACAAGGAGGGGTAAAAAATGATTTTATGATTTACTAATATATAATTTCTTACTAGGAAATGAGAACTACATAGTTGAGTTTATAACAATGAGATCCATTGTGCATATATTTAGTGTCAGCAGTATAGTGCCATGTTAAAAGGAAGGTTTAATGGTAGAGGTACTAGGAAAAAAATGAAGAATTGAATCTTCACAGGAGAAAAATTAGTAAAAGATTCCTCTGTTAACTAACATTATTATTCAAGAACGGTGTTACTTGCAAGAACGCACAGCCCTTTTCTCAATTAACATTTTTTATAATAAGAACAATATGAAACTTTAGTTCCAAATCTATGTATCACACTTCTTGCTCCTCCTATCATTTTGAGATTCTCAAACAGAAATGCACAATTGTAGACCTAACATTAAGCATTATCATACAACACTTAAGGTAAGTCTTTTCATTTAGTATCTTTTCATCTTATGCCCTACTTTGGAGGAGGGAAGATGGGGAGAGGAAAAAAAAGTCTTACAAAGATGTATACATGCCAAATTCAAAAAAACCAGTGTCTTAGTGGTCAGGAATATGTCCATGTGGTAAACAGCCAATTTATGTCAGCAAATATCCAAATATACTTTTTTATTGTTTGAATTATACTTTATACTTATTTTTCTAGTTTTGTGTATTTTATAAGTTGTATAAACGTAAAGAATACATACTTCATAAGTTTTATTTCAGTTCCACTTAGCTAATTAGCTAACATTACTTTATGGTTCTATGAACGTTTTTCCTTTGCTCTAAAAAACTGATATTCGTCACTGTTTTTCCCTCTTTGCCCTGGATGCTAAGAAACTTGGAGCTAAGTTTTGAGATTGTTATTCCATCACCAGTAGTTCTCTACACTGTTTTCATCTTTCTTCCTTATTTATATCTCCATTTCTTTGTCTTTGGTATATTGTTTTGACCTTATATTTATTTTTTATAAGTGTTCTAAAACAAAATTTGCACATACATAAAAGAAATCAATAAAATATATAATAAACTCCTATGGAAAAAAATGCTAGTCTCTATTTCTATAACAGTACTGTCAAATAGAAATTTCCAAAATGATGAAAATGTTCTATATTTGCACTGTGCAATATGATAACCACTAGCCACAAGTGGCGACTGAGCATGTGAAATATGGCTAGTGTGACTCAGGAACTGAATTTTTAACTGTATTTTATTTTAATAAATTTAAACAGCCATATAAATCCAGTGCCTACAATATTAGACTGCACAACTACAACTTCTGCCATATGAGGACACAGCAAAAAACAGCTGTCTGTGAATGTGGAAGAGGGCTCTTCCCAGACATCAAATCTGCCAGCGCCTTGATCTTGGATTTCCCAGCCTCCAGAACGATGAGACATACTTATTGAATCAGCCACCCAGTTCACGGTATTCTGTTACAGCAGCCCAAACATGCTAAGACATTCTTATTCTATGAAAGACCGTTAAACTATGAAACATTTTTGAGTTATTTTTATACTTAATGCAAATCAATACACCACTATGAGTTCTTCATCTATAAATCCCAGCTATAATGTGATATGTACCTTATTTCTCAAAGGTATGTTAAGAGTTGACACAGCATTTTATTACTATGTTGGAGTTAGGAGAAAAAGTAATATTCAGATAGTAACATTATTGTGCTATGACCTTCCTTTTATGGTTTGAGTAATGAGTTATTTAATTACCATAACATTAAATTATTTAAATAAAACTTCTGGAGATGGCTGAATTAAATGGTTTGATGGCATAATGCTTAGAGTTAAGCAATTGAATAAAACTGTAGGGAGCATCTGTAATCAAGCCAGATTTAAGTAACATCTGATGCACATTTATGGAATAATAGCCTTGATGATAAGCTAATTTGAGAAAAGTAGGTCCAGCTGTATATCCATTAGAAAGAAAGAAAACGCTCTCACTAAAACGTAAAGCAATACACAAGAGGCAATCTAATAAAATATCCATTAGTTTAAGGGTATGTATGATTCCAACAGCAGTCTTAGCTCCATCATTAACTAAGCAAATGCATTTCAGTTTCTTCCTTTACGTTCTCATACCTCAGAAAAAGAGAAGGGAACAATAGCCTCATATTTCTCTTGCATATTTCATGAATACATTGTGATTATAAGCTTACTGATATGGAAACAAGGAACAAGGCATATTGAATGTTTTAGGCAATGCATTGCTTCAATTTATTAGGACAAGAACTTTGAAACTTTTCAAACCATACGTATTGTAAAAGGCAATATGTTATCATTAAAGATAATGTTATTTCTATGCATTTCAAACTTATGTGCACTTATTGATTGTAATAAGTACCAGCAAAATTCTTTTAACACTGTAATAATTGTATTACATGCTTTCAGAATGCAGTTTTTTAAATGTTTACAAATCTGTGATGAGGTGTGCAGTATTCCTCATTCTACTCTACACAGGATCACAATGTGGTATATTACAGAGATGGGCTTTACGTGCCACAAACTAGAGTTTGAACTCAACAAATAGTTCAAGTTACTTAGTAATGTTACCTCTTCATGTGTGTTTTGTTATCTCTAAAGTGAGTATTACGAACCTACCAGTGTGGTTTGGAGGATTAAGTGAAAAAAGTATTTATTTAGTATCTGGCGTGACATAGATGTTTATAAATATCTTCTTTATTATTAATTCTGAAGTTATTTATCAATTTCCTGTCTCTTATTTCCTTTGTTTTGCATGTTTCATTCTCTTTCTATACCACAATCTGATCATATGATTTGATCACAAAAGGGAGATTGAAAATTCGCAAAAGGTGGCAACATGCCTTGGGGTGTCCTGGCTTTTTGAGGAGCTACCCCAGGCCCGGTACTGGTGGCAGCCATCCTCGGTTCACAATGTGGCCTCTCCCATGTGCCTCCAGGTTTAGCAATGGCAGCAACTAACCACAGATCACTTTGTAGCTGCTACCAGGTAGTCCCCGGGGGTCACAGGCAGTGGCTGACCTGGGCCAGCACAGGAGCCCCTCCCAAAAGGCTCCAGAACCAACAAACCTGGAGGTTGGATTTGAACCACAACAGAGCACCACCCAATTAGCCCCACAGAGGCACACCCAAAAGTCAGTCTCACCAGGTACCAATGTCCACTGGGGCAAACCCCGCTCTGTGCGGTAAGATGTGGACATGGCCAAATGCCACAGCCAGTCATCCTGAGGGTCATCCCACCCACTGACATGTCAACAACAATCAAAGGTCAACTATAACAAAAGGGCACACGCAACCAACACAAGGGACACTCCCAGAGCACCCGACATAGGTGGCCAGGAAGACTGTGCCATGGACCTCACAGGTCACCTAATACACAAGGCCACCTGGCAAGACTGGGAGATGTAGAAGATCTACTTAATACATAGAAACAAACACAAACAGGCAGCCAAACAACAACAACAACAAAATAAATAAATAACAACCCCCCCCCAAAAAAAAAAAGAAATGCAGAAAACTCCAGAAAAAAGAACTAAACAAATTGGAGGCAGGAAACCTACCAGAGACAAGAGTTCAAAACAATAATTATAAGGATGTTGAAGGAACTCAGAGAGAACTTCAACAAAGAAATAGCGTTAAAAAAAAAAGGCAGAAAAACCATTAAAAAAAAGTTAGAAGTGAAGACTACAATAATTGAAATGAAGAATGTACTAGAAAGAATCACCAGATGACTAGATAAAGCAGGGGATCAAATCAGTGATTTGGAAGACCAGGTAGGATAAAACACCTAATCAGGACAGCAAAAAGAAAAAAGAATCCAAAAAAATGAGGATAGTTTAAGAAAACTCTGGGACATCAAGCATTCACAACATTCACATCATAGGGGGACTAGCAGGAGAAGAGAGAAAGCAAGGGATTGAAGACATATTTGAAAAAATAATGACTAAAAACTTTCCTAACCTAGGGAAGGAAATAGACATACAAGCCCAGAAAGTACAGAGAATCCCAAACAAAATGAACCCAAACAGGCCCACACCAAGACATATCATATTTAAAATGGCAAAGTTTAAAGGCAAAGAGAGAGTCTCAAAAGCAGCAAGAGAAAAGCAACTAGTAACTTATAAGAAAGCTCCCATAAGATTGTCAGCTGATTTCTCAACAGAAACTTTACAGAACAGAAGGGACTAGCACAAATATTCAAAGTGATAAAAAGAAACTTTCTACAGCCAAGAGTACTATACCAAGCAAGGCTGTCATTTAAAATCAGAGGACAGATAAGAGCTTCCCAGACAAGAAAAAGCTAAAGGAGTTCATCACCAAGCCAGTATTACAAGGAATTGTACAGGGACTTAAGATGAAGAAAAAAAAAGAAACAAAATAAAAAATATGAATAACAAAATGGCAATAACTACATATCAACAATAACTTTCAATGTAAATAGATTAAATGCTCCAATCAAAAGATAAGAAAACAGGGCCGGCCAAGTGGCGCGTTGGTTAAGAGTTGGCTTGGAACGCCAGCTTTGAGTAGCAGGGCCCCGGTTCGGATCCCACATGAGTGCCAGTGACACTGCCCTCTACAGCTAAGATGGTGAACAACAGCTCGACCTGGAGCTGGGCTGCCGTGAGTCACTGGCGACAACGTAGGCTGCAGCCCCTGCTGCAGTGGGTTGCCATAAGCTACTGTGAGTGGCCAGCAGCCGGCGTGAGCTGCCAAGAGCCGCCGTGAGCCACCATCCAGAGGCCGGCAACTGATCTGCCTCACCCAGGAAGAGCGTGATGATAATACCAACATGGGCCAGTGAAGCGACGTCCTTCACAACTAGATTGAAGAACAAAAGGACAGCAACTTGTCTGTTACCCTTCCCCATTTCCCCAATAAAATCTTTTTTAAGAAAAGATAAGAAAACAAAACCCTTACATATGCTGCCTACAAGAGACTGACTTCAGATCAAAAGACACACACAGACTGACAGTAAAGGGATTGAAAGAGATATTTTATGAAAACAAAAATGAAAAATAAAAAATTTTTTAAAAGCTGGAGTAGCAATACTTATCCCAGACAAAAACAGACTGTATAACAAAAGATAATGAAGGACCCAGTAATCCCACTTCTGGGTATTTATCTGAAGAAACCCAAAATGCTACTTTGAGGGGATGTGTGCATCCATATATTCAATACAGCATTGTTTACAGTGGCCAAGATGTGGAGGCAGCCTGGGTGTCTGTCGATGGATGAATGGATAAAGAGGAGGTGGTACATGTATACAATGGAATATTGCTCGGCCATGGAAGGGAATGGGTCCTTGCCATCTGTGACGCCATGGATGGACCTGGAGGGTGTTTTGCTGAGTGCAGTATGTCAGACAGACAGAGACAGATGCACTGTGATTTTGCTTATATGTGGAATCTAATAAACAAAATAAACAGAAACAAACTCATAAAGAGAACATTTTGATGGATGGCAGGTGAGAGGGGGGTGGATAAAAAAGAGGAAGGGATTAAGAAATGCAAATTTGTTGTTACAAAGTAGTCATGGGGATGTAGGATATAGCATAAGGAATATAATCAATAATATTATAATAACTATGTATGGTATCAGTTGGAGAACAGATTTATTGGGATGGTGGGTTTGGAGGGCAGGATGAAAAGGTAAAGGAATTAAGAAGTACAAATTGGTAGTTACAAAATAGTCATGGGGATGTAAAGCATAGAGAATACAGTCAATGATATGGTAATAACTATGTATAGTGCCAGGTGGGTACTAGACTAGTCTGGGGATCACTTCTTAAATTATATAAATGTCTAACCACTGTGCTGTACACCTGAAATTAATATAAAAGGAAAAATGGAGTTAATAACATCACATCTTTCATTAGCTTCAATGCAGTCCTCCTTCCAGCTATTACACTGACTTCTGAGGAGCAAGGTAAATTTAAAGATGGGACTCTGTCTCTTTATATTTTTATTCTTTTGAGATCAGCAGTCCACTACTACGGGAGCCCTCCCTGCAAAAGAAAGAAAGGAAGGAAAGAAGGGAGAGGGGGGAGGGGAGGAAAAGAGGAGAGAGGAGAGGAGAGAGGAGACAGAAGGGAAGAATATTTTCTCCTATTTGGTTGGCTGCCTCTTTATTTTGTCAACGATTTCTTTTGCTGTGCAGAAGCTTTCAGTTTGATATAGTCCCATTCATTTATTTTTGCTTTTACTTCTCTCGCCTTTGAGGTCAAATTCATAAAACCCTCTTTGAACCCAAGGTCCATAAGTTTAATACCTATGTTTTCTTCTATGTAGTTTATTGTTTCAGGTCTTATGTTTAGGTCTTTGATCCACTTTGAGTTAATTTTTGTGCACGGTGACAAATATCAGTCTAGTTTCATTCTTTTGCATGTGGCTTTCCAATTCTCCCAGCACCATTCATTGAAGAGGCTTTCTTTTCTCCATTGTGTGTTTTTGGCTCCTTTGTCAAAAGTTATCTGTTCATATTTATGTGGGTTTATTTCTGGGTTTTCAATTCTATTTCATGGGTCTGTGTGTCTGTTTTTCTGCTGCAAAAGAAAAAAGCAAAGAGACAAAAAGAAAAAGAATTCACAAAAAAGTTTGAAGAGAGAAAATTCAGTCCCTCTCAGGTTCCTTTTTGGATTATACTCATGGTTTGAAAAAGCTCATGGGCCAAACTCACCCTGAAGCTTGTTTTTGTTTGGCCTATGAGCGAAGAACAGATTACAAAGAAGAAGGGAGAGGACAAGGTGCAAAAGAAATAAAAGGAAGAAGAGAAAAATGGGGTGCAGGAGGAAGGTGATGAGGGGGACGGAAGGAGGAGGAGGAGGAGGAGACGTGACAGACTACATGTGGCCCATAATGCCTAAAATATTTACTCTCTGGCCCTTGAAAACGTTTGCAACCTCTGGACGACATCCTCAAGTCTTTAAGATTGCAAGTCTCCTCTTATTGTATGGCACTGGGAATTCAGGGAAATTAGCTTTAAGGAAATAATAAACAAAAACTAGGACGCTGAAATAACTGTGTTTATTAACAATGAAAAAAACAAAGGAAGATTAAACCTGTGATTATAACAAACCTGTGACTATTTTTAGATATTAGTAAAAGTAATTCTTAGTTCCCTAGCGCCTGAGTGAAGATTAAATTCATTGGAAATGTTGTTTAAATTACTGGAGGGCTTCCAGTTTTGCAACCAAAAAGGCTCACTGCATCACATATTATTTGAATATCATGGTAATGAAAGTGAAAGATGCTTAATTAAAATGCCTGAACAGCAATATTGGTAGTTATGTATTGAACTATTTCAGAGCTTTGGAGGAAATACACTTTATATCTTAAGCAAGCAATAAAAACCCCAGTATGGAAGTCAAACTTGCAGCTACCTCCTATTCCAGCAGAAATTTAACCTTCTTGCCAAACCCAGTTGACTTTCATCTATTCAGGTACATGAAAATGAGCACAAGACTTAAAGTACAAAAGAATCAAACTGTGGGCAAGAAACTATTAAAAACTGAGAAAGGTAACCCATAATACTAGTGGTTTTCAGTCTTAGGAGTCCTGGTGTTCACTGTTGAGCCGCTTTCCTGGAAACTGACCAACCACACACAGTGTGAGCCCCTGACATCCCTGATTGTCCTGTATGATCCTGTCAGCCTGGCTGGGACTCACCCGAATTGAGTCAATCAAATCCTTCTCCTAAAATGGAGTTTCAGGTTCATTAATCAATCTCTGCTAACTGAGCTCTTGTGGAGCTAAGAGAGGGTCACTTTTCAGCCCTATGTATAGAGAAGCAGGGGGAAAAAAAATGCTTTAAACAAGGAAAACTTCAGAAGATTTACAGAGCAACTCTGGGACAGACCGTGCCATCCTGTATGTAGAGAGGGTCTCATCATGGCCTGCTCTCCTGACGGCTTTTCTGCTCCTGTTTCCCATCCCTCAGGAGGCCCAGCTGACTCCTGTTCCCCACTTGTGTGAAATACTATGGACCACGTGGAGTAGATATAAATTTGGTCTATGGCACTACTCCCTAGACATTCTGATTAGAATGACTGAAAATTTATATTTCTAAATCTTTACAGGTGATGCTTACATGTGGAAAGGGGACCACACTTTGAGAATTACTACCTTAGGGTTATATATACAAGAGTCCTGGGTTAGAGTGATGGGATGAGGTGGTTACCTAGTTCAACGAATTCGAGAGAAGAGGCTATAGTCTTCAGTTCGAGATGTGATATGAATTGTCCGATTATCCAAGCACCCCTTTACAGAGTAGTGTTTCTACCCGCTCTGCAATAACCTAGGATTCCAGAAACTATTAAGAGATGTCTCAAGCAATGACTTCTAGTGCCATAATCCACTCAGCCTTACAGAAAATCATGACTTCCGAGAGCTGTGGGGATGAGGGAACAAGATGCTTGTCCCTATTACTCCCAACAGCCTTCCATCATCTGTGACACCCAAACTCAAGGAGTCTCACATTGTCCCAGCATGGACCACTTCCACTGCAATCCTTCCCAGCCCAAAACAATTTCCATTATCCTGATGGCCTACGTTTTCAAAAACAAACGTTCTGTGTCATGTTCTGTGAAGGCAAGAGGCTAAGTTGCTGGAGGAGGAGGGAAAATCTCTGAACATAACGCAGACAGTTAGTTTTAGACAGAAGCTAAAGTAGATATATAACAAATACGTGTGACGCACAAGCCTCATACAGTACAGGGTCTGTCTCCCAGGCTTGAAGAGAAAACCCGCCCACAACTCCTTTAAGTCACAACTTTAGTGTATCACGTCATCTTGGCATCAAAACCAATTCCTGAAGATGTTTATTTATTTCAGGAATATTTGCTGGGCATACATAGTTCAGTGGGGGATCCAGGTTTTATGAAGTCTTAATCTTATACAAGTTGGGAGAAAAGGGGCCTCTTTAAAAATACACATACACACACACACATACACATACACACACACACACACACACACACAATTATAAAAACAAAATTATCTAGAAGAGTATTTATTTGAAATGAGAAAATAAATCACAACAAATTACAAATTTTATCAAGTTGCAATACCAAAACCACAAAATCAGAAAAATGCCCTATTTCTATTCACTAACTTCCTTTACTAAATTACCTTTCAGTTTCATAATTTGTCGTTGGTAACACCATGCAAAATTCTAGGATTGCTGTCATAGTTGGGAAATTCTCAGTCAGGAAGAGAAGACTTTTGACTGGGTGTTGATGAGCATCCATTTCTCTACTTACATTTCATTCAAATTAGCTTCTGGCTCTGAACATTTCCAACTTTGTTCTCCTCTTCCTACATACTTTACGTACTGAAGCCATGGGATGAATTCATGTTAGAAATAACTGCCTAGGATGCACTTTTATGCCTCAACCCTCCTGAAGTCAACCCAGTGGACTATAGCAATATTCCTAGAAAACATCTCTGCATCACCATGGCTAGCAGTAATTTAACGACACAGGGGAGTGAATTCAAACCACATAAATAAATTTCATTAAATCAAGCATATTGCCAAATCAATATCCTCTAAGTCAGATCACAAAACTGCCCACCACTACTTGAATGCCAAATCAATACAAGGGGAAGTAAGAGGTGAAGATGCAGTAAGAAGAGTGATTGTAAACTTAAAAAAAAAAACAAAAAAAAAAAACAACTTGCTTCAAAAAAAACTGCAAAATTCAACAAAAATATTTGAAGATTGTTAGGGCCTCTCCCAAGACTTTGGCATGAGACCATAAAAAGTGACGGGTCCTGAAACTATGCTTTCCTTAATACATGCTAAACCTACCTCCGCATTTTCTCAAAAGCAAGACCAGGAGTTAGCTTTACTTTAGAAAAACAGGTGATGTGTACAGCATAAATACTCTGGAAGCAAGGAAGCTGAGAAGTTACAGATTCCTACTTACCCCCTATTGGCCATGGGCCATGCACTTGACTGAAGCTTCCTCATTTCTAAGATAAGGTTGATGACAGTATTGTCATCATTTAAATTAAAGACATAATTTAGATGAGTGCAGTTTTAAACTATAGAGTGCTCAATAAACATTTAATAATCATTTTTATTAATAGTATCAATACTACTGTTAGCAGTATTATCAGTATGAATAATCAACTTAAGGTTATAGAATTGCTTTTGCCCTTCTGCATTCTTAGCATCCAGTTTCTACAATCTTTGCTCCTCTCTGGCTAACCTAGATGAAAACAAAGCAAAATTACAGCCTTGCTTTGCATGGACTCCTACTACACACTTTTCCTCTTCCAATGAGGAAAAGGTTTCCCTGGTAACTTGCCTTACCAACCCTACTCCCTATAGGTACCAGAAATAGCCAAGAAATTGCCTGAGAATACAATTTATTCTTTAGCAATCACTGTAAATTCCTAGCAATTTTTTTGAAAACAACATTGTAAAAAGGTTATATCTTTTTCCCTCTTTTTAAACATTGTTTAAATGCATTGGAACAGAACCTTATGATTGTTATTTGTGTTTTTAACAAAGATTACATAGGGATTTGCTCAGATCAAGTGACCAAGCTAATATAATTATAACAATGATTGATCTCTCAATCATGGTTGATCTCTCAGCTAAATCTACTTGGGAACCCAATAATACTCCCAAAATTTCTAAGGAATTATAAAACACACCATTCAGTATTTTCCATCAAGTTTTATTCATATTTATCTAACAGACTAAATTTAAATTTTCTCTTGAATACTTTACTTGGAAATCAAATTTTCAGAAAAGAAATTTTAAAAGCTAAGAAAAGAATCTGCCATTTTAAAGTGAGTATAAAACTTACAAAATAAAGTGAATACAAAACTCTTACAAAAGCACATCAGTGCAAAAGGGACCATTTTAATGTGATTTGGAAAAGATGAACAAAACTAAAAATATTTATTGGACTGTACCTTTTAATAATCTTGAGTAAATTTGAGATCACTTAATAATCACTATATTACAGCAGAACTCACTGCAGAAACACAGTAAAGATTTAAATGTATTCCCACAGTTCTCATAAAGTAATTATTTAATAAGTAGAAAATGAAACCAAATCATAAAAGTATAGAAATCCACACAATAAACACAATGGTATCAAAGGGACCAATTTAAGAACTTTAGGTGTTGTTCTAAAGTCATAAGATGATGATATTAATTTCTCTGGTGCCTACTTTCAGGATTGTGCCTTTTCTATCTATTGTGTGCCATAGAGCTTAGGATCTGCTTTTCTATGTATTATCTTTTGCTTTTCATTCAACACATATTTATGAAACACCTACTATATTGCAGGTACTGTGTTAGATACTGGAGATATAAAATGAGAACAGATGCATAATGGTCCCAGATCTGTGGTATTGACAGTTTTTAGTGGAGTGTAACGGAGGTCCACATGAGATTTTGTCCTGTTTTCCAGGGATTGCTGCAGAGGCTCAAAATTATACACAAAATGTACAAAGCTCTTGCATTCTAAGCTCAGAAGTTTTCCAGCAGTTGCCGCCAGATACTCACTTGTCTTTAAGGCCTAATGAGAGGCAAGAACCCAAGAAACTTCTCTATCACACCCCATGCCCATCATCCCCGACACTCAACACACATAGAAGAGTGGAGGTAAGAGAGGGAACTGCCTTTCGGAAGTGCAGTGTCCAAGGAGAAAGACTACTTTTTTTCTTTCCCAACACAAGTCTATAGGAATGCCTCTCTTTCCATAACCTACTAGACATGGGGAGCTTCATGAAAATCACACAATAGCGGGATTTCTACAAGAAAAAGAGAAAAGCATTTTGTTCCCCAGCTATATGCTTGTATAACCAGCAGACTCACTAATCTGCCCTCGTGAGTCACCATGAGCAAGGAAAAGAGAAGACAGGGCTAAAAGCGTGGGAAGCAGTGGAACTACACTTATACTGTTACGGCTGAAGCAGTAAACACCTCAGAAGGCAGCTGGGCTTGAGCTATCTTGCAGGAGCTTCTCCTAAGAGGAACCCTAGCAGCAAGATGCTATAGGACCAGCCAGGAGCTAAGTGCAGGAAATGGGAAATACGAAGCCAGAGCCAGATCTCCCATATTGAGGAATCAATAGAAAATCTGAACAGGGCCCTCCCATGTCCCGTGACAGAAATGACCAATGTAAGCCAGAGACCTCTCATCAATTAACAAGTCACTGCTTCCACTCACAGTTCAGTAAGGAGAGGTCTGCCTTTTTTCCTCTCTCCCAGAATCTAAGATAGAAACTAGCACCTAACAGATGGGGAAACACTGCTCCAAGCTGTAACTGCTGAAGACCGATAGTCCCGGCTATGTTTTGAAGGAAGAGCTTTGAATAGAGTTTAAGACAGAAGTCTTAAAATATACAAAAGTGGAAGATAAATGCTAAAATAGGACTCTTCTAATAACTGCAAGTGCCTGGAATATTAAACAGTCTATTCACAATTCCATTAGGCAAAGTGAATGGCCTAGCTCTCCCCAGGGTTTGGCCCAAGTCACGAGCAAATCTATCAGCAGCAGAAATGGAGTTAAGCAGATGAGTCACTGAAAGCTAGATGTGGGATTTAAACAGGCTGAGTCTGAGAAAATATATCTGAATTGAAGGTACAGATTTGGAAGCTCTCAACACTTTAAAATGATAGTACCAATAAGTAATACTATTAAAAAGATGTATTATTAACAATAATATTAATAACAATTAACATTTATTGACCTCTTACTATTTGCCAGTAAAATTCTATACTGAGAATTTTATATGGGTTATATCATTTAATCCGTAGGACAGCAGTTCTTAACCTTTCACAGGGGTTGCCTAAGACCATCGGAAAACACATATTTTTGATGGTCTTAGGAACCAAGACACCGCTCCTCTATCCGTCTCCAGGCCAACATGCAGATACACCCACATACGAGTACCCGGCGACCCCTGTGAAAGGGTCGTTCGACCCCCAAAGGGGTCGCGACCCACAGGTTGAGAACCACTGCCTTAGGACATCTTAATGTGCCCAAGGGTACCACCTGTGTGTCCATTTTACATAGAATTGAAATGGGAATTTATAGAATTTAAGGAGCTTACCCTAGTTTCTTGCTGACAAACCACAGAACAGGTATCGAAACTAAAGTAATTCTGACTCCAACGGTTACTTACTTAATTTAATTCATTAAACTGCCTTCTGAACATTTTCAATAGTATGAAAGTAGATGTTATCATTTTGAGATAAAGTGAGAATGAAGGAGAGCTCTGAAAACCGGAGCAGAGAAGCCAGAAAATGGATATAAAAAAATAAAGAGAGATTAATTTAGATCTTTTGTAAGATGATAATGGTGAAATGATTACAGAAATATAAAAGGTTTGTTTTCAAACCCACCCAACCAGTATTGAAAACCAATTTAGGATGGAAAACATAAGATTTATAATAGCACCTACTTGGCTGTTGATATGTCCTCACAGGTAAAATGCTTGTTTTCTTTAAGAAATAACACTTCAAATGCTTGTTTTCTTTAAGAAATAACACTTCATCTCCCAAAACCATTCTCTATTCCTTGATAACAGCAGCACAGAATAAAGTACATAATTAATAACTTTGTTTTACACACACACACACACACACACACACACACACACCCTACATAGGAAAGATACAACTAGTGAATGGGTATATACACTTTTTTTAAAATAAAAGTATATTGTGTGAGTCACATTCTTTTAACATGATTAATTTCATAGGTTACAGAGCATTCCTGATTTCCAGTAAGATGAAAGAAACTGAACTCAAACTGTTGAGGTACATTTTGTAGCTAAATACCCAAAGCTATTGTATTATATTCACTATTCCTCTTATTTTACATAGCCATACCTCATTGAACGGACTCTGCTCAGAAATCACGTGTGCAACATAAATCAATAATTTTCCAGGTAGCTGAGGCTTACCCAGTATAGCATCAAATTGATTCTATGTTATTGAATTTAATAGAAACTGAAAATACGTTACATACTTTTCCAGTCCTTCCTACAGAAGATATGTTACATAAAATGTATCCTTTTCTTGATGGTCTAGAATCACTCTTACAACCATCAGTTTGTGCTGCATGATCACATAGCAACGCCCTGAGGAATTATTCAGGTAGTTTTCCTTCTGACTAAGACCACATCAGTGTTGGCATCATTATTCTGAATAAAGCAAAACACAGCAAAGACAACCATCGGCCTTGGATGCAGCCAGAAATGGATTAAAATCTCGGCTCTTCCATTTAAGAGTTGGGTTACTCTTTAGGTAAGTAGTTAATCACTTATGAGTCTTTGTTTTCCCACTTGCAAAATGGAGGCAAACTAAGAAGTGATTCTGAGTATGTAGTAAGTGCTGGCCACGGTGCTATCTCTGGCCTTGACTCCAGAATGAGATGCAGTACAGTGCAGGCATGAAAAACACTGGAGCTGAACCATTTCCTGGCTCTGTGACATGTGGCAAACTACTTAACCTCTCCATGCCTTCGTTTCCTCTTCAGTAGAAATGAGATCATAAAAATACATTGAAGGAGCCATTGTGAAAGTTAACATATTCAAAACAGAGGAGTGGCTGGGTCCTAGTAATCACTGAGTAAGTTGTGATGATGACAGCTCACTGAACCATCACAGCAATCGTGACAGTTACCTAATGGTATGAGTCCTTATTTTGAAGATGAGGAAACAGACTGAGAGACCTTCAATAACTTGTCCAAGTCACACACCACTGGTGAGGAAGTGCTAACTCCAGGTGCAAGGATATAACCGCTGAACACGGCCACTCTGTGCACACTCCAACGTGCGCTGCCCACACTGTCAGTGACAACCCAGCAGTCTCGACGGGCACAGCCGCACAGCTGTGTGAAACAGCCTTGCCACCATGTCTGCCTCCCTATTTCATACAACACACTGTGAGAGTGAAGGGAGAGTACAGAGGCACCCAACACCATTTTACACATAGCTTTTCGATAAATCTAGTACACCCTGAAGCTAGTGAGACTTGAGATAACTCATCAATTCAATAATAAATGCTAAGCCACCTTCTGGCCTGAAAGATACACCTTTAACTCCTATTAGGAGTTAAAAACGTTCATGACTTTTTGACAGAGGATATTATTCTGGGTGTTGTAGGCAGTTTCTGACATGGTCCCCAGTAATCCCCAGCTCCTGCTCTTTAGGCCTTTGGTTAATCTCTTTCCCTGATGATAGACTCAACGTAGTGACTTGCTTCTAACAAACAGAACAGGGCAAAACTGACGGATGTCCCTTCTGAGATTGAATTATAGAAGACGACGCTCCTGTCCAGCTTGCTCGCGCTCCCCTCGCGCCCGCCCACTGCCTCACTCTGATGGAGCCAGCTGGCATGCTGCGTGGGCTGCCCTATGGAGAGGGCCTCCAGGTGAGGAGCTGCAGGTGACCTCCAGGCAACAGCAGGAAAGAACTGAGGCCCTCAGCCCACCAACTCACAAGGAACGAAATCCTGCCAACACCGGTGTACCTAGAAGCAGATCCACCCCCAGAAAACCTTGTGATCACTACAGCCCAACCTTAATCGCTGACCTGTGGGAGGCCCTGAGTCACAGGACCCACTAGGCCAGGACCACGCTCCTGCCCCAGAAACTTCCAGATAATAAATGTTGTTTTCAGCCATTGAGTCCTGGGATAATTTGTTACATAGCAATAGAAAAATAATATGCCAGGGCTTTTTCTATTTAGGTTCAATTCCCTGTTTGTGTTTCACATGACTGACCAAGACCACACTACTAAAAATAAACCATCTCGGACACAACTTTTGCTCCACAGTATTGTGATGATCTGATTCTTTTTTGCCTATCATACTAGACTACGAGTTCCTTGAGAGCTAAAACTGTATCTTTTGTTTCCAAAAGCAGGAGCGTCGTTATTTAATACTTAAAATCTCTGGAGCAAGGTCAAAAGCCAAAGATGAAGTACAGGCTCAGGAGAATGAAAAATATTGGAAGGTATGGGAAAGAGGACGAGAAGGCTTTGATCAAAGGGGGATTTCAGAGTTTGAAATCCTATAAACAAAACAATCGGAATGATACTAATATGTGAAATGTGACAGTACTCTGCCAGGCACACAAGCCATTTTTATTTAGTCCATGAGTAGTAACTTGTCAAAGGCTATGGCCACGTAAGGAAGAATTAGTGGTGAGCCTAGCTCTCTCCATTTTGAGAAAGCAACCTAGAGCAAATGCTGACAGCCCAATGCCTCTCTTAACATTTTTTGGCCTCAGGAATGAGGGTCCAGAACCAGAGCATCACACCCAGTTCCATTTCCAGACACAGCATGACAAGAGAATTGGGGGTCAAAAACCTTGACATGCCACTTAGAGCAGTGACATATCACTGATAATAAGAATAAAAGTCTATACAGTCTCATGAGCAGAACTTTGAAAGGTTAATATTACATTGCATTAAGAAAAAACAATTGTTCAGTGTACTTTATCTGCCCAAGTTGGCCTGATCTTTGATGAGAATTTATTTTCCCTAACTTTTTGGGACTAAGACAGAAATGTTATAAGCAGTTTTTAATAAATATTCTACTTTTAGCACTTAACTCCTTGCTTTGTTGTCCTTGTAGTTTTGTACTTTTAATTGAATAGTCAGCAAAAATATTAGAATATCCATGATTTTCTGTTTTATTATTTGGTACTTATATAAATGAGGGATAAAGTTGGAAAGAGACTATATCCTATGGATATAACACAGATCAGAACCCAGGGGATTTGGATTCAAGTCTGTCAACTGATGGTCCTTACCAATTCAACGCCAACAGGAATCCCCAATTTGGGGTGCGGGTAAAGAAGGAAACTTTATTCAGTGCAAACAGGTCAACTGTGATACAGCATGGCTGTGAGAACAACATGGCTGCAGAAGAGCTCAATAGTGTTACAGCTCAATTATGAGAGCACGTCTGTGGAACTGCACAGCTGTGAGGCAGCCCTGCGGGAGGAGGCCTTGGGGCAAGGCGGCCCTGCTCTGCTCCAGTCTGCTCCACCTGCTCTGCTTGGCTCTGCTCCTGAGAGACTTCTTTGGTGTTTCAGCTCCAGCCAGGAAATGCAGTCTTCTGTCTTCAATAGACAGGGAAAGTATACTCTCTGAGCCAGAGGGAGCTGATTTATATAGTCAGAAGTCCCTTCTCCTAGTACTGGGTTGGCCTGTCCTCATGTAAATGAGGACTCCAAATCCTTGCAGTTTGATTGGTCCAAAAAAGCACTGTCCTAATTGGTCAGGATGGAGCTGCTCTGATTGGTCGGTGAAGATGTTAATGGGATATAGCTGTGCAGGTCCGATTAGATGGGGAAAGTCTCAGTCTTATTAACTGAAATACAATTCCAGAAACTCCTTTATAGAAACTGGCTTACATGGCAGGACACAGTGCAGGCAGGCAGTTCAGTGCAGGCTTCTCCCTGAAGTGCAGTTTACATGAGGCCTCTGTTTAGAAAAGGTGCTAGGCTCTCCTTTTAAATTTGAGCCCAGTTAGCCACCAGGAGCCCTTCTTAGTGGGCTTTTTTTTTTTGTCCCCTCAGGGTGTAGAAGTCTCAGATACTGTTAACAAAAGGTGCCCTTAGACATAACTTATTTATGGCCTAGCTTCCTTTAATTAACTCAATTGGTATAATAACTGCTACAATATTTTTGTCTGAATGTGAGATGATAAATGTGAAAAGCCTTTGACAAGGTGAAATGCGCTGTTCAATGCAAATTATAACATAGATACCAATCTGCATGTGACCTCCTTCAAGAAAGAACTAACTTATCTCTTTGAAGAAACTTTCTCTAACTCCATCTTCATCAGCAATTCATTGCCACTAGAGTTCTTCTGACCTTGTGTGGTTTATGTCATCATGTGCTTATTTATAATAATTTTCACTCACGATAATGGTATAAATGTAGAAAAGGTTTGAACGTAAATATCAAAGTGAAGTTTCACCTTCCCATTAGCATTATACCAAAGTGAATGTGTGCCCCATGTAATCTGCTCACCTCTCCATAAACCTGACTTCATGTTATACATTTGGATATTCCACAACACCACCACCAACAATTGGCCAACACTTTCAGAATCATATTTTCCAGCATGCACAATAGCATTATGTCCAGGAAGTTAGAGCTTATAAGGAAGCAAAAACTCCCAGTTTCAGGAAAATCCCTGCAAGAGGCAAGACCTCATGACATAATAAAGCAATGTCTCATTCTGACCCTAAGAAGCCCAAGTACCTCTATCCATCTGATTGGTAAAAGCTTCCAACACACAAGTCCACCCTGCCTAGAACTCCAGGCCAACTGTGAGTACATCACGCTGCACATTTGAGTGTCACCCACAAACACCCCAGTGAGGTAAACTTTGCAGCTTAGAGAGCCCAACATCAGCAGGTCTTTTTCCTGTACCGTTGTGGCATGAGCTCCTCTCACTACTATGTATTTTCTCCAAAACTCTTCTCCCTTGCATCCAAGGAGTTCTCTACATTAGACACAGGTAAAACTGATTAGAAACATCTCTTACCTTAAGTAAAATTCAGTTAATCGAGATTTCATCTCTACTCTTTCTTAGGGCTTCTACTCCCGCTACTTCATTGTCCTACAGTCACTTTTCCCTGTCTTCTGGTGACTGGTGTGGTGAGAGGCAAGGTAAAAAAGGAAAAACTAATGATATACAGTCCACCATCTCCACAAGGATACCTATCTGAGAATCCTGCTCAACAAGAACACTACAGAGACACTAAATCACTAGGTCCTTAGCTTTGAAGTCCCACAACTGTAACCATGGTGCCTTACCCTTGATTATTGCTCTGGCATAAATGCATCTGCCAGTGTTTTCCAAGTCACCCAATCTTCTAGTGCAGGCACTCTTACCCCAGATACACCCATCAGACCTCACTATTATTCCTGCTTCTAGAGAGTGTATAGTCAAGACCCGAAAAACAGTTTTCTTTCACAAGACAGGACACTATTCCGAGGAAAAACAGCACATTCCAGCTAAGGTTAAGTCTCTCTGATGTGCACCTACAGCACACTGTGCATGCCCTTATTAAAGCACCTATCATGGTATTTTATTGAAATTATACCAGTTTTCCCCATTAAAGTGTAAACTCTTTGAAGGCAGGGACCAGATATTAGCATTGCTTTTTCAGAGCTATATCTCTGGTTCATGTCTTTTGAACTGAATTGAACTAAGTGAAAGTAATGTTCTGGGAAGTTATAAATCTCTGGGTTATACTTGCTATATTTCACATGATCAAAATAGAAAATGCTCCTAAAAGCTACTCTGTAATGAAAATGTTAAGCAATTTTCAAACATGAATGCTCTAGGATATTGAATATAAATGTAAAAATTTCTTATTCTTTAGTATTGCTGCCATTAAAATTTTCAAAAATGTAAACATATCTTAATGTCAATGCACATTTAGATTCTAATTCTTTGACTTAACATTATTTAACATTCATAACAAGATTCTCTCACTAAAATAGAAAAATTAATACTTCTCATAAACCAAATCTGATAATAGTACAAATAAGATTACAAAAGATTGTGGGTGCTTGGATAAGCAGTGATTTGGAAGCATTATGTTTTCTATATTAATTATGATTTAAAGAGAAAATAATGAAACAAACCAACTGAGTAGAGTAGAAATTGCTTTAAGTGAAAAGCTCGCCATCTCATTTTTTGTTTTAGACCATTAATCATAGGATATTCTTACTTACTTATTACTTTATATTAGTAGTAGAAGTTCTCATAATAAAACAACATAAATTCAGCTCTTTGTAGTTATTGCTGATGGCCCCATGATTTCAGAGTAGACAAACCTCCATAAATTATGTCCTGTAAAACTGGCTATGCTCATAAGGACCAAATGTTACGCAAGTGTATTTCTCTTGCCAACACTGCTCCAAACCACCTACCCAACCACAAATATACACAGAGACCTTTCAGAGGTACAACTTTTATTCCACATGAGAGTACAAACTAGCTCTCTCTAAAGAGACAGACAAGGTTGCCTTTTGGGCAACTATTGCAGTTCATGCCATGCTCCTTGACTCAGTCCACAACATTTATTGAATAGCCACAATACGTCAGCCAACTCCTTCACAGAATCCAGTCCAATAAGCCCATCCCAACACTTGAGGTCATTGCATCCTTGAGACTGTGGCCATTCAGGCAAACCTAAGCAACTTCATTTATTCTTCCCTAAGCATTCCACTTAGTAGAAGCCCATCTACTCATACATTTTGCAATACTCAAGTTCTCCATCACAGTATCTAGGTCCTCATGTGCTATCATTCTTCCAGAGGTCTGGAGTTCACCTACAAATAACCTGGAAATAAATTATCTTGACCTCCCAAAGCCCTCATGTCCATGAAAATAGAAATATTCATTTCCACCATCACCTTTCAGTCATACTCTTTCTCTCCTGAAGGTTGTGGACTCTGCAGCCTATTCTCCATTTATTCACGTTGTCCAGCCAAACAAAAAAGTGTTTCTTTTTCTCTCACTATCCTGTAAGAATGTATTCAGAAACCAACTTGCAGAAATAAACTCAGAAATGAAACACCACTGACAAGGAGAAAAGAGAGCAAAAGATATCTGAGGACAAGCTACTAGAGACATTAAATTAATATATCATGTACTTGAAGGCCATGGTGATTTGTCTGGAAAACTGAGAATAAAGTTGGTAATGAATCTAACAAAAATGGGATTGACATTTCACAAGGACATTTCACAACTGGTATTTCTTATCCTTTATTCATAAGGTATAAGAAAAATGGAAGGGCTCTGGAAATAACATTGCAAGACAAACAAATAAATACATGGATCCACTGTCAGATGAGAAAACAGTAAAGGAAAGCTGCCAACAGATGCCATCAAGAATCATTATAGAAAACTGCAGAACCACCATCATGAGAATCACCTGAAGTACAGCTTAACCGAAGCCCTACAATTACTGACATACAGAAGAAGCCACCTCAAGACTGGTAGGAGGGGCAGAGACATGGAACAAGCTGGTCCCACACCTGCAACGTGACCATACAAGGGACACACCTGGAGCACCTGGCTCTGGTGACCAGGGAGACTGTACCACTGGTTCCCACAGGACACCTAATACATAAAGCCACTTTACTAAGACCAGGAAGCATAGCAGCCCTACCTAATATAAAACAAACACAGAGAGGCAACCAAAATGGGGAGATAAAGAAACATGTCCCAAATAAAAGAAGAGAACAAAGCTCCAGAAAAAGAACCAAACGTAATGGAGACAAGCAATCTACCAGATGCAGAGTTCCAAACACTGGTTAGTAGGATGGTCAATGATCCTCAGGGAGAATTTCAACTTATAGATAGGATACATAAAAATGGAGATAGAAAATATAAAAAAGAACCAGTCATAAATAAAGAACACAATAACAGAAATGAAGAATATGTTAGAGGTGGGCCGGCCGAGTGGCTCAGCTGGTGAAGAGCTCACTTGGGACGCCAGCTCTGAGCAGCAGGACTACAGATCGGATCCCACATTGAAAGCCAGTGACGCTTGCCCTCTACAGCTAAGATGGTGAACAACAGCTTGACCTGGAGCTGGGCTGCTGTGAGTCACCAGCGACGGCGTGGGCTGCCCCGGGGCTAAAGTGGGCTGCCGTGAGCTGTGTGAGTGGCTGGCAGCCAGTGTGAGCTGCCGGGAGCTGCTCTGAGCGGCCAACCAGACCGGTGACCAATTGCCTCACCCAGGAAGAGAACAATGATCATATCAACATGGGCCAGTGAAGCGACGTCCTCCACAACTAGATTGAAGAACAAAAACGCAATCTGTCTACCTGTCTGTTCCCCTTCCCCGATTCCCCAACGCTGTTCCTCTTCCCCCAATTCCTCAATAAAATCTTTAAAAAAAAAAAAAAAGAATACGTTAGAGGAAATCAACAGTGCCTTAGATGAAGCAGAGGACTGAATCAGCAATACAGAAGATACGGTAGAAGAAAACACCCAATCCGAACAGAAAAAAGAAAAAAAAAATTCAAAAAAAAGAGGAGCGTTTAAGGGGCCTCTGGGAAAACATCAAGCATACCAACATTTTCATTAAGGGGGTACCAGAGCAGAAGAGAAAGAACAAGGAATTGAGAACCTATTTGAAGGAATAATGACTGAAAACTTTCCTAACCTAGTAAAGGAAATAGACATACAAGTCCAGGAAGTACAGAGAGTCCCAAACAAGATGAACCAAACAGGTCCACGCCAAGACACACCATAATTAAAATGGCAAAGGTTAAAGACAAACAGAGAATCTCAAAAGTAGCAAAAGAAAAGCAGTTAGTGGGCCGGCCGAGTGGCGCGATGGTTAAGAACTCGCTTGGGATGCCAGAGGGCCCCGGTTCGGATCCCACATATGAGGGCCAGTGACACTGCCCTCCACAGCTAAGATGCTGAACAACAGCTCAACCTGGAGCTGGGCTGCCATGAGTCGCTGGCGACGGCGTGGGCTGCAGTCTCTGCGGCAGTGGGTTGCCATGGGCTACCGTGTGTGGCCAGCAGCCAGCGTGAGCGGCCAGCAGCCGCAGTGAGCGGCCGTCCAGAAGCCGGCGACTGATCTGCCTCGCCCGGGAAGAGCGCAATGATGGTGCTAACTTGGGCCAGTGAAGCAACGTCCTCCACAACTAGATTGAAGAACAAAACGACAGCAACTTGTCTGTTCCCCTTTCCCCAATTCCCCAGCACTGTTCCCATCCCCCCAATTCCCCAATAAAAATCTTAAAAAAAAAAAAATAGTCATGAGGATATAAAGTAAAGCATAGAGAATATAGTCAATAATATGGTAATGAGTATATATAGTGCCAGCTGGGTACTAGTCAGGGGGATCGTTGCTTAAATTATATAAATGTCTAACCATATGCTGTATACCTGAAATTAATATAAAATAATATTGAATGTCAAAATAAATGAAGTGTAAAAAAAGAAAAAAGCAACATCAAAAAGAAACATTATAATAATTATAATAATTATTAAATATTATAAGCTTGGTTTATGAAGATGTATACATATAAAATTATTAGTAATTGGCAATGATGAATGATAACATTTATGTATGATCAATCGCTATTTTTACTCATTTATATTTGATCAGAAATGTATATTAATTAGGTTCTTGACATCACTGAGAGTAGAGAAAAAGTACATAAACTTTTCCAGGCATTCAGTCTTTAGAAGATATAAAATAACACTGAAGCAGAATAATAAAACATCACTATTTACAGGCTAAAGGTCTCAGGAGATCACCTTATACAGAAGTAGTCACAAGTCAAAGAAGGCGTCTATCATCTCCTCATTTGGCTGATTTTCTCTCAACATTGAGTGTTTTCCTGGGCCTTCTTTGAGTTACCTGTCTCTCTTATGTACGCCTACAATATCTAATACTTATCCTATCTCAATACCAAGTAAACCTTATTTTATTAGCTTGTATTTCCTGCTAGATTTTAAATAACTTTCAGTGAAACTATGTTACACTGACTATTATAGCCCCAGAGCTAGCCAAAGCCCCAGAACATAATAGGCAGCCAATAAATATTTTGAAGCAGAGTCCAATAGTTCATTTTACAGTGTTCATGACACCATATTTCCTATATTCAGAATTCCTTCTAATAACTAAAGTCCAATAACACTCAAGTAGTCTCCGATGTACGGTTAAGATGGAATAATACGTATTAAATGTTCACAAGCTTTAAAGTACCAGCTACAATCCCCTTACAATTGCTTGTAACTGCTCCTTCTATGTGTTTTATAAAGGGACAACCAAAACTAAGTTAGAGTTTTGTCATTTTGATACATATGAACACTTTATATTTTCCCCTCTAGTTCTTAGTAATACCCAAGTAGCAGATTCATAGTTATAAATCCTTTCATTTACTATAAGATGAAAGAATGATCTTTATGCCTTATGTCCACCCATATAAGAATTTCATTTTAAATCTATTTTTCAAGTTATAAGAATTAACCTATCAATTTTACAGAAAAGGGAAGTAAGTTAAGTAACATACAAAACATTATTTTATTGCATCATAAATTTTTAAAGAACAAATGTTACTGAAATGGTTAGAACTATTAGGATATTTTGTACGACAGTGGTTGGTTTTTACATAGTTTAAGATTTTGATTGTTTCTCCAGAAATACTGAAGCCTTTGTTTCATTTTGAATTATTAGAACACATAAAAATCTACAAACAAAAATGTACACTTTAAAAGAATGCTCAGACTTTAGAGACACATAAAACAGACCTTTTAAAAAAAAATCAATCACATACTAAGCCTGTAGCAAAGTCTTTGAGGAGTAAACAAGAATGTGAAGAACATTATTTTTTTCAGGATAACAAAGAACAAATTAGTTTAATATCTAGAAGAGGACTTTCATAAGAGAGAAATTAAATTTCCCTTCATAAAATAAAATGAATTATTTCCAAAAAAATATTTCTTTCAAAAATTCCTAAATTGAGACACTATGATTATCTCTCATCCATAATCAACCAATTATTTATTAACAATTCATTACTACATCAAATACAGCTACAAAACTTTAACAGAGTTCATGGAGCAGGTACTTGGGGACTGTGAAAGTTAAATTACCGTATTTGCCGGCATATAAGACGATTTTTTGGCCCTGAAAAATATGCCTCTAAGTGGGGGGTCGTCTTATACGCCGGGTACACTTCAGATAGACTGCCCATAGTGCTTGCCCCGTGCCATAGTGGCCTCCCGATGCCCGCCCACTTCATT